>NC_089584.1:118087283-118393997 GCF_019320115.1 Miscanthus floridulus
GACATCAATTCTTGGTCAAGTACACTCCTCAATCAAATGGCTTAGTTGAAAGGAAGAATAGAACTTTGATTGACATGGCAAGATCAATGTTGAGTGAGTACAATGTGAGTCATTCATTTTGGGCCAAAGCAATAAACACGGCTTGCTATTATAGCAACCAACTCTATTGTCGCCCCATGATGGAGAAGACACCTTATGAGCTTTTGAATGGAAGAAAGCCCAACATAGCATACTTTCAGGTTTTTAGTTGTAAATGCTACATATTGAAGAAATGCACTAGATTGAGCAGGTTTGAAAAGAAATGTGATGAAGGTTTCTTGCTTGGTTACTCCACTACTAGCAAGGCTTATAGAGTTTGAAATTTGGCTAGTGGTACTCTTGAGGAGGTTCATGATGTAGAGTTTGATGAAACAAATGGTTCCCAAGAGGAAGATGAGAATCTAGATGATGTAAGAGGCACTCAATTGGTCAATACAATAAAGAATATGGACATTGGTGATATAAGACCTAGAGAGGTGATTGATGTTGAAGATGACAAGAATCAAGTGCTCTCTAACTCAAATGTGCAAGCTAGTGGTTCTCATGATCAAATTCAAGCAAGAACTAGTGATGACAAAGTGCAAGATCAACAACAAGTGGCTAGTTCATCATCTCAACCAAGTGATCTATCAAATGCAAGCAATCAAGTGCAAGTGCTTCAACCAACCAATGTTGCAAGAGATCATCCCTTGGACACTATCATTTTCGATATTTCAAGAGGTGTGCAAACTAGATCAAGATTAGCTTCATTTGTGAGCATTTCTCATTTGTGTCATCCATTGAACCTAAGAAGACATATGAAGCTTTGAAGGTTGTTGATTGGGTCAATGCTATGCATGAAGAGCTAAACAACTTTATAAGAAACCAAGTATGAGAGTTAGTTGAGAGGCCTAAGGATCATAATATGATTGGAACCAAGTGGATCTTTTGGAACAAGCAAGATCAAGATGGGATAGTAATAAGGAACAAAGCAAGATTAGTGGCTCAAGGTTACACTCAAGTTGAAGGTCTTGACTTTGGAGAAACATATGCCTCGGTTGCAAGATTGGAAGCAATTAAGATCTTGTTAGCCTATGCTTGTGCCCACAACATCAAGTTGTACCAAATAGAAGAGTGCATTTCTCAATGGGTACATCAATGAGCTTGTGTATATTGAGCAACCTCCTGGTTTTGAAGATGAGAAGAAACCCAATCATGTTTACAAGTTCAGAAAGGCTTTGTATGGATTAAAATAAGCACCTAGAGCATGGTATGAGAGATTGAGAGATTTCCTACTCTCTAAGGGATTCAAGATGAGAAATGTTGACACCACTCTCTTCGCCAAGAATCTTGGAAATGACTTGTTTGTAATGCAAATCTATATTGATGATATCATATTTGGATCAACAAATCAAGATTTTTATGAGGAGTTTGGCAAAATGATGGCAAGTGAGTTTGACAAGATGATGGCAAGTGAGTTTGAGATGTCTATGATTGGAGAGCTTAGTTACTTCCTTGGTCTTCAAATCAAGCAAATGAAGAATGGCACATTTGTGAGTCAAGGCAAGTATATCAAGGATATGCTCAAGAAGTTTGGAATGGATGATAGTAAAGCTATTAGTACACCAATGGGGACAAGTGGAAGCTTGGATAGTGATGCTAGTGGCAACATGGTGGATCAAAAGATGTATCGGTCTATGATTGGAAGCCTACTCTATGTGACCGCATCAAGGCCGGATGTGATGTTTAGTGTATGCATGTGTGCTAGATTTCAAGCCTCATCAAGAGAAAGTCATTTGAAGGCAACAAAGAGAATATTGAGGTACTTGAAGCATACACAAAATATTGGATCGTGGTATCCCAAAGGAGTAAGATTTGAGTTGATTGGATATTCGGACTCTAATTATACGGGATGCAAAGTTGAGAGAAAGAGCACATCGGGCATATGCCAACTATTAGGAAGATCACTTGTGTCTTGGTCATCAAAGAAGCAAAATAGTGTAGCACTTTCAACTGCCGAAGCGGAGTATATTTCGGCCGGTAGTTGTTGTGCTCAATTACTTTGGATGAAGGCTACTTTGAGTGACTTTGGAATTAAATTCGAGCAAGTGCCATTGCTATGTGACAATGAGAGTGCTGTAAAGCTCACCAACAACCTGGTTCAATATTCAAGAACAAAGCATATTGATGTCCACCATCATTTCATAAGAGATCACCAACAAAAAAGGAACATTTGCATTGAGAGTGTGGGCACCGAAGATCAACTTGCCGATATCTTCACCAAGCCACTTGATGAAAAGAGGTTTTGCAAGCTAAGAAATGAATTGAACATACTTGACTTCTCCGATATGTGTTGATGCACCCCCCATTATATGACATGCCTCTCCTTCAAGGAAAACAAGGTAAAGTTGATTGACATGTCATCCATCCATTGATAAGGACTTGTTTAGTGCATCTAGTCATTCCTATCATGTCCTAGGCTCATTCATTAAAATCAAATGAATTTGATGCTTGTATGGTACCACTATTGCTTGTATGTTTGAAATGATCTAGTGGTATCATATGACATGTTTGTGGGCTTGTAAACCTAGTGTTTGATCTAGAAAATAAGCTACAAGTGTTTAACTCAACATGGTACAAGATAACCCCTATTTGGAGGTGTGAAGAAGCTTGTCCTTAGATCAAACCGAGTTAAATATCTTTTGCAAGTAATCTAGATTGAACCAAATTGGGAAAATGATCCTCATTTCACATGGTTTCACCCCAACCTATTTATAATTTGAGCTCACCTTTTGTGCTAATTGTTGACAAAGGGAGGGAAACTCACAAAGATAGTAAGATAGAAGGAGCAAATAAATGAAACATTGACATTGTAATGGGATCATAAAAAATGCACACAAGTAGGGGGAGCAAGCTCATAAACTCGTATGTTGTATTTAAATGCGCATTTCATATATTTGCTTGCATGGCACAAGTTCTAAATTTCAATATCCATGCTTGTGTGGTGTAGGCTAGTTATATGCTTGAATGGTGAAATGAAAAACTAGCATGCATATGCTAAAGTAACTAGACTTATGTTCATTTTATGGAAACTAGACCCTTACTTGTAATGTTGATCTCATAGGGTATTCTAGTTTTTGTGTATGTATAGTTACTAATGGTGCTAAGGATAGTATATTGGTGCACTCCGATTGGTATCACGCTTCAAAGGTCCATCTCTTATACCTTAGCATCATACGGTAGAAAATTGTCTCA
This sequence comes from Miscanthus floridulus, assembly GCF_019320115.1. Taxonomy (NCBI): domain Eukaryota; kingdom Viridiplantae; phylum Streptophyta; class Magnoliopsida; order Poales; family Poaceae; genus Miscanthus; species Miscanthus floridulus. Next base: position 118,090,557 of record NC_089584.1, read on the forward strand.
TATATTTCCCATCTAAACATATGTGCAAGCTACAATCCAAACTCTTAGCACATATGTAGGGGGAGCAATTGCTACCATTTGAAGTTCATGAAACTTGTCCATATTCTTTTACACATGGTAAATATGCTTGGGCAAGCAACGTGGATTCAATTAAATCTCAATTCATATCTTTGTGTGAGGGTTGTCATCAATTACCAAAAAGGGGGAGATTGAAAGCTCTAGTTTGGTTTTGGTTAATTGATGAAACCATAAGTGCTAACCTAGTTTATCAAAGTGATTATGAGATAGGTAGCACTACTCCAAGTGATGAAGCAATGGCGAAGATCATGACAATGGTGATGGCTTGGTGATGATCAAATGCTTGAACTTGAAAAGAAGAAAGAGAAAAACAAAAGGCTCATGGCAAAGGTATAAATAGTAGGAGCCATTTTGTTTCGGTGATCAAGACACTTAGCGAGTGTGATCACATTTAGGTTAGATAGCCATACTATTAAGAGGGGTGAAACTCGTATTGAAATGCGGTTATCAAAGTGCCACTAGATGCTCTAACTCATTGCATATGCATTCAGGATCTAGCGGAGTGCTAACACCCTTGAAAGTATTTTTGTGAAAATATGCTAACACATGTGCACAAGGTGATACACTTGGTGGTTGGCACATTTGAGCAAGTGTTAGAAACTTCACCGATGGAGTGTCCGCCCATAGAGTGCGAACAGTCCAACGGTGCCACCGGTGCCCTATACAGAAAAGACAGGGGTTCACAGAGTGATCGGACGCTGGTGGCGCAGTGACTGGACGCTGGGGTCCTGAGTCCAGTCAGTAGCAGCAGTGAGCACGGGTCTCGGTCTTGTGACCGGACACTGGCACGAAGAGTGACTGGACGCTGGCAGGGTGCGTCCGGTCAGTGCTGATGTACGCTGACGTGAGGCGCACAGAGGAAACATTGAGTGACCGGATGTTGGGTGTGTCTGATTGAGCATGACCGGACACGTCCGGTCATGAAATTTTGCGTTTGGAACCTTACTGGAAATGACCGGACGCTGGGGTCCTACGTTTGGTCACTTTCTAACTGACGCGTCCGGTCATCACTTGACCGTTGAGATCGGGTGATCGGCGTTTGAAGCCGATAACATGTGGCAAGCATCAGACGACCGGACGTTGGGGTCCTGTGTTTGGTCGAACTGACCGGAGCGTCTGGTCACCCCGAGTTGTGCCCAGTGAAGGGGTACATTAGCTCTATTTCGTGGGGGCTTCTATTTAAGCCCCATGGCCGGGTCAAGCTCACTCTCTTGGACATTTGCATTGACATAGCAACCTTGTGAGCTTAGCCAAAGTCCTCCCACTCATCTCCATTATTGTTTCATCATCATTGTGAGATTGGGAGAGAATCCAAGTGCATTGCTTGAGTGATTGCATCTAGTGACACTTGGCATTCGTGTTTTGCTATGGGATTCACTTGTTACTCTTGGTGGTTGCCGCCACCTAGATGGCTTGGGGCAACAAGGATCATTGAGCAGAGGTTGGTGATTGTCTTCGGCTCCGATCGTGGTGATTGTGAGGGGTCTTGTGCCTTCCCCGGTGGAGAGCCAAAAGGTAACTCTAGTGGATTGCTCGTGTCATTGAGTTAACTCACTTGTGGGTAGGTTCTTGCGGTGTCCAATTGTGTGGACGAGGTTCGTGCAACACCTCTTAGCCGCCGAACCACCACGTGTTGGTCGACACAACAGGGACTAGCGTGCCGTCAAGCACGTGAACCTCGGGTCACAACTTGAATGTACTAATGACCATTGAGATCAGGCGATTAGCATTTGAAGTAGGGGCCATGTGGCTTGCATCGCACGACCGGACGCTGGGTCCAGCGTCCGGTCGATTTGACCAGCGTGTTCGGTCGCCCCATTTTTCAGTGGACTGAGGAGCCAATGGCTCTATTTCATGGGGGCTTCTATTTAAGCCCCATGGCCAGCTCAAGCTCTCTCCCTTGGCCATTTGCATTGACATAGCAACCTTATGAGCTTAGCCAAAGCCCTCCCATTCATCTCCATCATTGATCCATCATCTTTGTGAGATTGGGAGAGAATTCAAGTGCATTGCTTGAGTGATTGCATCTAGAGGCATTTGGTATTCGTGTTTCACTGCAGGATTCACTTGTTTCTCTTGGTGGTTACTGCCACCTAGATGGCTTGGAGCAGTGAGGATCGTCGAGCGAAGGTTGGTGATTATCTCCGGCTCCGATCACGGTGATTGTGAGGGGTCTTGTGCCTTCCCCGGTGGAGCGCCAATAGGTAACTCTAGTGGATTGCTCATGTCATTGAGTTACCTCACTTGTGGGTAAGTTCTTGCGGTGTCCAATTGTGTGGACGAGGTTCGTGCAACACCTCTTAGCCTCCGAACCACCAAGTGTTGGTCGATACAACGGGGACTAGTGTGTCGGCAAGCACGTGGACCTTGGGAGAATAATTGGTTGTCTCTCGCCCTTTGGTATTCTCCCAGTGATTGATTTAGTATTCATCTTGTAATTGGTTCACTCCTCGACACGGTGGTATAATCATCCTACTCACTCATTTATATTCTTGCAAACCAGTTGTGGCAAACTCTTTAGTGTAATTAGAATTGAGAGCTTGCTTTGTTATTTTAATTTCATCTAGTAGAGCTCTTTAGAGTAGCAAGATTGAGAGCTCTTAGTGAGTAGTAACATTGCAAGTTGTGTGTGTAGTAATCATTGCAACTAGAATTGTTGGATATGTGGCTTGCAACCCTTGTAGAGATAGAGCAAGTTTGCATTTCGCTATTTGTCATACTAATCAAATTGGTCTAGTTGATTTGTAGATTTTTAAATAGGCTATTCACCCCCCTCTAGCCATATTAGGACCTTTCAGCTATTGCTCAGGATTCTAGATCTATAGTCTGGAGACTGGTATAGCCATTGTATCTCTATTTTTATGATTTTGTGCTACTTCAATATTATATTGCTATTTATTATGTTCCTAGTTTGCTCTAGATATATGCTTGATATAGTTATAATTGATGATTTTATGCATATGTTTGCAAAGCTCTTAGCTTAGTACTCGAGTGAGTTAAGTGGTGACACTATGTAAGAGTAATGCTTAGATATTGTTTGCCTGTGGATGCATTCTGCACTCTGAGTTAGGTGGTAGAACGCGGATGTGACACACCCATTGAGTCCATTGTAGTCAACTCCCCGTTTGAAGAACAAGTAGAACGCAGTTGCGAAGGGAGACAAGCTCTGTTCTTGATCTTCCTTAGTAAAGTTCCTTATGCATAGATACAAAGTTAGTTATACTATAGATGAGAGTGTATATATTTGGGTGTATAAAAGACTTAGTAAATAAGAAATAACTTAGGAATCTTCTTCTCTTAACGAATCTCCTACTTAGCCATACTATATTTTATGAGTCTCTATTTCTATCTCTAGAATACCATTATTACCTTACACTTATCATTTATTTATCCCTTGATTTACCCTTGCCATAGCATGAGAGTGATTTTATCATAAGTATATATATTTGTCAATATATATATATATGCCAACACAACTCTATAGCTCCTCCATGTGGATAAAATATAAATAACGATACTCAGTATACTCTCGGGTGAAATGCTACCATGGTACATTATATGTGCGCTTGCAGATTACTTAGTATATATATAAATTTATAAGTGTTCTCAATAATTACCAACAACGCATTTCTGGCATCATGCTAGGGATGACAACTTAGTAAAGAGTGATGCTAAGAAATGTCAACAACTACTATAGTTACCGTGTTTGCCGGGTACTCTTGCCCTTGTTAATTGAACAAGTGTCTTCTTCTAGTGGTGGGTGCATGATGCTAGAATTCAGCAGTATAGACCTATCTGCCTTCTAAACTATTTGTATAAGTTGATCACCAAAACATTAACCTTGAGGACTGAACCCTTCGCTGACAAACTAATCCACCCTGCTCAATCTGCATTTATGAAAGGCAGAAACATCATGTCTAGGGTCTTTGCCTTGCATGAAATCTTGCATGAAACTAAACAAAGAAAAGAATGTGGTGTGGTGTTAAAACTTGACTTTGAAAAAGCTTACGACAAGGTGAATTGAAAATTGTTATTTACATGGCTAAAAGCCAGAGGCTTTAGTGAAACTTGGTGTGATTGGATTCAACAAGTTGTTGCTGGTGGGACAATTAGTGTCAAGGGGTATGTGGTCGAACCGTCCGAAATAACACACCTTCCGGAGGCGCTGGTCTTTCACTAGACACTAAACACTTCGAAAGAGAGCTACACCGAGCAGTTCCATCGAGCACACCCCACGAGAGAACTCAAATCAATCCATATTTTATCTCCAGAATCCAATAATGAGTACAAAATTACAATACTTAGTCCATTTTATACAACAAAAGTTCTCAGAAATACATTATTATAATACCAAGTTCAGAGTACAGAATTTAAACAGCGGAATTGAAATAAATTTCTAACGATAAGATACAAGGATCCATTTGTGTCCACCAGAAGAATCCTCCACACAACAGCCACTTCTCAAGCTGCACCTGCAACAGGGGTAAATAAACCTTGAGTGCACAATATACTCGCAAGACTTACCAAACTAGTGAGAATAATTTCCTGACTCCAAAGGATATGATAAGCTTTATGGTTTGTTGGGTTCTTTTTGTTTGCAGAAAGCATTACTAATAGTTCATCCTTATAGTCAAGTTTTATTAGTAGTCATGATTACTTCATTAGCTAACTATTCTAGCTAAGCACCTATTCTACTTTCAAGCAAGGGTTGAGCAATCCGAACCGTTTCACCATCTTTCATCTTCTAGTTCTTACTACGATGCTAGACCATAGCCAAGTCGTACCATCTCATACGACGATTCACGAACCAATGTATCCTAGCTAGGTACCCCAAAACACATGCCCCGCTTATACCCTAGGCACAAGCAAGACCAACCCACCACTCTCCTATCAAGGGGTCCAGGTCTCCATCCAAACTTGGACTCCAAGCCTGAAAGGTCCTAATGGCTAGAGGGGGGGTGAATAGCCTAATAAAAATTTCTACAACAACACTTAACCAAATGGTTAGACAATTATGAGACGAAGCAAGTGTTGCGCTAGCCTACTCAAAATGCAAGCCACCTACCACAATTCTAGTTTAGATGGTGTCAATTCACACAAGAGCAATGACACTACCCTATGTTAGTGTGCTCTCAAAGGCTAACTAAAGAGCCACACCAACCAAGCATGCAAGCTCTCACAACTAGCTACACTAAAGAGCTTATCAACTAGTTTGCGGTAAAGTAAAGAGAGTGATCAAGAGGGTTATACCGCCGTGTAGATGAAAGAACCAATCAATCACAAAGATGAATAGCAATGAAGACCAATCACCTCAGAATCAATGATGAACACAATGATTTTTACCGAGGTTCACTTACTTGCCGGCAAGCTAGTCCTCGTTGTGGTGATTCACTCACTTGGAGGTTCACGCGCTAATTGGCTTCACACGCCAAACCCTCAATAGGGTGCCGCACAACCAACACAAGATGAGGATCACACAAGACACGAGCAATCCACTAGAGTACCTTTTAGCGCTCCGCCGAGGAAAGTCAAGAACCCCTCACGATCACCACGATCGGAGCCGGAGACAATCACCACCCTCCGCTCAACGATCCTCGCTGCTCCAAGCCATCTAGGTGGCGGCAACCACCAAGAGTAACAAGCGAAATCCACAGTGAAACATGGACACCAAGTGCCTCTAGATGCAATCACTCAAGCAATGCACTTGGATCACTCCCAATCTCACTATGATGATGAATCAATGATGGAGATGAGTGGGAGGACTTTGGCTAGGCTCACAAGGTTGCTATGTCAATAAAAATGGCCAAAGATATGAGCCATAGCCGGCTATGGGGCTTAAATAGAAGCCCCCACGAAATAGAGCCGTTATACCCCTTCACTGGGCACACTGTGCTCTGACCGAACGCACCGGTCCAACTGACTGGACCCTAGACTCAGCGTCCGGTCCACTGATGGACGCCATGTGTCACTGGCTTCAAACATTGTTCGTCAGATTTCAACGGCTACGAAGCTGACCGGACGCTCCGGCAAAACTGACCGGACGCTGGAGCCCCAGCGTCCGGTCGAGTACAGTAAGGGTCTAAAACCGGTTTTCCTTGACCGGACACGTTCGATCCACCTCAACCAGACACAGCCCAGCGTCCGGTGGTAAACCCTAGCCACTGTATTGCCAAGTCAGCGCGACCGGACGCAGGTAGGCAACGTCCGGTGCATTTGGATCCAGTGTCCGGTCACTTGACCGACGCTGGCATCACCTCCGTTTTCTTCACCCTTGCTCAAGTGTGCTAACCACCAAGTGTATCACCTTGTGCACATGTGTTAGCATATTTTCACAAACATTTTCAAGGGTGTTAGCACTCCACTAGATCCTAAATGCATATGCAATGTGTTAGAACATCTAGTGGCACTTTGATAACCGCATTACGATACGAGTTTCACCCCTCTTAATAGTACGGCTATCAAACCTAAATGTGATCACACTCTCTAAGTGTCTTGATCACCAAAACAAAATAGCTCCTATGGATTATACCTTTGCCTTGAGCATTTTGTTTTTCTCTTTCTTCTTTTCAAGTTTAAGCCCTTGATCATCGCCATGTCATCACCATTGTCATGTTATGATCTTCATTGGCTTCTCCACTTAAAGTGTGCTACCTATCTCATGATCACTTGATAGACTAGATTAGCACTTAGGGTTTCATCAATTCACCAAAACCAAACTAGAGCTTTCAAAGTCTTTAGTCCTGAGTCCTAGACTTAGTGTGGTGCTTAGACCTCCACCATCCCCGCCTCCAATCAGTCAATTCGAAAAGAGCCAGAACCCATGACAAGAGAGCAATGAGCCTTCCTACTTCCATAAGTAAGTATGTGCTTAGGATAATAAGTCTGTGACCTGACTACCATCCACAGCAACGGATGGTCCTTAACCGACACGGATAGGGAAAACCGTGTACCCAAGCTATGCCCCGTTGGCCGTGGGACACAACCTATTACACCCACCAATACCCGTACCATATCCCTGTCCGGTTTCCATTTCCTTTCACCATTTTATCATGAGAGTAATAATAATAATCACCTATTGTGAGTAACGACAGGTTACTCACGCTACTAATAGCCTAAACATAGCAGCTACTTGACCTATGCTAGTAGGACTCATAGGTAGGTTTATCTATGCATGTAGTTTCAATATAAATCCTGTAACGTAAATGCACATTATATATATATCCAATGATTATTTAAAATAAGGGTTATGCACCGGGGCTTGCCTTGGGCAGGCGGATTATCAGCTATGTCAGTCGCCGGTGGCTCCGAGGCTTCCTCCTGTACGAGGACCTCCTCCTCGTACTCCTCGTACTCCTGCTCTCTGGTGGTCATGAACTCTACCAACTCGTTCTCTACATGCATGCAACAATGATGCAACACTTAGTATTTTAACAACAACAACTCTTAAAATAAGAATACATCTACTAATCTACTAAGCTAACTGATGAGGACATCGCCACGCTGGACACACCGACGCCATGGTCTTCCCCAAGTTGCAATTCGTTCCCAACTCAGCTGCCACGTCACCCTCGGATTCAGCAGACACGTCGTCACTGTTTTGGTCATAACTTCCTCATACGACGTTGAAACGGGCCGTTCTTGGATGCGTTGGAAAGGGGACGACGACGCCGTCGTTTTGGATCTAGTCCCAGCTCCAGAAGGTCCGTGGATCATTCCGTGTGACCACGGCAAGGTGCTGCGTCACCTATTTGGGCCAACTTGGCCATGTATCGTGTCGGGCCTTAAGCCCAAGTTGTGGGCGTCCAACCCCTGGCCGTCCCCAACCCTAGGTCGAGTCTTAGACTATAAACACAGTCGCCGCCACTGCTACACAATTGGGTTTTGTTTAGAGTTTAGTTTTCCATCGAGAAACTGAATCGTTCATTGTAACTGTGGTGACAAATCCTTTTACAGTGATCCAGGGCCCCCGTTCTTGATCTCCTCCACTGTGTCGATTAGTCCTTTGAAACCGAGTTCTTGAACCCTCTATTGATATTCGCGTCATTCATATTTGTAATTTCAGATTGCGTGTTTTACCTTCTTACTTGTGCTCTTCGATTCGCTTGCAGGAAAAGCCTTCTTGGCGAGGTCAATCAAGTTGTGCTTGGTTGATAACCAACGGAGCAGTGGTGTAATGGTTGCAGGGTTCGAATCGTGTCTGATTTGAAGCCGGATCGCCAACGTCGAGATCTCCACAAATCGAACTTACCGGCTACCTCTCGGAAGATCGGGCCTGTACTCATCACTAACTCTAATGACTAAGATACTAAGCTAACTAGTATTTTCATCAAACAAGGTATAAATTCATCTAACATGTATTAACTTAACGACTAAAATATATTCTTGCTTCTACTAGCGATTTAACATATATTAAAACAAGGAGTATCTAACTACCCTAAAGCTTAGCCTATTCTAAGGCTATAAAAATTACAGCGAGCACATAATAATACCAGAAAACTACCATAAAATTTTTAGAACTAAACCTATTACCATTTTGCCATAAAAATTCCTACAATTATTAACCTAATATTATTAAGTATTTCCAATTAATTTAATAGACCTCAGTTTTCATCACAGATATGCATGAAATAACTATACTAACAGATCGATAAAGAATTTAAGAGCATAACAAAAATTGGTTTCACTATTTTTGGACACCTATATGAATTGTTGTTAATTATCAAAATTCAGCACAGAAACTAAAATATAAGGCTATTTCTATTTTCTAATAAAAGGGAACAGGAATTCACCGGCGTGGCACACAACCACGCGGACGCGGCCCACTCACGCGCGGCACCCGCGCGCGCACGCACACAGGCCGTCCCATGGCGGGAGGGAGCCCGCGCGTGTGGTGCTTTTGCAAAAATGTCCATGCTCTTTCTAGTATTAACGCAGCTCTTATGCACCTTATTCCTATAGTCGGCCCTTATGCCGATAGGCCCTCGCCCTAACCCATATTTACATCCGGCCGGTCCTCGACGCCCCCGCACTCACCAGCGCGGCGTCGGCTGGCACAGGGCTGCCACACCAGTCAACCGGGAGCCCCTTCGACACACCTAGGAGGTCGATTCTCACCTATGGGACGACACGCAACTTCGGGCAGCGGTTGGACGAGCCAGGACGTAGTAGAATGGCCTCTCCACGGTGACGGGCACCCTACGGCGGCGACAACCAAGTTCCAGTGAGCCATGGCCTTTCGGAAGTGGTAGAAACGGTTGGTGAGCACCAGTGACTCACCACGAACCTACCCGTGGTGATGGCTTGATCGAAGATGCCCCGAACGAGACTGGCCGCGTGCGCGTGGCAAGTTCGACGATGGGTCGCGGTGGCGCGGCCGCGTCAGCGGCGTAGAGACGATGGTAGGAGTGCGGCTTAGGTGCTCATGGCGATGAAGGGTTCTAGACGGGGCTAGCGGCGCAGTCAGTCTGGCTCAAGATGGCGAGGTGGAAGCTATCCACGGTGAGGCGGGCTGGGCCTTAATGGCGTGGTGGCGGAAGCAAAGCTCCAAAATTGGAGCTTGGCCTGGCAGCAATCAAGACGGGGAGGGGCGGTCGGTAAGAGGACATAAAGGCGGAGATGCAGGCACGAGAAATTGATGAGAGGTGCTCTTTCTCTGGCTCACCGTGACCGTGACTCGACGGTGGCGGAAAGCAGAGGCGCAGCGGGGAAAAAGGGCAGCGGGTGCGGTCAGTGGTTCGGCTGCCGCATGCCTTGGCGGGGCGCGGTTGTCGTGGCCGAGGGACCTACGTCCAAGCACGAGAGGACGAGCGCGAGCGTCCGCGACCGGCCATGGCCCACGGGCCACAGCGCCATTAATGGCGTGACGATGGCGTACACGGCCACGTGCGGACCGCACCCAACCGGGCTAGGGAGGGGGCAGCGCGATGCAGCGAGCAGACGCGAGTGCAGAAGTGACACGACGGCAGCGGCAACGACTGCGACCGCGATTGCGACGCGACACGCGACATGGAGGGCAGCAGCAGCATCAGCGGCAGCCACGGTGGTAATGGTGGTTGGCCGCAGAGAGGGCCGGCGGGGCACGGCGGCCTACGGCTGGCTGCAAGCGGTGCGACCAGAGCGGCCAGGCCATGGCCAGACCAAGGGCAGCCTCGCCGGCCGGTGTGCGGCCACGCACGCGCGCGCACGGCACAGCCGCGCAGCGACGCAGAACGGCCACGCGTGGTGACCACGCGCCCGAGCCCGGTGCCCCGATACTGAGTACGCGCACGAATTTTAAAGCACCCGTAAAAACTAAAAGATTTAATTTGGAACCAAGCCATCTTCACTAAGAGCTACAACATGACACCCCTTCTTAACTCAATTTCACAGAATAATTTGCCAAACATGGCTTTGTCACACTGCTGCTCACCTTAGGAATTTTTCTAAGTCTTGAGCTGGATTTGTTTTCAAATTCCGTTTATAGACTACTAGAAATAGTAGCCAGTAACATTATTTTTCTACAGTAAGAGTTGCATTGTTATCTATAAAGTTTGTACTTTAAACTTTATTTAAGTCTCATATATAGGTTCTATAGTAATTTTTGTTCAATAAAAAATAGTTTACACCCCTACTTGTTAACTGTACGAATCGTGGAGCAACTTTCGTTTCGCATTTTTGTTGATCGTTTTAGTTGCAATGCATTATCTACTTACTTCATCACATGCATTAACACATAAGTATGATGCTCATGACATATTTTAGTAGATGATTAATGGTGTAACATCGAAGGTGTTACAGGGTAAGACAAGGAGACCCCTTTCACCCATCCTTTTTAACTTTGTTGCCGATTGCCTAACTAGAATGATCCTGCAGGATCAAAGTAATAACTTGATTGTTGGCTTAGTTGATCACATTGTGCCCCATGGGGTCGCAATTCTCCAATACGTTGACGACACTATTATCTGCCTTAAAATGATTTAGAAAAAGCTAGAAATTTGAAACTGTTCCTCTATCTTTGTGGGATGATGGCTGGTTTAAAGATTAATTTTAGTAAGAGTGAAATTGTTATGATTAATGATTGTGATGATTTGGCGCTGGCATATGCTGAAACTATCAACTGCCAGATTGGTTACTTCCCCATTAAGTACCTTGGGGTGCCAGTAAGCCCAAGCCGGCTACATGTTGCTGATTGGTTGCGTCTTCTGGAAAAAATGCTAAAAGATTTGATATCTGGCAGGGATCTTCTTTGTCTATTGCAGCGAGGTCAACTTTGATTTCATCAAGTTTGAATAGTTCTCCTATATATCATATGTCTATATACCTCTTGCCCAAAACCGTGATAAATGAAATGGACAAAGTGAGAAGAACCTTCTTTTGGCAGGGTGGCCATTCTAAAAGAAAATATCATTTGGTAAAGTGGATTAAAATGTGCAAAAGCAAGAAGAAAGGGGGGCGGGGGTTAAAAGATATCAGGAAAATGAACCTAAGTCTACTTTATAAGTGGTGGTGGAAACTAGAACGTGAATCTGATCTGTGGTAGGATCTGGTTTCATATAAGTGCTTGAGGAAGAATTCAGTTGGGTCTGTGAAACACAGACAAACTGCTTCTCCTGTTTGGTCAGACCTCCTCGAAGTCAAACATATCTATCTTCAAGGTAGGAAAATGATGGTTAAAAATGGTAAGGCAACATCTTTCTGGAGTGATGCATGGCTATATGATGATCCTTTGTGTAATCTGTTCCCTAATCTGTTTAAGATATGTGAGCAACAGAACATTTCTATACATCAAATGATCAGTGGAACATGCTCTATTTCTTTTACAAGATGGTTGGCTCCAGAGCTTAATCAGGAATGGGGTAAAATTCTCAATGATGATTCTGTTTTCCAACTAGAGGATGTACCTGATATGGTTTCCTGGAAATTAGAAAATAGAGGTAAATTTCCTGTGAAATCAACATATAATGCTCTGACAAGTTCAGATGGGGGGACCACATTTCAAATATATTTATAAAGCAAAAATTCCACCCAAGATCAAGATCTTTCTGTGGTTAGTAGCAAATGATGCTATCTTAACTAAGGATAACATGATCAAACGAAATTGGAATGGTGATCCTTCTTGTTATTTCTGTCGACACCCTGAAACTATAAATCATCTCCTGTTTACATGTTCGATTGCCAAGGTGGTATGGGCTACAATTGCCACCTGCTTGGGTGCCAATGATATCCCATCTTCCTATCAACAAAGCTAGAAGTGGTGCGAGAAATGGATTCCCAATGGGAAGCAATTCTTTGCTGTTGGTATTGCAGATGTATGTTGGTCGATCTGGGAAACAAGAAACAAAATCTGTTTCGAGGGGAAGAAGTTCAGAAACCCCATTGAGATCATCTGTCATGCGTGCGCTCTAATGAAGTTCTGAGCAGGTCTCCGGAAGGAAGTGGACAAGGAAACTTTGGTCAAGGGTGTGGAGACCATGTTCAAGATTGCGGTGAAGTTACTGTCAGAGCATCGTCAAGACACCAGGAGACTGCAAGACGTCACCAACGACGATGATGAAGCTCAGCAGGACCGGGAGTGAAAAAGCTGAGGCCTGGGGCGCTGCTCACCCCCAACTCTGTTGGGTTGGACATTTTGTTAGCAGTAGTTTCATCTACCGGGATGTTTTCTGTCGTTGGGGCATCGATCCCCCTGTCGTACTCTGTTACATTTCCCTGCACTTCTTTTGCTTTTCTGAACTGTCTGTTAAATGTTGCTGTATTTCCGTGGTGATGCTATGGAAATGGGGATATCCCTAGTTCGAAAAAAAATGTTTTATGGTCTAATAAAGATAGTGTTGACAATCGACAGTCGTTTTGGGTCAAAAGTTGAACACCTGGCCAGGCCAGGTCTAAAGCTAGTCTCAATGAATGTTTTATTTGTGTTTCATTTACATTTGATATTATGACATGCTATTAGCAGATTTTATGACTTGTCAGATTAATTACAAAGAGAGAGATAGAGAGAGTCTCATAAAGTTTCATCTTGATAAAACTCACGGTTACCAATGCAATTCTGACATGACAGTTATTAGGAACAATATTATGAAATGTTCACGTAGTTAATAGCATAGCTTCATTGCCAACCCAATCTTTAGTTTGTTATTGATAACTTTTTTATTTATTATTTTAAATTCACGTACTTTGAGATTCAATCTTTTAAGATTTTTAAACAATCTTGTATGGAGACACGTTCTATACCAAAGCCATAGTGTTTGACAAGATCCAGAGAAGAGTGATAGAGATATTATGCCATTTGAGTTAAGACTTTGGATCCGTCTCGCTGCTTGCTCTCATCTCATGTTACTACTGAAACTTTTTTCATTTGAGTTTGTTTAGCAGTATAAATTAAATATTCAATAAAAGATTACAAAATGTTGGTAAAAAAGATAGCGTCCTATATATACTCACAACTAAGTGCATAATACAGTGATAGAGAGATATTATATGTACTCGTACCAAAACCAATATAAATCCATGTCCTACGTGCTACCTCTCATTCGAAGTGCATAATACACTAATCACTAGTTAGACACAAAATTTACCGACAATATACAGACACCACACAGATGCTCCTCTCCAAATACTCTGTGTCTCTTTTCCATGCAATGGACTCTAGCAATTATATTTGAAAATTCCTATCTGGATTCACTATGATCAATCCGTATCTGTCGTTCCATCCCGGCTAATTCTATTTAATGTTCATTCTTTCTTTAGATAGTACATAAATTTAGCTCTATATATTTATCCTATTTGATATAGGCTGCTTAGCTAAATCTAAATTGCTAGATAACCACTAAAACCAACTGTCTATATTCTCTTATTTTTCGATTAATTTCGTCCTTTATGTGTTCTCTAGGCGGCTATAGCCGCTCCTTTCAACACTATTGTAGTAAGAAAATAGATTACAACATCTAACTCGAGCCATTTGTTCTATTTTAGGTTTTATAGAGCTAGAACTCCCGCATGGACGTACATATCAACCACACGAGAACACTCCAGTTACTACAATTTGATGCTATCTCTGTCTAAAAAGACATAATTCGAGTTTTTTTAGTTAAACTATTTAATATTTGACCAAGGTTATAGAAAGAAATGATCACTCTTTATGATACCAAGTAAGTATGCTATAAAGAAATATGTTTCATGATAAGCTTATTCAATATTTTATTTTGACTCGATCTGACATATCCAAGGAACTACGGCTTAGGTTTCGAGTAGGACCTGCTAGCTATCAAACAGCGTATATAGATGTTTTTTTAGAAGAAACAGCGTATATTAGATATGGAACTTGGGTCACCATTGACCCTTTTGGAAACCTATGTGCGTTAACCTGTAGTAGCATGGTCGGCCTAATGGCCCATATCGAAGGTCCAATAGAATACGGCTCCAGTAGGCCGAATCCCTGTCTTTATATCTTGGACCGAGCAGTACACGGACTACAAAACTTCGGGCTGTAAAAGGACTTCTTCAGGGCCGAATCCCTTCTCTCTACGTGACCGTGGGCCGAATTGTACAATTGTCTGGCTTGTTTCAGTTCCCGGATCCATGCGCGCTGGTGTTTGATCTGTTCTCGTGTTGGATCATGCTGCAGCGGCAGAGCGAGCGCGAGCGGCGAGAATGGCGGAACAACCCGAATACCCGATCCAGTTCAGCTGAGATGGTGCGTTGTTTTTTTTTTTGACGACATGGTGCGTCGCTTTACTCACCAATCACCTTGACCTGTCGCATCGCATGAAGTGAAGAGGTGATCCAGCAAGAGAAAGGGTTAAGAAAAGAGAGAGAAAAAATGCTGCTCCGGGCTGCCGCCGCTTTAAGCTCCCAATGATTTCATGTGCATCAATCTAAAAGCGGCAATCTCTTTCTCGAAAGGCAACTTTCGCTCCGAGATCTGTGCTGGCATGACTTGACGTCTTGACATGAGTCCTGCTGGAGTCCTGTAACTGTAAGACTTTGGTGCGTTTGGCGCAGCTCTCTGCGGCTCCGGCTCTGCATGCGCTCGGACTGTGCATCCATGTGCTTCGCACTGCGTGAAACAGGCTCCGGCTCCGCCCGCCACCGGAGAGGAGCCCAAGAGCGTATTCGGTGCTCCGACCGGCTCCGTCACAGGGCATCTACAGGGAAGGAGCCGGAGCCGCTCCGGGAACTACGCCAAACACGCCCTTTCACTGCTCGACAATCTGTGCCTCCTCTTCTGATCATGGCGTATAGGGCTTCTGGAGTAAGAGTAACTATTAGCAGCGACATTTCTCAAGTGGTGTATTAGCACATCTTGTTTAGAACCATGCTTGTTAGTTTTAGCATGCCAGTCAGTACCAGTAAGGCAGTAACACGGATCCAAACAGACTGTAGTGCTGGGGCTCGGTCTTTTGGGGTTGATCACAAGACCCGGCAATAAAAGATTGATCCTCGGTTAGAACCAAAGCATGACAGTAACTCGAGCTAGTGATAAATGGATCATGTGGAGGGAGCAGTAGGCATTTCAAATCTCACGCTGCCAAGATGGTGCCCACCCAGTGCCCACGGCCGGAATCCGGAAAATAAGCCTAATCGCCTGCCTGCTCCCTGTTCATACATGTTCGGTTGGCTGGTTCGTATCGTTACTGGTTCGTAAAGAAGTACTGCTGGCTGGTTTGTGTGAGAGAAAAATACTATTCCAACTGAAAATTTACGATCATTTACGACAAGCCACAGCGAAACGAACAGGCTCCATGACTTCCATCAATGCGAGGCCCTCTGCGTGTCTCCTAGATCTCACATGCTCTCAGACAGGCTCTCTCATGTAGCCAGCGTGCACCAGATTCCATCATGCACACCGCGCCGCGCACGCTCTCCCGGCCCGTCTCCGTCTCCCCCCACTCAATCCAATCCCCCGCCATCATCGGCGCGCCCCGACCTGATCAGTGACCACCCACATTGTCTAGGATGCCTTTCTGTTCCCATCAGCTTTCTACCGCTGTTAGCTGCGAGACCTGATTGTACCGTCCTGCACCGCCGGTGGTCGCTGGACCCGGACCTGGACCGCCTATAAATAAGTGGGCGCGCACGGAAACACACACAGTGCCCACCGACGGTTTCCGACCCGATGGCTGCCTCTGTTGCTCGCCACCTCTTCCTCGCTGCCTTATTAGTGGCCGTGCTCGCCATCGCGGCGCCTCGCTCGGCGGACGCGTGGGGCGGTGGCCGCTTCTTCTTCAGCAAGACCACGCGTCCCGAAGCCACCGTCGTTGAGCCCCAGAAGGCTGCCGTGCCCATCAACGCCGCGACCGCGGACACCGATGCCGCGCCGGTGTTCTCGCGCCCCTCGACCGCCGGCAGCGGTCGCGGGTACGGGCTCTACGGCCGCCCCGAGGAGAACTACCCGCCGGACTACTTCCGCCGTGGCGTGCACCGCAACGCCGAGAAGCTGACGACGACCGACGTGGCGCCGGCCACAGCAGGTACCGTGGAGGCGGCGGTGGCGGCCCCTGTAAGAGCCCGCGGTGCCGGCGGCGAGCGCGTCCGGACGACGTTCCCCGAAAACGGCAGCGGCAGGGGTCGGCCGCCGACCGACGTGCCGGCCACCACCACCGGCACCGAGGAGGAGGGAGGCGCCGGAGGAGACCTCGACGGCGTCCAGCCGTACCCGGAAAACGGCAGCGGCAGGGGCCGGCCGCCGTGGTACTACACGGGCTTCCACAGGCAGCAGGAGCAGCGGGACTACGGGATGAGTGACACGAGGCTGTACCAGAACGGCCGCTACTACTACGACGTGGACGCCGGCAGGTACGGCTACGGCCGCGAGTCGAACCCCATGCGGACGCGCCCCGCCGAGGAGGAGTTCGGCTCCGGCTCCGGCTCCGGGTACGGCCGACCCCGCGGCGCCGGCGGCAGGCGCGACAGTAGCTACCAGCAGCAGCAGCAGCAGCAGCAGTACGGCAACGACGAGGAGTTCGCGAATGGAGCCATGGATCAGAACACCAACGGCTTCCAGGAGGAAGCAGGCCAGAACGGATTATACATTCCATGAGTTTGCATTGTGTCATGTGTCAGTACTCAGTCGTGTGTTGCTACTACTAGTGGTGATCGCATCGTGTGCTCCGTAGGATGGGGGAGCTAGCTAGTAACCGCTCCTCGTTTGCTGCAATCGAGTACTTTGTGGTTGTGGGTAGAACCAGCTGCCTGCTTCTGTGCACGCCTACGTGCACTAATGGTGACGCAACCAATGAATGAAGAAGTGTGTGTACGTACAATGGAATGGAACTGGTGTATTGCAGATCAAAATGCTATCCACCTTACTGTTCATCTGTCGGTGCACACTGATCCAATTTGTGTGGCTGCAATGATCAGTGGGCTAAAAACTGTACGAACTTACTACGCAGGGTGATTTTTGTTTATTTTTCACGTTGATCCGTACCCCCCGTAGCAGTGGCGAATCCAGGATTTTAGTTTAGGGTATGCCGTCCAAAAAAATTTCATATCCAATTCGGTAAATCTATTATAGCAATTCTGTAATAATTATAAAATTGACAATGTGATTCGGTATATATACACTAAGTAACACGATAAGGCTTAAATTCATGGATTAAGTTGAAACCATCCACTAAATACAATATAAATAGTTCAAAAGTCATACTAATAATTGAAATATAGGCATAAAAGAGTACCACTGACTTATAATGCTATTTTTCTAGCTATTTTATTCAACGCCTTACAATATAAATAATTAAAAAGTCATACTGATAGTTAAAAGTCTAGAATACCATGAATCCAATCCAAAAGAAAGATCCTTCTATTCATTCAATTCATTTCAAATAAGCAAGCCAATAAATAGAGCCAGTGTTGTAGTTAAAGCAACGAATAGAAAACCGAAATAACTAGTTATAGTAAGCATGAACGGGTTAAATTCCATTTTTTTACTACCCTACATATGTTGGTAAAGCACTTCAAATAGAGAGATGCAATATCTGAGTTTCTTTTCATAATAACTGCATAAATATTAAAAAAACACATTGTCAAATAATTAAACAATTTGCTATTTGTGATGTTAGCAAATAGCTATGAAAAATAAACGATAATTTTCTATAGAAAGATGAAGAGTAAAAGAAACCGAAGATAAAGATTAAATTTTACCTAAATGAAATAGCGAATCAAGACGGTAAGCCTTATTGTTGTGGCCGTCGTGCAGGCTACAGATTGGGATGAGACATGACAGCGAGCCTCCGATCCAATCCAGCATCCAGGGCGGCAGCGGCACTACGGCAGAGCACCAGAGCATCTGTGCATTAGGGGTCAGCCGTTAGGCGACGTGCCTGTCCTCCGTCCTCAGGTGGATTAATTAATTAGGAACCGGAAACATCGTGTGCCTAGTAGACTTCTGGACTTGTGTATTGCCGCGTGGGCCACGTCAGATGGGCCTCCCGTCCTCCGTGATGATATTTTTTGTTTTTTTATAAATACGACGTATACATACAACTACCGAAACTAGTTGCCGTCGGTCTCGCAGGGTATGCCGCCAGGCATACCCTGTGGCTCCGCCACTGCCCCGTAGATCGCAATAATTTCATCAGCAGACAATGGGACGGACGACATGTTGTAGTAGGCCACGATTCCGACGTTCCTGTGTGCATGCATGACAAAACTGTGGACTGCTGCCGGCTGCCCGGCTGGACACTTGGATCCATCATGCACCAACTTTCGTCCTCAGTCGAAGGCAACATTTCGTCCCCAGCAAAAAGGAAAAAAATGATATCAAGCCTTTTGTCCTCGAATTGAAGGGCATGATTGATACCAATCCCATTACTTTGCACGAACACCTGAGCACTTTAAATTGCTTCGTTTAATTTCATTTCTACTCCTGCGGTTCCAAATTATAAGTCGCTTTGAGTGTTTTGGTTCATCCATTTTACTATACAACTAGATAGCAAAATGAATGAACTAAAAAAAATCAAAGTGACTTATAATTTAGAATAGACTTAGTATATATATATGACTAGGCAGCGTGCCCGTGCGTTGCAACGGGGTAACTCAAATTTTGTGCTAAAAACACACGGATCGCACGATAAGATAACAATACTGAAAAAATTAAATACCAACGTTAAAGTGACATTTAATCCAAAAAGTAAAGTTTATGAATTTAACATAGTCACGGAGTGTGTGGCGTCGCATGCTCACAAACTCTACTTTATAGGTCTTTCCGTAATGCGGCTAAGATAATGTTTTATATTGGTAGAAAGAAATCTCTGATATCCATTTCTTTCGTGCTCACAAACTAATGACCCTGGTGCAACAATGGAAAATACAAAGAGCTATCCTCGTGAATGCGCGGAACCAACTCCACTACGATCGTGCCATCCCACGACCACTAGTATGGTGTTGTTTAGCACTATTATTCACTATTATCGCTAACTTGCTTTGTTGGTTTTATTCAAGTAATTTATGTTTGTAATTATGCAGGTGCAAATTTGGTTGATCCCACATTGGCACATGAGAAAAGTACGGTCTCAAATAAAATACAGAAGGACACATATTGCAAGAACATTAATTTATTATTACATTGTCATGAACCACAATTGGGTTGCCCACTACACTTTTTTCTCAAATAGATAACATTAATGAAAAAAACAATGTACCTGGGTTTAGATCAGGTGATGCATCAGTCATGCCAATCATGCCACTTTGATCTATACATTTATTAGAGTATTCATCTACATATATATAATAACATGATATTAACCCTGGCCTCGGCATCATACAAACACAAGAAAAAATAATTAGTATTTACGAAAAAAACCAAAATGATACATGTGTTATCTTTATCAATCTTTATGGGATTGTATGAGTTTGTCGATAGAATATCGTCGGTAGTCCTCCGATAGGTATCCCACGAAGGTAGATTGATCGGCAGGAGAGCGTGAGATCAAGAACAAGAAGGCAACAGAGACACACGAGTTAGACAGGTTCAGGCTGTCAGTATGATGTAATACCCTACTCCTGTGGTCTGTTGGTTTGTATTAGCTATCGTATGATATTACTTGTGTTTGGAGGGGGTCCCTGCCCGCCTTATATAGTCCATGGAGTAGGGTTACAAGTCAGTTAGATCTGAGAGATAACCGGAAAGTAATAACTGATTACAGGAATCTTGGGATCATACATATCCTAACAGATCTCGTAGTATCTTCAGGATATCTTCTAGATGTCTTGCGGAAGGCGCCGACCGGAGTCGTGCCCCGCAAGGCTTCGTCTTGTGGGCTGGGCCACCCCTGAGGGCGCAGCCCATGTGGTCTACCGTGGGTATCTGGGGTCATACCCCCCACAGCTAGTCCCTGAGCGCCTTGTACCCGTAGTGCAACGCCATCTTGAGCTTGTCCGAGCAGGTGCGAACGAAGCCGAGCAGTCGAAACTCATGGTCCGACCACATTGAAGAGTTACCGAGCAGTTGTTAGTAGTTGCCGAGCAGCGCGTACTGTCACCGAACAACACAAACCATAGCTGAGCAGCATAACCTAAGCACGGCTTGCCATAAGGGTGTAAGGAGCTCAACTTCAGAATCGAAAATTTCTTCTCAGTGGAACAAGTGTGCCCACTTAGAGTCTGATCACGAGAAAAAGAGATAGTCTTCTTCAACTTCAAGAGGCGTGGAGTCTTTTGGAATAAAGCAAGCACATTCATCGTGAGGTGAAGTGTGCCCACTTAGTCCCCGAGACTGACAGTAGATGACATAGTCATGTGGTGCTAAGGTCCAAAGTAGAAGAATAGTAAAAAACCAGCCGAGTAGGCAGCCAGTCCTCGAGCATAGCCCTAAAATGAGAGAGAGCACATTCACCGCAAGGTGAAGTGTGCCCACTTAGTCCCCGAGTGTGATAGTAGGTGACGCAGTCACGTGGTGTCAGGGTCAGAAACAGAAAAAAAAATAGCCGAGCAGGCAGCCAGTCCCTGAGCCATTTACGGAGATATCTAAAAAATCCAACCATGGAGAAAAGACCGTAGTAATGCCTGTACAGTAACTGTTACCGAGCCTTAATAAATGGTGGAGAAGTCGGCGATTATTCAACGAGTAATAACCAACGGCGGCGATAAATGAGCGACATGGGCTGCGATTGCGTGAAAGCCAAGGCTATGGCCCATTAAGCCGCGTCGGAGAATTCGGAGGGGCGCAAATCATGGGAACGGTTTCCCAAAAACCCTCGAATGCGAAAGGTTGGGAAAAGTGCTTTATAACTACGCTGCCATATCCCGCGTTCATACCTTTGCCACTTTGCCATCCCATCTTCATCCTCAGTCCTCATATTTCTAGATTCGAATCCACGCACGCTCCCAACGCCAGTCCCCATCCAGATCTGAGAGATGGCGCCGAAGAGGAGAGCTGTGAACCCAAAGAAGGCGAGCCCAAAGAAAGCAGGAACAGGAGCCAGTCGTGACGAAGAGTGGATGCCATTGCGCATGGGGGAAACAGAGCTCGAGAGATTGGTGGAGGCGGGTATGCTTCCTGACTGTGTCACCGCCGGATGGCGGCCAGCCAGAGATGAGCCCTTCCCGATGCCCAACACTGATGAAGTTGTAGTCTTTGAGGATTATTTCTGGCGTGGGTTGGGGTTCCCTGTTCATCCATTCTTGCGAGATCTGCTAGAGTTTTGGGCGATTAGTCTATGCAATCTCCACCCTAACACCATATTACACATCTCGATCTTTATCCATTTCTGTGAGACGTTTCTAGGGGTTCTACCGCACTTCAACCTCTTCCGACACTTGTTCTGGTTGAAGAAGAAAGGCGGTGGTGGTTCCAAGGTGGTTGGCGGCGTATATCTATAGCTCCGGGATGGAATGGCCAGCGAGTACATTAATGTACCGCTGAACACTTCTCTGAAAGGGTAGAATTCCAAGTGGTTCTACATGAAACAGAGTTACCCTATAATCCGCTGCGACGTCCACCATTTCCCGGAGAACCAGAGGAGCTAGTCGGAGAAACCGAACAGTGCTGACATGGAACAAGTGACGGAGCTCCTCGACCGAATTAAAGGCGTGGAAATTAGAGGCGAACTGGTGGCAACAAGCTTCATAGTGCGCCGCGTCCACTAGAGGGTCCACCCGGGCTTTGACTACTGAGGTGATGACGAAGGGACCTGGGAGAGGATGGAGCGGCTGACGAAGAAGAATGTCCTAGAGCGGGCCACAGAGCTGTTCACTCCCAACATTTCATTCATCTAGCCAAAGCAAACGTGGGCCTTCAATTGCACATATCCGCCTCCTCAGGTAACCATCTTGATTTTTTATTCCCGATACTTTTAATCTTGAAGCATTGCCGAGCAGTGAACTGATTCACTTATGTAAATATCCATTCACAGGAAAGAGCGGTGTATTTCTTTGGCGTGCCTAGGGGTGATTGGCTGAGAGGGGTAGATGCCTGGCCACCGGCTCAGCCTGAGGAAGAGGCTGCCAGCGCCTCCTTAGAGTTCGGAGGCACCGACATTGGTCGGACAAAGAGTTCACCCCCAGTGTTAGAGAAAGTCTGGGGGAAGAGGGTAGCGGTAGACAAGCCAGCCCAAAAGAAGAGAAAGATGGTGGCTGCCGCTCCCCTCAAACTAGGTGGCATCTTGCTTGAAGGTGACCAGACCACTCAAACGCATAGGACCGTGGTTATCTAGTGGTCTGATGACGACGAAACTCCAGTTGCTCCTTCTCCAAGCACACATGCACCTCCATGCAACACACGTGTGGAGGAGCAATCAAGGGGAAGTAAAGAAGTCCCCGAGCAGTAGGCAAGTGGATTCCCTGAGCATCAGGCAAAGGAAATCCCCGCATAGCAGACCACAGAAGTCCTCGCTGGGTGGGCGACGGGAGTCCCCGAGCAATAGATGCAGGTAAACCTAGAGCGACGGGCAGGGGAAGTCCATAGCAGGCAGAGCAGAGGCCGACTATGGTGGAGGCGAGAACTCTACCCTAGTGCACGGGAGTTGACCCCATAGCCCCATCTGGGGGCTCGGGCGGGCATCGCGGATTCAAAAAATTATACCGGCAAACCAAACGGTAAGTATCCTTGTGTTGGAGTTACTTTGCTGTCTTATCTTAGCTTTTTTGGCGCTTTAACGAAATGATCTGATGCAGTGCAAGGCATATGGAGGGTCCGAACCTGTTCGCTCAGACTAACGAGTAGCCTCGGGCTCATCCCGGGGTGGATGCAATGCCGATGGTTCCCGTATCGAAATCCCTGAGTGCTCGGTAGCCGGCGGAAGAGTCAACCACCGCTGGGGGTGGACTTAGAGACAGTGAGAGTTCAGCACTGGGGGAGGGTAGGTCGTTGACAATACCCGAAGCAACGGCGGGTACTGCCGGACCCTTGGGAGCTGAAGCTGGAGTTGCCGACGATGCACCAGAATCCGGGTCGGCGAATCCAGTGGCGTCCGAGGAGCTAACGGCACCGCCTGAGGCATCGTAGGGCATGGTCGGTCCCGCTATCTAGCCATAGAGCCCCCCGGCGGTGCCTCCAGCTACAGCAGAGGAGGATGAGTTAGAAGAGATCATTCGTGCCGAACCTCAAACCCAATCCGTCTGAATCCTCCACAAGCGTGGCGATGAAGTGGTAATTGTTGAAGAGGAGGACACCCCCAAGGGGATGAGAAGATTGAAATCTGCCCTCACCGGAGTAATAAAACAAATTGAGGTTAGTACTGAATCCTAAGTACTCATCTTTGACGTTGGAGATCGAATTCCATCATTGTCACCGTGCATTTTCAGGGGATAACTCGAACTACCAAACACCGGCACCGGTTGATAAAGAGAATGGATCCCCTCGCTGAGGAGAACCAAAAACTCAAAGAGGCGATGAACCTCTCGGAGAGAAATACCTAGAGGGCCCGACGCGAGTGAGACCTTGTCGAGTCCAACGCGCGGGATCTGGAACACCAGAGGGGGGTCCTGTCTGAGCAGCTGGCAGCTGTGTCCGAACAGTTGTGGAGCAAGTCTAAGCAGCTGGCCACTGCCCCCACACAACTAAAGGATGCTTCCAAGTAGTTGGAGCAGCTGTAGAAAAATGTCTAAGCAGAAGATGGGTACATGTGATCGACGAAAGCGCTTTGCATAGTTGGATATGCTTATTTTTTTGTGATGACTGTTGTGCTTGTAGAGCAAGATGTGGAGCTCGGCCAGCAGCGCTAGGCCCTTAAACAACTCTAAGAAGAGAAGGCAAAGGAGACAGGGTGAGCGAACAAACTGGCCGAAGAGCTAAACGGTGAGTACTTCCCTGGTTAGGGTTACTGTTGAAGTAATTTCCTTGCTTGATGGAACTTTGTAATGCTTGCAGACTACCATCGGAGGGTCAAGGCACAGTTCAATGTGCTGGAGCAGGACACCTGGACCCAAAGGGACAAGTTTGATGCTGTAGTTGCCAGCATCAAACCAGTGCTCGACTGCGTCGACCTAGAGGTGGTTCCTCAGCCCGACAGCAGGCCACCGTGCCCGGACATCGTCATCAAAAGGTGCAAGACAACATGGGAGAGCTTCAAGAGCTTCAGCCGCGATGCCATTTTTTTGCCACTTCCCACGGCCTTGCTATGGTTTGGTCCCACTATCCAGCCACTGACCTTCAGGCGATAGGGGCTAGATTCACCGAAGGGCTGGACGAGGCAGAGACTTAGTAGCTGGAGGACGAGGTGGAGGACGCGGCGAAAAAGCTAGCTGGTGACATCAACCTGTTTGGTGAGACAGATGGCGATGGTGAAGCTCGGTGATCTACTCGAAGGGTATCATCTGTAACATCTGGATGGGGTAGTTAGAATGTGCGAAAGCGCAAAAAACACTTATGTATATGATAAATGTTATAAGGTGCATGTGTATGCAGTTAGCTTGTATTTTGGCGAAAAAATCTTCGTAGTTTTAACCATAACGTAATTATACGTAGTACAAGTAGCGTCCAAGCAGTTGGTTCACTACTGACCCCCATGGCCTTGGCTAGCCCATAGTCCATAACATCGAGCGCGGAGCCCGTGCACGTGTAGGAGGAATAGGTGTGACCAAGGAACCGTAGCCAACCACCTATAACGCAGAGCGTGGAGCCCATGGCACATGTAGGGAGAGATCGAAGACTGGGTCTTCTCCATAGAGAACAGAGCGGAACGTGTGCTGCTTGGCGGTTATCGAAATAACTTAGAGATATAGATAGTATAAGCGGCGTCCGAGCAATTAGTTTTGTGCTGAGCTCTCAGCCTTGGCTAGCCCATAGTCCATAACATCGAGCGCGGAGCCCATGGATGTGTAGGAGGAACAGGCATGACCAAGGAACCACAGCCGACCACCTATAACGCAGAGCGTGGAGCCCATGGCACATGTAGGGAGAGATCGGAGACTGGGTCTTCTCCGAAGAGAACAGAAAAGAAAGTATGTTACTCGCTGATCGGCGAAAAATCTTGAAGATTTGGAGCAAAGTGTTCGGTGATTTGGAGAAAACGTGTGATGAAATACATTGGTGATTTGGAGAAGACGTGTTCGGTGATTTGGAGAAAACCTATTTGGCGATTATTGGCAAAAATGTGCCGGCGATTTGGAGAAATCGTTCGGCAATTTGGAGAAAACCGTTCGACGATAACGTTGGAGATTTGAAGAAACATGGTCGCCGCAGTTATGGCGATTTCATATTGGAGTTCGCTATGGAGTAGCATGGAGCTCGGTGACCATAAGTGGAGATTAAACCATAATGGAGAAAAAGTGGAGACAATTTATGGAGACCAAAATTTTGTTCATCATAAAGTGGAGAGTATATATCTAGGGCATTTTAAGGATAGAAACGTATGAGGTGCTCGATATGCCACAAGTTGGGAACATCAATTCCTTCTAAGTCATATAGGTGATAAGACCCTAGTTGGGTGACCTCTTTGACGATGTAAGGCCCTTCCCAAGGGGAGGAGAGCTTGTGCATCCCTTCGGTTTTTTGTTTTCTGCGTAGAACGAGGTCACCGACAGCAAATGAACAACCTTTGACGTTGCGGTTGTAGTACCTCCACAAGCCTTCTAGATATTTGGCTATGCGGACGCAGGTGATTAGGCGTTCTTCCTTGGCCCTATCGATGTCCTCTATCCGAATAGCTATGGCCTGCTCTTCATCATAGTTTTCCACCCTAGGTGCTCGAAAAGCAATGTCCGCTGGTAGTATGGCTTCTGAACCATAGACCAAGAAGTATGGAGACACACCGGTGCTACGACTAGCTTGAGTACATAGTCCCTAGACTACAGCTGGTAGCTCCTTGATCCATCTGCCCGGGTGCTTTTCTTCTTTCTGATATAGTCTCTTTTTTAGGGCATCAAGGATCATGCCGTTCGTCTGTTCGACCTGGCCGTTGGCTCTAGGATGAGCAACGGAGACATATTTGATGGAGATGCAACGGTCTTTGCAGAAGTCTCAAAAGTGATGGCCAGTAAATGTAGTTCTGAGGTCGGTGATGATGCTGTTCAGGAGACCGAATCTATGGATGATATCTTCAAAGAGCTCGACTGCTTTCTTTGCAGTAGCTGGGACGAGCGGTTTATACTCAATCCACTTGGAGAACTTATCAATGGTGATGTATATGTACCAGAAGTCACCTGACGTTGGCTTAAAAAGGCCAATCATGTCTAGTCCCTTGCATGCAAAGGGCTAGAAAGTTGGAATGGTCTGTAGCTCTTGTGCCGGCATGTGTATTTGCTCGGCGAAAAATTGGCATCCTTCACAACGTCGGACAAGGTATTCTACATCAGATATGGCCATGGGCCAGTAAAAACTACCTTGGAAAGCTTTGCCGATCAGTGTTCTTGAGGCCGTGTGGTTGTCGCAGGAACCAGAGTGAATTTTGAGAAGTAACTTCACTCCGTCTTCATGGGTGATGTATTTTTGCAGAATCCCTTCCTTGGCACTTTTCCTCATCAAGTTGTCGTCCACCAGCATGTAATGTTTGCTTCGATGGATTAGGCATTCGGTTTTAGTCTTATCGGTGGGTACGTCGGCGCTGGTGAGGTACTTGATGAATTGTTCCCTCCAATCAGCGGTCGATGAAGGTACCGCTAGTACTAGCTGCTCGGGGGGGGGACTTCCTGAACTTCCTTTTCTTCTTTAATGGATGGCGCTAGGAGATCTTGAACGAAGACCCTGGTGGGATCACGGCACGAGAAGAGCCCAACTTGGATAAATGGTCGGCGAGCTGATTTTGGTCGCGTACCACGTGGTGGTACTCGATGCTATAGAATTTTCCTTCAAGCTTCCTGATTTCAGCGCAATATGTATCCATCTTCTCGCTGGAGCAAGACCAGTCTTTGTTAAGCTGGTTGATGACCAGCGCGGAGTCCCCGTATACCATGAGGCATTTGACGCCGAGCTCAATAGCTATAAGGAGTCCATGGAGACATGCTTCGTATTCGGCAGTATTGTTGGAGGCTAAAAAGTGTATCCGGAGAACATATCAGAGCTTATGGTCGGCGTAATAAACAGAATGCCCGCACCAGCACCGTTGATGTTAAGGGTGCCATCGAAGTACATCACCTAGTGCTCGGGGTAGGTGGTGGCGATGGGCTCTTGGATCTTGGTCCACTCAGCGATGAAATCAGCAAGCGCCTGAGACTTGATCGTAGGCCTGCTTCTAAATTCAAGGGAGTAAGTGCCGAGCTCGATAGCCCACTTGATGATATGGCCATTGGCCTCTTTGTTACAGAGGATGTCCCCCAGAGGGAACTCGGTGACCACGGCGATCTTGTAATACTCAAAGTAGTGGCAGAGCTTACGTGCTATAATCAGGATGGCGTATAGCAGCTTTTGGACCCGAGGAAGTTTTTGGCTCATTAAAGACCTCGCTGATGAAGTATACCAGACGTTGCACCTTATAGGCGTGCCTGGCCTCCTCGCGTTCGACCACAATGGCTGTGCTTAGGGTAGTGTTTGTTAAGATCAATTGTCAGGGACCTAATACCAGGGTACCCAATGAGGTGGAACTAATAACCATTGAACGTTGACGCTTTCGGTCAGATAAGAACGCTACCACGCTTCTTGCCCGAATGATGGAAGATTGGCTCTGCCTCGCCCGACCCCCAAGGGCTGGCTCCGCCTCGCCCGACTCACGAGGGCTGGCTCTGCCTCACCCAACCCCTGAGGGTAGGCTCCACCTCACCTGGCACCCAAGGGCAGGCTCTGCCTTGCCCGGCCCCTAAGGGCTAGCTTCGCCTCGCCCGACGTCCGAGGGCGGTCTCCGCCTCGCCTGACGTCTAAGGATAGGCTCTGTCCCACCCGATGGCTGAGGGCTGGCTCCGCCTCGCCCGATGACTGCACCCTGCACCTTCATGCTGACAAGCACAGGGTACGACAGGACATTCGAGTCAACCGCTATACCAAAGACCATGCCCTGCACGCCTGTAGGAAGGTACCGTTAGGATACGATGGGACAGGCGCTTTAAGCCCTTTCTGACCTAATAGTGCTCAAATAGTGTTGTAGGCGCCGACTTTTGTCCCATAGTGTTGTAGGCGCCACCATCAGCCCTTGGACGCGGATACTAACACAGGCATACGACAACCACTATGGTCCAGGAAGAGACTCATGCCATCTACAATGACAGACGTAGTGTCACCGTGCCGTCCGCTCCCCACAGGGCCATAGGTCAACACCCTTGTCCAATATGCCGCCTGGAGGGGCGGGACAGGACATGGCCACTTGCTGATTCAGTAAGGGCATGGCGTCGCCAGGTCACGGGCACCCTGCGAACGTGCCAATCCTTGACACCATCTGGCCGTGTCAGCAAGGCTAGCTCAGCGGAAAAGGAGGGCTCAACACCTTCAGAGGGGCTTCTTGGCCCCTAGTTTTTCTCCTTTCTCCCATCTATAACCCCTGCTCCCCCCTTGGTCTATAAAAGGGAGGGTAGGGCCCCCCACTAAGGGGATCAACTCTTGACACACACGACACTTCACACACAGCTGAGCAGCGACCTAAGCTCTTGGCAACCTTTTCGACCATTCCATCAGAGACTTGGGACCTATCCCTCTCTCGACCTTTTGTACCCCCTACTATAAACCTTTTTTCGATGCTAATAACATGAGCAGTAATAGACTAGACATAGGGACATTCAGCCCAAACCAGTATAAACCTTGTGTCCTTTAGTGCACCATCCGGGCCTAACGCGCATCAATTATAAATTTACTAGCCGGCGTTTGTTTGAAACACCGATAGTTGATGCGCCAGGTAGGGGCCTTTGCGCATTCCAAGTCAGGCCTCAGATGGCTAACCATGTAATCAGCTAGGTCCCAGGCGCACACATGCGTTTCGATGACCTAGACTTCATTGTCACACTAGGAGGAGAGTTGGCACTGGCCCACGCGGCCGTCCAGTCTCTCCCCTCCATCAACTTCAGCTACCGGAGGCTTGAGGGCCAGCCCGGTGTCTCCCTTGGACCCCAGGCGTCCAAGGAGGCCCCGTACCACATCACCCTCTCTCCGAAACACTCCACATGGTGCTCCTCGATGGCGTTTCCGTTCGGCCTCCGCAACACCGTGGCGACCGTAAGCCACCTTGTGGCCTAGTGTGCGATCTCATTTCCCGTGAACAATGAGTTCGTGGGAATGATCAAAAGCGTCACAGAATCCCTCCACGGCCTCCTCGTGGAAGGCTCGGGGTCAGACTCTGGTTCTGACTCTGGTAGGGGGAGCCATCATCCCTCCCGGGAATGCTTCAAGGCAGAAACCTCCGAGGGATACGTCAAAAGCACCTCCACGGAGGAGGTCACCCCGGTAGGCAACCTCAGCGACAGAGCCAAAGGGGGAGCAGTGGCCCCATGTCATGTAGGGGTGGAGCAGCTAAAAGCCCAAAAGCGGGAAATAGACGAAGCCGGACAGCAGCTTGTTCGGGAGTACAAAAAGATCGACGAGGAGATCAGGCGCCGTGGAGATGGTGGGCATGCACGCGCCATGGCCCGCGATGTGAATCGAAGGATCATCGCCGACGATGAAACCCTTCCCCGCTTTGCTCACACAACCCAGAACATCACCGCCATGACTAAGGATGAAAACGGACGGAATTGAACGGAGAACTCCTCAACCGTTTTCTACTTTTACATTTGAATACGAAAACGAAAACGAATGCGGACAAACCAAACACGAAAACGAACACGAACTTACGGAATATCGAGAATTTCGAAAACGAAACAATTCGAGCGGAATTATATCGAACACGGTTGGTATACGAAAACTCAATACGGAATACCGACCCGTAGACCAAGTGCATGACTAAGTGCATACATGATCAAGTTCAAGTGCATATAATAATTAACAAGTGCATATTATAGAAACATGAACTCGAACTGAGTCAGAATAATTTTATTAATCTTTTTAGAATAGATGTAGTATTTTATTTTAAAGATTTATTCAGATTTTTCTTTTGAGTAACAAAGATTTATTTGGCTGATGCAAAAAGTATCAAATGATTGACTTTGCAGGTGGGGGTTAAACCGATGAGCTTGATGGGCTATGGCCCAGGTGGGCTTTCGTGTAGATGCTACCGGTTTTCTGACATTTAGCACCATCTCATGAGGTGAAGAGAGACGAGGCTGAGCGCCGTCTATAAGAGAGGGCAGCTGGCCACCAGTAGAAAGAACACAGCTGCGTGGTGAACAACCTGTAATTGGCCTGTATGACCTGTGCAGTTGGCCAAATTCGGTTTAAACCGAATTTTCAATTCGGAATATTTCAAATTAAAAGTAGAAAAGTAGAAAACGGTCGGAAAAATGTCTAAATCGTTTTCTACTTTTACATTTGAAATACGAAACATCTGAAATGCGAAAGCGAAAACGGTAAAGTCGGACAAGAAAATGCGGATTCGATCGGATTAAATATAAAAAAACGATGCGGTTCGGTTCGGGATATTTCCGTTCCGTTTTCATCCTTAGCCATGACGGCCCTACTTCATGGCCTTCTAGAGGCCGCGACGCCCGAGGATCGTCGGGTCCACCACAAGATTCGCATGCTACTTAAGCGTGCGGCAGCATAGTAGGCGGAGAGCTCGATGTCTCGGTGACACGAGCCTGATGCTAGCCAGCGTACCCCCTCAGTGCGTCCCGCCAGGGATGCGTCGGTCCACCAAGCGCCATAAGGCGACGAGCAGCGCGCTGCAATCCTAGTACATCAATGTCTCGGCCACAACCATGACACGCGCAACACCATCGACGCCCGTAGGCACACCTATGGCGACCCGAGGGAAGGGGCCCACCATGGCTATCATCCTCGATGCGGTGGACGCTACGACAGTGGCGAGGACTGGAGCCTGAGCCTCGGCCTACCAGGCCCTCAGGCCTTCAGACAGCACATCCTCAATGCTGCGTTCCCACCAAGGTATCGACCGCCTACCAACATCCCTAAGTACTTTGAGGAGATAAACCCTGGACTTTGGCTTGAAGACTATTGGCTTGCCTATCAAGCCAATGGTGCAGATAATGATAGCTTCATTATCCGCAACCTTCCACTGTTCCTCGTCGATTCAGCACGAGCGTGGTTGGAGCACCTTCTGTCCGACGCCATCAAGGGTTGGGTGGACCTAAGGGAGATCTTTGTGGAGAACTTCCAGGGCACGTACAAACATCCTAGGAACCCCTAGGACCTCAAGAACTATCGCTAGAAGGCCGGCGAAACCCTTCGCGGGTACATTCGGTGCTTCTCCCGACAGTGCAACGAGCTCCCTAATGTCACCGACGCCGACGTGATAGGAGCCTTCCTGTCCGGGACAACCTATGAATCTTTGGTTCACAAGCTGGGATGCAAGGTCCCACGGACCACCAAGGAGCTCCTGGACATCGCCACTAGCCATGCCTTAGGAGAAGAGGCGGTCAAAGCAATCTTCGCCTATTCCGACGGCAAGGCAAGGCGGGACAAGGGCGCCGACGAAGGCACCTCCAACCGTTCCGCCAAGAGAAAGAATAAGAAGCAATGGCGCGACGACTCGCTCATGGTCGCTGTCGACCACAAGGGTGGTCGGAAGCCCATGGAGGGCACTCCGAACCAGTTCGAAAAAATGCTCAAGGGGCCATGCCCAAACCATGCTTTCCTGGCTAAGCATCTGTACAAGGATTATGGCCTCATGCGCAAATTCTTGTGCGGAAGCTCCAACAAAAGGGAGCAGGGGAAGGATCCGCCCCCCACTACAGACGACACCAAGGAGAAAGATGACACCTTTCCGACACTGAATGGTGCCCTTATGATCTTTGGAGGATCAATGGCCTATGACTCTAAATGCTGCTAGAAGGTTGCACGCCGTGAGGTCTATATGATTGGACCGGCCACGCATGCCTTCCTCCGGTGGTCAGAATCTGCCATCCGGATACCGTCCAGCACCCAGGAAGGTATCTGCTTGTAGTCGACCTGATCGTTGGCCCAAAGTGACTCACAAAAGTGCTGATGGATGGAGGCAGTGGCCTCAACATCATCTATGCCAAGACGCTCGATGAGATGGGCATCGACTGGACGAACCTCCACCCGATCTGAGCGCCTTTCCATGGCGTCGTGCCTGGTAAGCAGGCCGTGCCACTGGGGCAGATCGATCTGCCCATCACCTTCGGGGATCAGTTCAATTACAGGACTGAGACCCTCACCTTTGACATGGTGGGGTTCCCAGAAACCTTTCATGCCATCCTGGGACGTCCATGTTACATGAAGTTCATGGCCATCCCCAACTACACATACCTCAAGCTAAAGATGCTAGGCCCACATGGGGTCATCACCATCGACACCTCCTTCCAGCGGGCCTACGAATGCGAGGTCGAGTGCTACGGCCACACCACCGCAATCGCTGCCTCCGAGGAACTTGCCACCCTCAAGGAGGATGTCACCGAAGAAGCGCCCGACGCAAAGAAATCGACCGGGTCGTTCGAATCGGTAGAGGGCTCCAAGGAGGTCCTCGTAGACCCCAACAGCTTCAAGGGTAAAAAGGTATGCATTGGTACCATGCCCTCCTCCAAATAGGAAAGCACGCTCGTTGACTTCCTCCGCGACAACAAAGACATCTTTGTGTGGAAACCATCAGATATGCTAGGCATCCTGAGGGAGGTCACCGAGCATACCTTGAAAATACACCTAGGCTCCAAGCCGGTGAAGCAACGCATGTGCCGCCTCGACGAGGAAAAGTGTAGGGCCATTGGTGAAGAGATAGCAAAACTGTTGGCCACCAGATTCATTAGAGAAGTACACCACCCAGAGTGGTTAGCAAATCTCATTCTTGTATGAAAGAAGAGCGGGAAATGGAGGATGTGTGTCGACTACATGGGTCTCAACAAGGTGTGCCCAAAGGACCCATTTCCTTTGCCACGCATAGACCAAATAGTCGATACTATCTTAGGGTGCGAAACCCTCTGCTTCCTTGACGCATACTCTGGCTACCACCAAATCACGATGAGAGAGTCCAACTAGCTCACGACATCTTTTATCACCCCTTCGGATCGTTCTGCTACATTTCAATGTCGTTCGGTCTGAAGAATGCTAGGGCAACTTACCAGCGCTGCATGCTCAACTGCTTTGGGGACCTCATCGAGTGGATCGTTGAGGCCTACGTCGACGACATCGTAGTTAAGTCCAAATGGGTTGACCACCTTGTTGCTAATCTCGAACAAACCTTTGTGAAACTCTAGACAAATGGAATCAAACTCATTCCCGAGAAGTGTGTTTTTGGGGTCCCGAGGGGCATGCTGCTCGGCTTCATCATCTCCGAGCATGGCATCGAAGCCAACCTAAAGAAAATCTCAGCCATCATAAGGATGGGCCTGATCCAGAACATAAAGGGGGGTTCAACAGATCGCAAGGTGCCTCACCGCCCTCAGCCGATTCATCTCGCGCCTCGACGAACGAGGACTCCCCCTTTATCGACTCCTAAAGAAAGCCAACCGCTTTGAGTGGACAGTCGAGGCCCAGGAGGCGCTTGACATGGTCAAGCTACTTCTAACAAAACCCCCGGTCCTGGTTCCTCCAAGCGATGGAGAATCCCTCCTACTTTACATTGCGGCCACCACACAAGTGGTCAGCACCACCTTGGTAGTAGAACGAGAAGAAGAGGGGCACACCTTCAAGGTGCAGTGCCCTATGTATTTCATCAGCGAAGTACTGTTCGACTCCAAAACCTGCTACTCCCAAATCGAGAAACTCCTATACACCATCCTCATCACCAGGAGGAAGCTACGCCACTACTTCGAGTCACACCCTATGACAGTCGTGACATCGTTCCCCCTCAGCGAGGTCGTCCATAGCTAGGATGCCATGGAAAGAACCGCAAAATGGGCACTCGAGCTGATGGATCAAGGCATCACATATGCCCCCCGAATGGTGATCAAGTCCCAAGTGCTGGCTGACGTCATCGTGGAGTGGACCGAGGTCCAGATGCCACCAGCGGTCGTCGATCAAGAGTACTAGACAATGTACTTCGATGGGTCGCTGATGAAAAAGGGGGCCGGCGTAGGGCTGGTCTTCGTATCACCCCTTGGGTTCTGGATGAGCTACATGGTTCGGCTCCACTTCCCCTCATCAAATAATATCACCGAATACGAAGCGCTCATCAACGGCCTACGAATCGCCATCGAGTTGGGCATCCGACGCCTCGACATTAGGGGCGACTCCTAGCTGGTCGTCAATCAAGTCATGAAGGAGTCGAGCTGCCACGATGCCAAGATGGCAGCATACTGCCAAGAAGTCTGATAGTTGGAGGATAGATTCGATGGCCTCGAGCTCAATCACATCCCAAGGCGCCTCAACGAAGCGGCCGACGCGCTCGTGAAAGCAGCGTCCGGCCGAGAGCCAATGCCGACGGGTGTCTTCGCCAATGACCAACACAAGCCCTCGGTGTGCTATGAGGGGTCAGAACGGGCCAACGATGGCCATCTGATCCGGCCCCGAGGGCCGACCCGCCGACTGCTCTGTCCAACCCCGAGGTCATGGAGCTTGAAGAGGATCCAGCAGCAGAGCCTGACCCTCTAAACGACTAGAGAACGCTTTACCTCAACTACCTCCTCTGTGACACACTACCAACAAACAAGACGGAAGCTCGACGTCTCGCGCGTCGCGCCAAGTCCTTCGTTCTTGTAGAGGGCGAACTCTACAAACGGAGCCACACCGGGATCCTACAGCTTTGCATCCCTAGTGAATAGGGAAGACTTCTGCTGAGCGACATCCACGGTGGGGTCTGCGGTCACCATGCCATGCCGAGGACCTTGGTTGGAAACATATTCCGATAAGGCTTCTACTGGCCCACTGCAGTAGCCGACGCTGAGCAAATTATACGCGCCTACGAAGGGTGTCAGTACTACGCTTGGCAGACTCACCTCCTGGCCCAAGTGCTCCAGATGATCCCCATCACATGGCCCTTCACGGTTTGGGGGCTCGACCTGGTTGGACCACTTAAAAAGGCGCCTGGGGGCTTCACCCACCTGCTTGTCACCATAGACAAGTTTACGAAATGGATCGAAGCTCGACCGATCTCCACGATAAAATCCGAGCAAGCTGTGCTGTTCTTCCTCAACATCATCCACCACTTTAGAGTACCAAACTCCATCATCATAGACAATGGCACGTAGTTCACCGATAGGAAATTCATTTGATTCTGCCATGAACAATACATCCGGATCGATTGGGTGGCTGTGGCGCACCCCCAGATGAACGGGCAGGTCGAGCACGTAAACGGCATGCTCATGTAGGGCCTCAAGCCTAGGATCTTCAACCGGTTGAACAAGTTCGGTGCACGCTGGGTCGCTGAGCCCCCAGCGGTGCTCTGGAGCCTAAGGACAACTCCCAGCCGGGCCATCGGCTACACACCTTTCTTCATGGTCTACGGTTTCGAGGTTGTTCTCCCAACGAACCTTGACTATGGAGCGCCAAGAATCAGAGCATACGATGAACAGGGGACGAGGCATCCCACCAAGATGCCTTGGACTAGCTAGACGAAGCCCGCAACATCGCCCTCCTCCGTTCGACCAAGTATGAGCAGGCGTTGCAATGGTACCACAGCCGATGGGTGCGGGACCGAGCCTTCAACGTCGGGGACCTTGTCCTCCACCTCGTATAGAGCAACAAGGACTGCCACAAGCTCTCCCCACCCTGGGAGGGGCCGTACGTCATCGCAGAAGTACTCCGCCGAGGCGCCTACAAGTTGAAAACCATCAACGGCGAGGTCTTCACCAACACCTGGAACATTGAGCAGCTACGTCATTTTTACCCTTAAATAAACGCATGTTTTTTCTTATCAGTTTTTGTCTTTACAAATCCCCGATATTTAGTGACATCCGACCCCTGCAAATTTGCGAGGGGCCGGACCTCACTTGGGGGGTGATACAAATGATACAAGTACATTTATCTTGCAAATACTTCCTGTGTTATCTTTGCAAACATTCTCTAAGTTTTCCGTTCTTCTCATAACAAATCCTAAGGACTAAGATTTCAGGAACAAATTCTGAGTACAACTGGTAGGACTGCGGGAGACCCACGCCCTAGCGGCTACGACCTCTTTGCTCACCAGCGTAATCAGAACTAATTCACTCGCACTCCTAGTTTTTTACAACTTGAGCCATGGGAAGGGTTGGAGGGCATCGAAACCTCTTCTACAAAAAGAGGAAGCTAAAAAGCTGTTTGCCATAACAAAAGATGAAAATGTGTTTATTTTTGCACAAATTCACCACTTACAAAGTGATTTCATCACGAAAAGGACTAATGTACTCTTAAAATTCAAAGGACTATTTACTCGGGGGCTCCCCCACAAACTTATTCAATTACAGTCTCTACCTACCTTTGCTATGAGTACTACTGTGACTACCACGCCATGCTCTCCATCGGCAATGTTCGGGCATGTACACGGGCCAACTCGTCTACTGTGGCCGCTGCACCACGCTCTCCATTGGTGATGTCCCACCGCTCCATGGGATCCTCGAAGGCACTGTCATCTGCAACATCGAGCACCGCGCCGGTGACTGCGGTGCCCCTCCGCTAGGGCATCTAGGGACTACGCCATCATCATTAGCCACGACCCCGACAACAGCATCTGGGTAGGGGGCGCCTCCCACCGAAGGAAGGCCACAACGCATGATGGTAAAACCGATGATGTTCGGCACCATCCAGCGCTCCTCCTCCTTCAGCAATAGCAACCCCTCCTTAGCACAGGCAACCCACGCCATCTCATCTACGTATGACCTCCAGCTCGACATCACGCTCCAAATTCATGAATAGATCTATGAGTTCTTCTCTCCCTAGCATTATCCTCTCTTACTTAGGAACCACTGCATCCGGTGGAAAGGAAGGAGAAGAGGTGGCGGCTCAGAGGCTAGCGAGGAGGTGGGATGAGAACTCCTCTCCCCCCCTATTTAAAGAAGGGGCTCAGCAGCTAAGGAAAGGTGAAAGGTTGGGACAAAAAACTCTCTGCCTTCCCCTATTCAATGCAAATGCAAAATCAATGCTGATAGAAATCTAAGGGGACGCGCCGGAGCCGGAGGGACGCGCTCTGGTCGACAAGATGTCGCCTGGTCAGACAGAACGTCGCCTAGGCATGGCCCACCACTAATGCACCCTGGGCACGAGAATTGAGACACGCTCGCATGTAGGCAACTCTCTGCTTCCCCAGGCAGGACCGTTGAATGACCCAACAACGGAACCCCCCTCCAGGGGGAGCCCAACGGGCCTCCTGGGTCAATCGGGTGGCCTAGGCAAAACAACGAATGAACGACCGTTGAAAGATAAGCACCTCTGTTTACTTACTTTGAGTGTTAATTTCTTTACCGAGCCTCCGACCCCAGCAACAGCAAAGGCACGGACATTGCTCGGGGCTGCTGAGGGTGTCTATCGCCCTCTTCGCCTGACCCCTCCTTACGTTTAAAAATCGGAAGCACGGTGTGTGGGTATAAAACTTTGAATACAACTGGACGAACCGCCGGACCCTACGCCTCGACGGCTACGGTATTTTTTGTTCACCAGCGTAAATCAAACTCACAGTTCCCCACACCGTAAGCCTCGTCTCCCGCCTTCCCGCAAAGGGTATGGAGGGGTCCCCCTGCAGAATCTCCTTCAAGGAGAGACTGTTAGGCCGCCTAAAATCAATCGAGCGGCTCGGATCGCTACCAAGAGATGAAAACAAAAAATAGCGATACTTATGCAGGTTACGCCGACCTCATCGCAAACATCAGGCCCAAACCTCGCACGGACACATCTGGTTGGAGCTTCCCATCACCCATATCACCAAGGTAACATTACCAAAACTCACTTTCATTTCAATTTAGTGATACATTGAAACCATACATCCAAGCATTGCATATGCAAATCTCTGCATCTCAACGCTTCGTGTCGCGTCACGAAGTGGCAGCCGCCTCATTCAATATGAGCGGCGACCGACCGAGGTTCGAAGGCTGGCCCGCGAAGGGCTCGAGGCTGCCTTGCGTCAAACAGAGCCAGGGGAGAAAAACAAAAATGAGCCCCAGCAGCCTTGCCTGACCCCGCTCAGAAGCGGACAGGGACGTCTCGACCTTTCTCGTTCGATTCTAACCCTGAGCTAGACCCATAGAATCTCCGTCGAGGAGAGGCCAACGGGCCACCTGAGCCCAGCGAATGGCTTGGGCATCTACCGGGAGGCGGGTTAAGAAGTAGTGGAATGCCACATGAGGGCTCTACCGACCCCGTCAGCGAATGATGGATCCAAATTCAACACGAACATACCCGTTAGCGAGCTCATTGAGCGCGACACTCGAGCCATTGAGGCAAGTGTCGTCAACTCAGCCCCTCTAGTCATAGAAACCAAGGACGGGGTAACACGTGAAAACACGGCTGACTCCTAGAAGACCCTAAAGGGCTTGGGGGCTCGAGCCACTTGATCCAAGATCGAGAGACCGAGGTTCGAAGGCTGACCAGCGAAAGGTCTGGGGCCGCCTCGCGTCGAACAAGAGCCGGGGGAGAAAACATAGATGAGCCTCAACGGCCTTTGTCCAACCCACATTAAGGTAAATAGGGTCATCTTAACCTTCTTGTTCAATCCAGCCTCTAGCTGAGCCCATAGAAACCCCATTGAGGGGGAATCTATTGGAAGGCGGGCCAAGGAGCAACGGAACGCCACTCGACGGCTTTGCTGACCCTGTCGCGAAGCAAACGGGATCAGATTCTGTCCGAATATCCTTGTTAGCGAGCTCATAAAGTATGTCACTCGAGCCATCGAGGCAAGTGACGTCGCCTTAGCCCCTTCGGTTGTGAAAAACCACTGATGGGGCAACACCATGAATGAGCCAGCCCTTGACCGAATCCCCACCACGCGTGGGGGCTCGGGGAAGGCCAGACCAGCGATAAGACCAAATGCACGGTCATGCAGCGATCACCAAAGTCCTAGGTAAGGGATACGTACGAATACAAACGCAAGTTCACTACACTCGCTCTGGTCTCCAGTAACATCCGACCCCAGCGACCACAGGGGGTCGGATCTCACTCGGGGGCTGATAAAGGTACGAGTACCCCTTATTCTTTTTTTTCAAAACATTCATTACATCAGACCTTCTCCTCGCGTCGAGACTGGCCGCAAGGTTCAGGGGAACAGATAGGTAAGGCTGCAAAAAGCCCACGCCCAGACGGCTACAGTAATTTTTGCTCATAGCACAATCAAAATCTCCCCTAAACACCTCGGGCCCTACAGTCGTAAACAAACGGAAGGGTCGGATCGCGTAAATCTTTTTTCATTGCAAAAAAGGAAGAAGGTAAGATCAAACAAACAAAACAAAAGTGCAAAACAAAGTCATGAATCTGCTTTTAGACACAAAAGTACTAACACTTGTTCACATATTACAGATAAGTGTCTATCAAACTTATTCAACTAACTACTTCGTCGAAGGGAGAACCTCTTCTTTCAGCTTGTTCACCAGGTTCTGTGCAAGGGGAGCCACTGCCTTCTCAATCTCATCTAGCTCAGGGTCTTCACAGATAGGTGCGAAGCCATGGCTCATTACCTCCAAGTTGATCTCCCGATCATAATGAGAACGGGCAATAGCGAAGGCTTGGGTGATCCCGGCATGAAAGGCGGCCTCCTCAAGTTGGCCCACGCACGCCGAGATACCCGCGGCATGACCCGTGAGCGAGCTGGTTCCCTCTGGCTGTGCCACCCTTAGGGGGTCAATGACCACCCCAACAGCGGCCTACAGAAGGTCGTGCTCGTCACTCTCGGTCTGAAGGATCCCTCGCACTTCGGCGAGCTCCTTGTCTAGCCTGGCCGAGACGCTCTTGGCGTCCAACCTTCAGTTCACCGTGGCTCCAAGATCCGCCCGAAGGGAGTTGACCACCTAACGCACCTTGTCACGCTCTCGAATGGCCCGGTCGCGCTCCTCGTGGGCCGCGCCATGCTCTGAGCGAAGTCTCTCTTCGGTTTGGCGTAGCTCGTCCCGCTCCCCGCGCAACCGGGTGATCACCTCGGCGTCGTGGTCCGCCCTCTACTGCAACGCCACGGACCTCTCCTCAACCATCAGCTTGAGGTCCCGCTCCGTCTCTAGCTCTGCCAGGAGCTTGACAGCCTGCTCACTGGCCATGGCACCCTTCTATAGTAGCTCATCTCGCTCCTTTCGAAGCCTGGCGTCCGCCTCCACGTCCAGCTTCACCCTTGCCGATAAGTCCTCAAACATCCCATGGATCTCCTCCACGTCTCGACGCGCCTCGGCCTCCCGCTGCTGGGCGGTAGCCAGCTGCACGCCCACATCTCCTCGCAGTCGGGCCTCCTTGGTAAGGCGGTCCCATTCCACCTTTTGCTCATGGAGGAACCGGGACTTGTTCTGGCTATCAGCAACAATACACTAAAAAGAAGACCGGTATCAAAAA
Source organism: Miscanthus floridulus (assembly GCF_019320115.1). Lineage (NCBI taxonomy): Eukaryota > Viridiplantae > Streptophyta > Magnoliopsida > Poales > Poaceae > Miscanthus > Miscanthus floridulus. Next base: position 118,131,418 of record NC_089584.1, read on the forward strand.
TACAAAAACACAAAAATACATGGAGAAAGAAAACAAGGGACAAGATTAAGCGGATACCCCTCTAGTAGGAACGAGGATCTCGCGCATGGCACCACTGCCCTGGCTCAAGGCATCCATCATAGCCAAGAACCCGATGTCGAGATTCTCCTGCTCCAGGCTCTTGGCAACATCGTCGAGCAAAAAAAAGAACTGACGTTGGGTCCTGAGCGGCCACCCACTGGAGCGGCGGCTCACCCCATGCGGGGGAGCGGCTGCCTCCCGACAACAGGGCTAGGGGCGACTCCCTTCTGGTCCTCCCCACCACCATCACAATGCCCAAAGACCCTATGGCCATGTCCTCCTCCATCGGGCCCACCTCGGGCGCCGTAGCCTGGGCCGCCGGTGGTGCGGATTGCGCCGCTCCCTTGGGCGCCGCCAAGGCGACGTCTGGCCCCACCAAGCTTACCGTAGTCGCGGGCACCACTGCCTGGGTCTCCGGTGGCCCAGACTACGCTGCTCCCATGGACGCCATTGCGATGACATCCTGATGCGCCTGGCTCATCGGGGTTGGGGACCATCCGGCTACGTCCCTCTCTGTCCAACCCGCATCGAACACCGTCATTTGAGCCACCGGAGGCATCCTGATGCTTCTGTATATCCTTGACTCATATTGGCTATTTCATGTAGCAGTATGCACCGAAGGGCGTGATGAACAATGTCTTGATCTGGTCTTCTTCCTTGAGGGATATCTGGTGATAGCCGGAGTAACAGTCAAGGAAGGAGAGCAGTTCGCAGCCGATAGTGGAGTCTACAACCTCATCTATCTAAGGCAAACCGAAGGGGTCTTTAGGGTAGTGTTTGTTAAGATCAATTGTCAGGGACCTAATACCAGGGTACCCAATGAGGTGGAACTAATAACCATCGAACGTTGACGCTTTCGGTCAGATAAGAACGCTACCACGCTTCTTGCCCGAATGATGGAAGATTGGCTCTGCCTCGCCCGACCCCCAAGGGCTGGCTCCGCCTCGCCCGACTCCCGAGGGCTGGCTCTGCCTCACCCAACCCCTGAGGGTAGGCTCCACCTCACCTGGCACCCAAGGGCAGGCTCTGCCTTGCCCGGCCCCTAAGGGCTAGCTTTGCCTCGCCCGACGTCCGAGGGCGGTCTCCGCCTCGCCTGACGTCTGAGGATAGGCTCTATCCCACCCGATGGCTGAGGGCTGGCTCCGCCTCGCCCGATGACTGCACCCTGCACCTTCATGCTGACAAGCACAGGGTACGACAGGACATTCGAGTCAACCGCCATACCAAAGACCATGCCCTGCACGCCTGTAGGAAGGTACCGTTAGGATACGATGGGACAGGCACTTTAAGCCCTTTCCGACCTAATAGTGCTCAAATAGTGTTGTAGGCGCCGACTTTTGTCCCATAGTGTTGTAGGCGCCGCCATCAGCCCTTGGACACGGATACTAACACAGGCATACGACAACCACTATGGTCCAGGAAAAGACTCGTGCCATCTACAATGATAGACATAGTGTCATAGCACCGTCCGCTCCCCACAGGGCCACAGGTCAACACCCTTGTTTGACATGCCGCCTGGAGGGGTGGGACGGGACGTGGCCACTTGCTGATCTGGTAAGGGCATGGCATCGCCAGGACACGGGCACCCAGCGAACGTGCCAATCCCTGACACCATCTGGCCATGTCAGCAAGGCTGGCTTAGCAGAAAAGGAGGCCTCAACACCTTCGGAGGGGCTTCTTGGCCCCTAGTTTTTCTCCTTTCTCCCATCTATAACCCCTGCTCCCCCCTTGGTCTATAAAAGGGAGGGTAGGGCCCCCCACTAAGGGGATCGACTCTTGACACACACAACACTTCACACATAGCTGAGCAGCGACTTAAGCTCTCGGCAACCTTTTCGACCATTCCATCAAAGACTTGGGACCTGTCCCTCTCTCGACCATTTGTACCCCCTACTACAAACCTTTTTTCAGTGCTAATAACATGAGCAGCAACAGGCTAGACATAGGGACATTCAGCCCAAACTAGTAAAACCTTGTGTCCTTTAGCGCACCATCTGGGCCTAACGCGCATCAATTATAAATTTACTAGCCAGTGTTTGTTCGAAACATCAACATTAGTGTAATCAACATACATTCTCCATTCTTTATTCTTTTTTCAAACAAGAACAGGGTTTGCCAACCACTCAGGATGATACACTTCTTTTATAAATCTGGTAGTTAGGAGCCATTTTATTTCTACCCTAATAGCCTCCTTCTTGTCTGGCATGAATCGGCGGAGTTTCTGCTTGATCGGTTTGGTGGTCGGCGAGACATTTAAGGAGTGCTCGATCTTCTCCTATGGTACCCCCGGCATGTCTGTAGGTTTCCAAGCAAACATGTCAGTGTTGGCACGTAGGAAGAAGACGAGCGTGCTTTCCTATTTGGGGTCAAGGTGAGCCCCAATCTTCATGGTCTTAGAGGGGTCATCGAGGCTGAGGCCAACCTCCTTTATTTCCTTGGACTTGGCGGAGGCACGGGGAGGCTCCAGCTCTGGGATCTCCATGTCATCGGCGGGCAACATCTTGGCTTCGGTGACCACACTAGCCATCTGGATGGAGAGGTCGGTAGCTTCGATGAGAGCGAGACTCTCTATCTCGTAGGCGTAGGCGATGGAGAGGTTGGCCCATAGGGCCAGAACTCTTGCAGGCAAAGGCATCTTCAGCACCAGATATGCGTAGTGTGGTACAACCATTAACTTGGCTAGAGCTGGCCGACCAAGTATGGCGTGATAGGTGGTGTTGAAGTCGATGACGTAGAAGTTGATGTGTTCAACGCGGTAGTTGCTTGACATGCTGAACTGTACTGGTAGGGTGATCTCTCCAAGCGGTTTGGAGGCCCTGCCAGGTACCACACCCCAAAAGGAGGAGTTGGAGGGTGTGAGATCTGATAACTTGAGGCCCAGCTCCTTTAGGGCTCTGACAAAGAGGAGATTTAGAGTGCTCCCACCATCAATGAGCACCTTTCTAAAAAGCACCTTCTGGACGGTTGCATCAAGGACGAGGGGAAAACACCCTATGTAGGGGATGTCCGCCCACTGGTCAGCCCTACTGAAGGTGATGGATACCTCGGACCATGGACGATAACTGGGGTTGGTGGTGGCGTCTTCCATAGTGACGGAGAGCACCCGCCGTGCGGCGAGCTTCCATTCTCTTCTACTTTTGGTGGAGGTGAGGCCCCCGAAGATGGTGGCAACCACCTTGTCATGGTCCTAGAAGGCATTGTTGTTGCCCCCAGGCGGTCGGTGACCTCTGGCTCCATTGTTGGCGTCATCTTCTAGCTTTTTATCCTGAAACTCCTTAGCCAAGCCAAGGCAGTTCTTCATCTTGTGTTTGATGTTCTTGCATAGAGGACATAGGCCATCGAGGATCTTTTGGTACTGCTCATCGTAGTTGCACTTGGCGTGAGGTTGACTGACGGCGGCGATGATGTGGTCTGGCCAGCGACGGTGATTTTGGCCAGACTTGGGTCCTTCTGCTCGATCACGGCTGTTGTCATGATGGTAACTGTGGTCGTCCAAGCGGCGGTCGTTGTGGTGTCGATCGTCGGGGCGGTCATCGTAGCGGCGAGGTGGGCGATGAGTGCCCGCATCCTCGTTGAAGCGCAACTCGGCTTCCTCGGTGTTGGCGTATTGGTTGGCAGTAGTGATCATCTCGCCAATGCCTGTGGGCGGCTTGCGGTTGAACTTGGAGCAAAGCTCTCGATGGTGGAGTCCTTGGGTGAAGGCGGTGATGACCTTAGCTTCTGTGATGTTGGGGATAGAATTCCTCACCTCAGAAAAGCGTTGGATGTAGCTACAGAGGAGCTTGGACGGCTTTTGGTTGATGCGATTGAGATCATGCTTGGTGCCCAGCCGAGTACACGTAGCCATATAATTGTCGGTGAAGACTTTTTTAGCTCTTCCCAGGATCTGATAGAGTCTGGGACAAGGCTAGTAAACCAGCTCATGGCAGGTGGCGTGAGCATGACAGGGAGATAGTTCGCCATGACACTGGTGTCTCCTCCGGCGGCGTGGACAGCGGTGGCATAAGACTATAGCTACTATGTTGGATTCATCCTTCCCTCATAGGGCTCGACCCCAATGATTTTGAAACCACGGGGCCACTGAAGTTTTCGAAGCGCCCTCGTAAATGCTGGAGCCCTTTGGGGTTGTGGTCGGTGTCGGCCGTAGCGTTGCCGGTGTCGATCGGCTCGAGAGCTGAGTCTGGGTTTCCATACTCCTGCTCATACTCCTGGCGGTGGCGTACTTCATCTTCATGGCGACCGAAGCGATGTTGCTCGATACGTCGTTGTGCATCCTGGAGGTTGCTGAGGTGCACTCGAGCGTCCTATTCGACCTCCTGGTCGTGTTGGCGATGGTGTTCGGCGCAGTGGCCCTCGGCTCCCCCTAGAGAGGCAGTGACTAGTCGGCAAAACGGCTTTGACTGGGGCAGCGATTGGATCTTGGCGTAGCTAATCGACGAATCATGCTCGTACAGCACGAAGGCCTCTGATCCTCGCGGATCTCATTAACCTGATAGTGTGCCGCTTTAAGCATGGCGGTGACCCTGGCGAGCTCGGGCGTCTGTGAGAGGCGGGCGAGCTCATTGGTGGCCACTGCTAGATTGGCGCTTGGAGTCTTGAAGATGTTGTGGCCGTCAATGTGGAGAAATTCTTTGTTGAGGTCACAGTGGAGCGGGAGTGGCCTTCCTTGTGAGTCGAGCCGATTATTTCGAGCAGCCTCGGCCCTCGCAATGGCTGCCTCATTTTCTCGGCGCTGCGCACAGTTGATGTTCTGGTTCTCACGAGCGACACGTTCCTCCTCGGTTTTGTCATTCTGAGGAGGGTTGTCGATGCTGACGTTGAAGATCACGCCACCCCAGAAGGGTGGGAGAAGGAGTTGCTCGGTGAAGGTTTCAGCGAGGGTCTCCGTAGAGCCCTAAGACTTGGAGCTTGGGTTTTCCTCTGGGATGGTCTGGAGGGACGCCCTGGGGCACCAGCCTATGTGTAGCATGTTTATGGCTAGCGGAGGCTGGACGGCGAGCTGGCCGACAAGTGGATGGGCGTCTTCCACCTGGTTGGTGAATTTTCCCCTTAGGGCGTCTTGGTAAGTAGCAGCGACGTTGGTCAGCCTGAATGGCATAGCCACAGCTCCTGGAGTTTTTCGAGCAGCCTCCAATAGATTTGGATCAGAGGGTGATCAGCGCTGAACCAAAGTATCCAGGGTTGATTCGGTAATGGAGAGACAATTGACATGCTTTAGACTGACCCGATTGATGGACTCGACCAGATCATCGTTGTTGATCTGCCTCCTCTGGTAGCGAGGAAGCGGGCGGCGAGTTGCTGATGAAGGCGACCTCGGAGGTGGTTCTGAGATCAGATCTACAATCGCAGGTGCAGGGATGATCGGCACATAATCGATCAGCACCGGCTCGAGGAGCTCTCCGACTCCGTCAGCGTTGATGATCCAGGAGATCGATCCGACCATGAAGATCTGGCCGGGCTATGGGAGGGACGAAGAGCCTACGGAAAAAACCATCTTGTTCGATAGGAAAACAACACGCAATCCCCTACCTGGCGCGCCAACTGTCGATAGAATATCATCAGCAGTCCTTCGAGAGGTATCCCACGAAGGTAGATTGATCGGCAGGAGAGCGTGGGATCAAGAATAAGAAGGCAATAGAGACATAAGAGTTAGACAGGTTCAGGCCGTTAGTATAACGTAATACTCTACTCCTGTGGTCTGTTGTTTTGTATTAGCTATCGTATGATATTGCCTGTGTTTGGAGGGGGTCCCTGCTCGCCTTATATAGTCCAGGGAGCAGGGTTACAGGTCGGTTAGATCTGAGAGATAATCGGAAAGTAATAACTGATTACATAAATCTTGGGATCATACATATCCTAACAGATCTTGTAGTATCTTCAGGATATCTTCCAGATGTCTTGCGGAAGGCGCCAACCAGAGTCATGCCCCGCAAGGCTTCGTCTTGTGGGCTGGGCTGCCCCTGAGGGTGCAGCCCATGTGGTCTGTCGTGGGTATCCGGGGGTCATACCCCCCACAGAGTTGTTTCGATGTAGCCAGTCACTATCTTCATAGACATCAGTGCTTTCCATGGTCGAATCAACTCCAACTGGTACCACATGGCATGCACTATATATTAAATAAACTAAAAATGGCAACACTGAATTTAGAAAAGCAAAATCATATTTACCTGCTTTTTTCTGATGATATCGTTCACGACGCTTTCTATTTTTTCATTTCTTTCTTCCTGAGTCATTGCTGCCAATCGTGCCTTTTCCCTTTCCCTTTTTAGCTTGGTGGCATCCATGTTTTTCTTTGTCTGATGATACTTTTCCCTAAGTTTTTATTTTTTGCATCCCTTTCTTCTTGAGTCATTGATGCATGGCATGCTTTTTCTCTTTCTCTTTTACGCTGCGCACGTTCATCTATTTGCGCTTATGAATTTGATGTTGTATGGTTACCTGTTTGAAAATAAGTTGATAAATATTTGCTTAATTACCATAAATAATACAAGTGAATGCGTCTATGGATATGAGTATAAACAATTACCTCCATTGATGATGTTTGTCAAGTCTTTAAATGGTGCACGACCTTCATTATTTTGCATATGTTCTATTGTGATTTCACTGAACACAAAATTAACCAATAAATTCGTATTATCAAACTTGTCCATGAGAGAGTTGATAAAAAGTTCCATTGACGCTCGAAAGAGTGAAATACTCCCTCCGTCTAAAAATATACTTTGACTAAGTTTGTATTAGAAAATACTGATATTCATGATACAAAATAAGTACCATTAGAGACACACATGCTAAAACTATTTACTACCTGAATAGGCGCCGCCTCCTATCGTGCCCATTCAGGATCCTATTGACTACCTGAATGGTCAATTGTTTTTATGTCCTAATATCAATTGCTAATTATGTAACACCTTAATTGGTATATGCCCCTGCGCGCAATGAATCAATTCTTTAAAAAAATGTTCAGTACAAAAAAGCAGGTAGGTCGTCTGAACATATGGTAAGGGAATGTCTTTTTCGATGAATACCCATGATGGCATATACCAAGTAATAAAAGCAGGAGTAAACTCACGTTTTGTCATTCAGATTCCTGATGGAGAAGGGTTAGAGGGTGGGTTTACACAATAATAAACTTCAAGTAGGACGTTCCACAGGAGATTTACATATTTTTTGTTTTTTAATATTAGGTGACCATAAATTTTCCAGCAAAACTGACAATTAAAAAGGCTGGTTTGACAAAACAACAAAGCATGCCCACAGGCTTAGCGTTCTTGTAACCCGTAGCTAGGCATGGAAAATTGATTGTCAGGAAACTATAAATATCTTCATGACAGTCAACTTGAACAAATGCTAACCTTAGCAGATTTAACCAAGGAGCCAGTAATGAAATAAATTTTGACAATAATGAAATGGTATTATAATGTCTAGATTATTTATCAGACTCTTTCAGCAATTGTCCAATCTACATACAACTCAAAGAGCATCCCATGAGTGATGTACAAAAACACTCCATATTATGGAGAAACAATTAGCATTTTTACAGTGTAAAAATGGCAGAGAAAGAGCAGCATGAATATATTATATAAAAGCATAGTAGGTTTGATTTTGAATCCCACACCGACTTTCAGTTTCCTCATTCCCCCTTGAGTATATATTCCATGCTAAAATTCAGAGAGTAATTGTGCAATCAGATGGAACATGCAGCATGAGACTGATTAATCTCCGAAGACCCTTTATGGTACCACTTGCTAAAAATCACATGTGCTAAAAATTCTCGACGCATGTCCTTCTCCTTCTCGACGTAGGTCCATCTACGAGGACACAACCACCAAGGTTTGCTAGCATTGAGACACATTTTGTCGAACATGTTGCCCGCGTTATATTTTCCACTTAGGTGTCCGCTTTTTCGCACAGAAGGGAGAGCAGGGAAGGGGTGGGCATACCCTGGTTGACCACCTGTGCCGTCGGGATGCCGCGCACGGACGCGTGCGCCGCCTCCAGCACTGGGACGCCGTGCCACCTCATGGTGGTCGGCTTTGGTGGCGCTGACGAGCTGGAAGACGAGCCCAGTGTCCTGGCCGAGGATATAGTGGATGTTGTCGAGGAACGGCATCTAGAAGTGGCACAAGCTGAGCGCGTCCTTCTTCACCAGCACCACGGTGCCCCTGATCCGGCCCTCCAGCACCGTGGACGCCGCGCCGCCTCACAGTGGCCGAAGGCGTGCAGCACGGCCAAGCGGGGAGTCACGAAGGGGAGGGGAGCGATGCTGCGATCGCAAGGGGAGCGACGAGCAGGGAGGAGACCGAGGCAGATGGAACACGTGAGCGTGAAACCAAATGAAAGGAGGAAAAAGCTATCCCTTTTTGCAAATGCAAAGAGGGGAAGTAATTAAATATAGACAGATTTGGCAAGATTCTCAGAAATGCAAAGATGTTCCTTTTGTCTTAATTCTCTTTCCTTCTGTGTTAATTCTCTTTTCTTTTGCTCGTTGCCATGTATGCTGGTGCATGCAAACATACAATGTGTATATGGATAGCACAATAATTTTCTACTTTTTATTTTACCGTGATTTCTCTATCACATGACAGGCAATATTCAATCAAGGAGATATCGTGGGATCGTAGACGTGGACAGACAGACGAATTAAAACAAATGCCGCATAAAAAAATATACACACTTTGTTCTTTTTAGTTGTAGGAGAAGCAGTAATAACTTTAAATCGCTACAGTTGACATTTTCACAAGTCGATCGGCCTTTTGTCCTACGCTCAATAATTTCATCCCATCTAGTCTAGCCGACAAACAGTACGACATGCAGGCCATAATTTTGACGGGCTAATGTGCATGACAAAACTGTTGACTGCTGGATACTACATCCATCCATCTCGTTAGGCTTACGCACCAACCGATGCAGTGCAACAGATCGTTCGGTCCATTAAACTCGGCAGCCCCCGTCTTCAGGTTCAGCTGAAAAGTGCTTTTCAGCATGAACATATCCAGCTGGTTTTTGAGCAGCAGCAGCAGTATCGCCACCACTGCTTACTACTGGTAGTATTTTGGATGTTTTTTCATACTAATTTGGTAGCGCAGGGTTTGGATTTGGCCGCCACAGCCAACGCAAAAGGTGCTCTCATCCCCAGGCTTAACTTTGCTGTCCGGTTGTAGATGTGCATGGACCACGCGAGGTAGGTTCCGTTCCTATGCTATCTCCCCTATTCTCCCTCCGCGCCGGCCCGTCTCGGCAAGACGGCAAGATTGCCGTGCAGCTCACGTACGAAACCCGCCCGGAAATAATTAGTCTGTCGGTTTATACTAAAATTTAGCTTATGTTGATTTATTGTGAGAGAAAAGTATTGTTCGTTGACTGAAAAATAGTTGAAGCAAACAGGGCGAACTTCGCGGGATCAAATCAAATCATCGGCTCGCTGGATCAATTTGGTGGGCTCGGGCTCTTTTTTTTTAGCAATAGAGCTTCATTAATCGTACGATAAAATAACAATACTGTGAAATTAAATACCGGCGTTAAAGTGACATTATCCAAAGAGTAAAATTTATGAAATTAACACAGTCACGGAGAGCACGGCGTCGCAGGCTCATAAACTCCATTGTATAGACCTTTCCGTAATGCGGCTAAGATAATGCTTTATATTAGCAGGAAGAAATCTCCGATATTCATTTCTTTCGTGCGCAAAAAAATCCACGAATAAGTTCTGTTGTATCTCCGTACCATCCTATACACAGGTTCGAATACTCACAAAACTTTAAAACAAAGTATGTTATAATCTCCATAAAAATATGTGTGGCTTTAGGATTATTCCACGCAGATATATACTGTAGAATAAGGTATCCACTTGAGTATCTGTGGCAAGATTCACCATTAGCAATATATAGAAATAGTTAAATCATAAGTATTATTATTGCAAGTGACGGTACAACCATGGAAGCCCAAATTTTTTTAAGACAGGAAAATATAATTGTGACCCTTGTCATCCATTCTTACATAATAAGATCAAGCAACAAGGTTCCTCGTGAAGAAGTACATGAAATCACAATACTTGTGATAGATAACGATTCCGACTAAGCTATGCCATTTGACTAAACCATATTCTTCCCTTCCAACCTTTTGCCCTTCTTACCGGGATAACTTGAGCCTTGGAGGTTTGCCTTTGGAGAGAGCTTGTCCTCGCCACCTAAATTGGTAGATTGAGCCAACTCCAGAGTTTGATCTGAGCAGTTTTGAAGTAATGGGAATCTTCAGCTCCATGTACTTGAGAAGATATTGCTCACTATTCTTCTAGTTTAAGAATTAGTATCAGTAAGTATGTTGTGGATATTAAACAGAACTCTGCAGTTTTATGAAATACAAAAAAATCCATAGCAATGTTTTGCACTGGAAAATACATAACTAAAGTTCTCAATGACACAAGAGGACATACCGATTGACACACAGCGAGAGCAGCTTGAATACCTGAAAGAAAAGAAAATACAGACCCATCAAACAAATGAGTTGAGCAAAAAACAAGATGGCAGGAAAGGGCATGCTTACAAGTAGCATAAGATATATGTGAGAGACTGCAGAGCATCTGCAATGAACTTGTCATCTCGCAGCACGTCATAATGTGTAGGATGGCTTGTTCCATGCAATTTCTCAACCAGCTAGTCTTCAAATAAAGGGGGCAGACTCAGTGCTGAAGGCTCCCACATGAGTAGGGTCTGGGGAAGGGAAAAACCGAGGCAAGCCTTCCCCCGCAAAATCTGCGGAGAGGCTGATTCGAACCCACGACCTAATGACTCAGTGAGACAACTCTCACCACTGCACCAGGCCTGCCCTTCAAGCAGCTAGTCTTCAGATGTAATTACAAAATATGTCAGGAAGAAATCAAATTCTGTTGTGTGGCAGATATTCCTATCAACTACAGTCTACAGTGCCTGCAAATTCCAGAAATATTTGAGCAAAATCATTGTCAAAAAGCGCACTAAAAACAGCAGCATATACGTCTGCATTCCTAATCCGGTAGAATATTTCCACTCTTGTTCGTCCATTGGCAATCATTTGGGTTGTTTGGGAAGAGCCTTATGTGCTTCTTCTTCTGGAATACTATAAATCTTATCTTGTCATTGGCGGTAGAATGCTGCTTCCTTAGCACTTGATTATTTGGATCAAGACTGATGGCAAATTCAGCATCTATATACATAATTTGTGTACAATACATGTCAATATTCAGAAAGTGAAAAAAATTGATTATAGAAAAGACAAAGACAGAAGGATTAAAGCATGGAATACCATTCATTGCCTCCTTAACCTTCCCAAGTTCTTTTCATGCAGTAATTCAGCGTGACTATGCTTTAATATAGCGATCATCTAGATTCAGAACTTCAGTGCAATCGTCCTCTCCCTCCTTGAATCTGATGAATTCCATATCTATAATATAACACTTCACCAGAAACCAGATCTTGGAAACACATCATCAGATAGGTAAAATATATCATAAATAGCACTAATAGTAAGAACCAAGACTAGAAAATATGCCTCAGCAGCAGTCTCAGATAGCTGGTGACAACCAAAATATGCCTCTTCAGTTTGTGGCTAGTTGCCTACACCATAACAATGTGACTGATACATCGAACTTCTAAGGTCAACAATGATGTTAGATCCTGAATCAAATGTTTTTCAGGTTTTTACCAGCCATTGTGGACACCCTCCTCTTTTGGTAATTCTATTCCTTTAATCGAAAGAAGTCCTAAGTCATTCTCATGCCTAAAAACTTAAAATACTACACAACCCGTCCATCTAGCTGACTCTAAATCTCAAGTTATTTTACAGCAGATCAATATGCCATAGAAACTGTTTAACTCTTTTTTTTACTTACATAGTGTCCTACAAAGCTAATGCACTTAGTGTGAGTGGTTGACAACCTAAAATTTTAATATCAGCTAGTGTGTCATATACTGATTTTCCACATTATGCCATGCATATGGAGAGCATGGATAAGGAATTGAGGTCATCAAGGTTAACGAAGCAGTTGAACAAGCACTATGCTGCAATTGCTATTCTTAAAGGCTTTTATTCCCTTTCATTGCGTTTAACTGACGATTAATGCCACTGGCCTACTACGATAATACATGTGTCCATGGCATACATAATTTATCTTTCTGGCCAGAGAAAGACAGTCCTTACTTTGTGAAGCTTTGCTTTCTGAAACATGTGAAGCAAATATCATGGCCTAGTTATTCATCTCGACCGGAAATGTGATGAAGCAAACTTCCATAATGCAAAGCTATTCTTTCCTTTTTTTAAAAAAAATCTAAGCATTTCTAAACGGTGATAATACCACTATAGTTTAAGTTGTAGTAGGCACTTTAAATAGGTGGGCTGCAGGGATGCTCAGTGTTTTCTTCGGATATTAGGAGTCCTCATCTGACAACAGACAACAACCAAACAAATTGGCATTATTTATTAGTCTCGAATATCTATTCCTAAGTGCTCTTTGTTTTGAACATATGCACATGATGATTCAGAGAAGCATGAGACTCAAAAGCACATTCATTCCTGTTGTGGCCTATGGGAGGCATAGAGATACTACAGCACGGGCACTATCTGTGTTGTGGGAAGCAAGTATCACCTGGACTCTCTGCGTCGTAGATCAGGGACGGGCGAGGCTGCGGCATCGGTCGTGGACTCCCTGTGGCGGCGGCTCGGCCGGGTCGGGGATGGGCGACGCCGGCGTAGATCGGGGATGGGCGGGGCGATCGCACCGGTTGTGGATTCCAGCGGCTGCCCAGCCCTGTGGTGGCGGCGTGGCGTTCGTGGGCGCGGCGGTTGCAGCACGTGCGCGGCGCACGGCGGCGTCGGAGACGGGCAAGGGCAGAGCGAGGAGGTGGAGCGAGAGGGCGCGCGGTCGTGTGCTGGTGGTGGAAACAGCGCCGGTGCGTCGCGGCGGTGGCGGATTCGCAGGCTTCACCTGCGGCCAGAGAGAAAATTGCAGATTTAGGACTCCGGCTTCGCAAATACATGACTCCGTTCGTAAAAATAAGGGAAAATTGGTTCTATAACATTGAAACATAAGAAGGGAATCGGAAAATACCATCAAAAGAGCTCTATCACGTAAAATACCATTCAAAATGCAAACGTTAACTGAAAGTAGCATTCCATCACGTTCCGTCACCTTCGGAGCTAACGGCGTCTGTCTCAGCCTCGTCCCAGGCAGCTCGGAGCTCATTGCAACGACAACGTCGGATTCCAGCTCAAGTTGACCCACGTCGACGCGGGCACGTCCTACACCAAGCTTGAGCTCCTCAGCCGCGCCATTGCCCGGAGCAAGGCCCGTGTGGCCACGCTGCGTCCGCCGCCGTGTCGACGCCACCCGTGGTGGACCCGATCACGGCGGCGCGCGTCCTCGTGACGGCCAGCAGCGGCGAGTACATGGTGGACCTGGCCATCGGCACGCCGCCGCTGTACTACACGGCCATCATGGACACCGGGAGCGACCTCATCTGGACGCAGTGCGCGCCCTGCCTGCTCTGCGCCGACCAGCCCACGCCCTACTTCGACGCGAAGAAGTCCGCCACGTACCGAGCCCTCCCGTGCCGGTCGTCGCGGTGAGCCGCGCTCTCCAGCCCCTCCTGCTTCAAGAAGATGTGCGTGTACCAGTATTACTACGGCGACACCATGTCCACCGCCGGCGTCCTGGCCAACGAGACGTTCACGTTCGGCGCGGCCAGCTCGACCAAGGTTAGGGTAGCTAACGTCTCCTTCGGGTGTGGCAGTCTCAACGCGGGCAACCTCGCCAACAGCTCCGGTATGGTCGGCTTCGGCCGTGGGCCGCTGTCGCTGGTGAGCCAGCCGCCCAGGTTCTCCTACTGCCTCACGTCGTACCTCTCGCCGACGCCGAGCACGCTCTACTTCGGCGTGTTCGCGAACCTCAACAGCACCAACACCAGCTCCGGGTCGCCGGTGCAGTCCACGCCGTTCGTCATCAACCCGGCGCTGCCCAACATGTACTTCCTGTCGGTCAACGGCATCAGCCTGGGGACCAAGCGCCTACCCATCGACCCGCTGGTGTTCGCCATCAACGACAACGGCACGGGTGGGGGACGCAGATTCGGTGACTTTGCTCCTGCAAGTCAAGTCGGTGCCGGAGAAAGGAGGAGGGCCAGGACACCGTGGAGAAGACGAGGACGACCACTTTAGCAGGGACGTCGGGTTGTTGCCAGAGAAGAAGACGAGCAGCCTTCAGCAACCAAGACGCCGGGCTGCTGCTGATGGAGAGCGAGGCAGGCCGCGCGCCGTGCAGAGGAACGCGGACCGCCGCCGGGGGGCGTGCTGAGGTGCATGTCCCGGCAGATCTTGAGGCGGGTCTGCTCTCCATCAGGGACCCCTCCATCAGCCAGTCTATGTGACTGCGTCCACTGTCCGCAACGGCTTCCCCGTCCTGCGTCCTCCGGTCTTCCCTGCCGCCGCTCGCCGCGCCCACCACTGGCGCGCCCCACCGAGCGGGAGGCCAGCCATGGTCGAGCCGGAGAGCCGCGTGCCACGCGGGATGCCCCGCCATGGCCACGCGCGAGAGCCGCCATGGCCCAGGCAGCCGCGCGTCGCCCCCCGCCCCGCGCGCGGTCGGTGTAGCTTGGGGCTTGCAGACAATGGCGTGCAGCAGCTTGGCGACCTGCGACGTCGCACGGGCGGGACAGCGTCGAGCCGTCGAGGGACGTAGAGCCCAATGAGAGCGCCCAGGTAGGCGTCTAAGAAGGAGACGCCGCTTCCTGCGTTGACGAGTTGGGGCTGCGCGGTGCGCGAGGGAGAGTGCGCGTCGGCGAGCTTCACCGGCCTAGGCAGAAAATGCCAAGTCTGGGCTCTCTGCACTGTGTTTTCTCGTTGGAATCACTCAGCGCCATGAGATGTAAAATGGACGGAGGAGATGAACGTGACTTGCTCAAGCAAAGTCACTGAATCTGGATCCACGGGCGGGGTCATCATCGACTCAGGCACGTCCATCACGTGGCTGCAGCAGGACGCCTACGAGGCCATGCGGCGCGGGCTGGTGTCGGCCATCCCTCTGCCGGCGACGAACGACACGGACATAGGCCTGGACACGTGTTTCCATGGCTCCTGGTCGTTTTTGAATTTTGAGTGAAGCACTGAAGCTGAGTCCTCGGACGGACGCAACCAACGGCGTTAACAGCGAAAGTAACAGAGTGCTAGATTGCGGACGGAATGCTCACTTTCGATGGTATTTTACGGCACGACGAACTTTCGGTGGTATTTTCTGATTCTCGCATTCTTTCGGTGCTATGAAACCAATTTTCCCTAAAAATAACTGTCGAAACGTCGGCTTCTTATTTTCCTGACATTGATGTATTAAGACTCTTTTCTCATCTAAATACATATATTTATTCCTTCAAAGTGACCCTTTTACCATTCAGTCATTTAGACGGTGATTTGGAAGCCTGTTGTGCCTAGGCTGGCCGCCTGCCGCCTGCCGCCTGCCGCCGCCAAGGGCAGGCTGACTGGCCGCCGCCTTGGCTGGCTTGCCTGGATTAGCGTTCCTCACGAATATACAGCAGGTTCAAAATGCTTTGATATATGTTTCACAAGTTTCACTCCATCGGGATGCACTGGAAACAATGTCATTGGACACCATTGATGATCGAGTTCTGAACATGAAATGCAGTCGTAGGTTTCAGTTCCGACTCAGTCACCATATGCACAGGTTCATATATAATAAAAATTAACCAAAATGACCCATATGCAATAACAAATCCACGATTTTAGTATAAACTAGTTCATCTCAGCAAACCATAAATTTGTTCTAATCGAGTTCCATCGCATATCAATTAAAGCATGAGTTTACATCTCTTCACAAATAAAGTCTTTCATCTCATAAAACCATAATTTTGTTTCAAACGATCCGAGTCATATAAAATAAACCATGAGTTTACATCTCATCACAGCTAAAAAAAATTCATCCAATATGTAGCTTTCTCTTTGGAGTCAACTTTTTTTAGTGCAGCCGCAGCATGCATCCTCACAGGACTAGTGGTGTCGGTTTGTGAAGAGGTGCCCTCTCTTAACAAGAACGCAAGCTTGCTGCACATAAATACAGTACGACAATTAGATGCACGAAAAGAATCAGTATTATATGGTAAATGTGTTAGTATATTCCTTACCTTCTGGTGATCCTTTCTGGACTATCCCGTAGTATTTCTTCTCTAATTGGTCTATGTGGGGCGCTAAGTTCTGCTGGCGTAGCTTTTGTAACATTCTTACTAGGTTGCCTACACTTCCTATAAGTATAATAAATAAATTAATTATGACATTTTCATTCAAGTTCTTTGATAAAGAAAATCATTACTTACCTCTTTTTTCTGTCGCATTGAGTGGGCACTTGGCACTAGCTTGCCTGTGACCTTTTTCACCGTATCTTTTGCAAGTCATAGGTCCTCTAATCATCTTCTTTCCCTTTGCATTGGTTGGAGCAGTAGCATTGTCACATCCATTGTTGGTACCTTCACCCTTGTTGGTAAATTTACCATCTTTGGAACCTTTCTTCTTGTGGCAAGAGGTGCACCAACTAAAAATGATAGCTCAACTTGTGGCCATTGTGTTTTGTCTGTCATTGGTTCAATCTCTCTACCATAAGCAGTATTACTAGTGATGTAGTCACATTTAATTTCTGGATTGAAAGCACACATATACCGTAATAGCTTATGATTGGTCTACAACCATTTCATTGCTTCTTATGATTTAGTTACTATTTTTGCTATATTGTCATAGAATATGTCTTCTCTGTAAGCCCTTGCCGCAGGATATATCTGGTCGAACCCTTTAAACCTCTTCTGAAAATTTCTCACAAGATGATAAAAGCATTCTCTTTGCTCTGCATTTGGGAAAACATTCTTCATTGCGTTCTCTAAGCCCTTGCAAGCATCAGAATAAACAGCAAGGAGTGGAGGATTATCTATTGCTTTCTTTAATTGTTCCATGAACCAAGTTCAATTGTCTATTATTTCAGAAGCTATGAAGCCATAGGCGACTGGATACATCCAATTATGACCATCAACTGCTATAGCTGCGGCCAAGTGGCCATTCCACCTTCCATTAAGTGTTGTAACATCTATGCTCAAATGAGGCCTACAACCTTCTAAGAAACCATCAATGCATGGTTTAAGAGCACAGAAAAAATGGTGAAAATATACTTGATCATCCACCTCAAGTACCTCAATCTCCACAACACTCCCGGGGCTGCGTTTCATTACCTCGGCCTTCCACCTAAACAATAGCTCAAAACTCTCTTCTCATTTGCCATAAACCTCGGCAAGAGCTCTTTCTTTACCCCCGCCATACAGTGTCATATGCAACTGTGACCTTGTGACCTGTCTGCAACTTCTTTTACAATTCCTTAGCACCGATATTTGGATCATCTCTAAGGATACTCACAGCCTTGCTAGCTACCCACTTCTGAGATGGAGTTTTAGTTATCGTCCTCATGGTAGACGCACATGTATGGTGATCGACCAAAACTGTTACCTGCAAAACACAAAATCAATGAGATTCATATTAATTTACAGGAAAAGTAGAATTAATGAAAACAAATAAATTTATTGACCTCTACAGTGCTTTGGCCTTTATGTTTGGTGCCATTTATTCTCCAAGGGCAATCACCACCGGACCTGCAATAAGCCCTCTCGTCGTACATGACTTCTCAGTTTCTAAATCAAACTCCTTATTGATAGCAAATTATCGCACTGTCATCCTGAACTCATCCATTGTTGAGTATATTGTACCAATATCCATTGGGGGTTGTTTTTATCATATGAAATCACCATCTCACTTGGTATAGCATCACTTGTAGGAATGGCGGCATCCTCAGTATCAACACCCTGCTCATTATCAACACACTACTCATTACCAACATCCTGTTCATTCATTTGGCCTTCATCAACGTGTGTCTCCTCTTCTCTCAAGCCTAGAATTTCACACATCAGTTTTTTTCACTCACAAGTCCAATACGACCTTCGTTGTCATGTGTCTCCACTATCTGTAAGCTATCTCAATCAACACTTTGCACGTGATCTACTTCGGACCTAAACAAGTGAAATCAATTTTAATACCATGACCCTACTACTTTACAGGTAAAATAACATAAATAATTAACACCATTACCTTTGCACATCAACAATAGGAAGATTGTACTCTACTGTCGGCGGGGGAGCAGTGGGCAGGAATGTTCTCGCTAGGGCTAGGGCATTGGACATGCCGTCGATACGAGCAATCGCAGCGGTCTCCGGTGGGGCTTCATCAATCATGGTGTCGGGGTTGGGTGTGGCCAGGGCTGAGGCCATCGTGTTTAGGCGAGAGGCCGGCGTGGCCTACCCTATGGCCATCACAGACATGCCAGAGGCCGGCATGGCCAACCCTATGGCCATCATGGCCAGCCATGTGGCAGTCGCGGCCAGGCTAGACAATGCCAGCTCGGCCAGAACTGAGGGCGCCATGGCTAGGGACAAGGCCGGCAGGGCTGCGCTGCTTGGCCATCCATGGAGAGCAGGCGGCCATCCTCTTCGTCAAGCGGTGGCGTTCCATCCATGGGCATCGAGGGGACGGCGGTGTTGGGGTTGGGGGTTATGGAGGGAACGACGGCGTCGGGTTGGGGATGGAACGGCGGCGTTGGGGTTAGGGCGTCGAGAACATGAACGATAGGGCAGATGGAACGTCGAGTAGATGAAACGATCAATGATACGTAAGACCAGAAGAATAAAAGGGTCACTTTGGGGAATAAATACATGTATTTAGATGAGAAAAGAGTCTTAATACACCAAATGTCATGGAAATCAAGAAGCCAACGTTTCAAGGGTTTTTTACGAAGACGATGTTTGGAGTCCTATATTTGCGAAGCACATTGTTTGGAGTCCTAAATCTGCAATTTTCTTGTGGTCAGCAGTGCGGCGTCCAGAAACCTCTCTTCCATTTCGTTCCCTTTCCTTCCCTGACATGCGGTCGCAGGCTTGGGTAGACCCACCTGACACGCAATCGCAGGCTTGGCCTTGCGCTGCGGGATCCTAGGCTTGGTCGGACCCACCTGCCGACGCTGTGGGATCGCACGGGGGAGGCAGAGCAATGACCCGACGTCTTTTGTCGCACCATTCAATTGTCTTAGTTTTGTTTTTTTAGTTATGGGAGAAAAGCAGGATTACAATTAGCGGCAGCTAATCCCATCAACCACTCTCAGATATAGTCTAACCAGAAAAGGGCACGTTCGGTGGCTGACACCATGTGTGCACAAATATGGACCACTGAGTTAGCATCCATACACACCCACACAACTCTGAAATCAACAAAACCCCTGCCTAGCTCCGTAATATAAAAACAAATGCCCCAATTGAGGACCTCATCTCGTCGCGGTCATCAAGTAAGGACTTCAAACTGCTGCAATCTACTTCTAGGATGACTCTTTCATATAGCCATTCTCCCTAGCTAGCTCGAGGGCTCAGGCTCTTTTGGTCGAGGCAGAAGCGGTATGTGATGGAGTCCGTCTGGTTCCGACGGAGACGAGGGAGCACATTATTGTGGAGACTTATGGCTTGTTTGGCATAACTCAACTTTACTAGTTAAGCTGTTTTTTTGGAAAACAGCTTCATAAACAACTTTCTAGATGAAGCTGAGCTGTTTTGGAAAAATTATTTGGTAAAATAGCTTCACCAACAACTTCATGCATAGATGGGAGAGAGAAATGAGGGAGAGGGCTAGGATAAACTACTTTTTCAGCTTCATCCTAACTCATGTCTTTGTGAAAGGGGAAGAAAAACAACTTCATAGATAAAGCTATTTTAAAAATAAGTGTTTAGTAAATAAAACAGCTCATGAAACTGTTGTGAGCTATGCCAAACAAGCCCTTACTCATCGGTGGTGGTTTCACTTTGGCGGGGCAGAGACAAGAATCGATCAGAAGTTGGTTTCACTTTTAAGCAATGACTAGGTAGCGTGCCCGTGCGTTGCTATGGGATAACTAATAATTTATACTAAAAACACACGGATCGCACGATAAGATAACAATACTGTAAAAATTAAATACCAACGTTAAAGTGACATTTAATTCAAAAAACAAAGTTTATGAATTTAACACAGTCACGGAGTGCATGGTATCGCAGGCTCACAAACTCTACTTTATAGACATTTCCATGATGCGACTAAGATAATGTTTTATATTGGTAAGAAGAAATCTCCGATATCCATTTCTTTCATTGTAATCCATTTATCTAGACAATGTTTGAGGTGAGGACATGGTTATAGTTTTTAGTAGCTTTGCGATATTGTCCGAAGCTATGAGATGATTGATGTCTTGCAATGATCCTTTTATTAATTTAGTTTTCTATCTATGTTTAATTGTTTATTTAGTCTATTTTATAGGCATGCCGGTAGATAATAGATGACAAAATTCAAGCATCCATAATTTATCTCTTTGACTTTGAGCATGAGTTTTATTTTTATTTTTTAATTGATATATTATCCTTTTGTTTTTATCGTAGCGTTAGCACGGGCATGCATGAAAAACGAAGATGTCTTTATATTACAGAAATCTTTCAAGAAGATCATGCATAGATTATTCTTGTATTGAATAATATATATATACAATCACCTAAATATTCTAATTAAACTACAAAATTTTGAATTAGGATACGAGATAAGACATGCAAACAGATATTTCAAAACTACAGAGTTCAAAGAACTTAATAAATAAATCCTTCTGGAGGCAATGCAAATTCTCTCTAATCTTTCATTTGGTGTAGTTAGTGTTATCATAGTACTCGCATATATTCATGGAAAATAAATCGTGGACAAAACGTAGACACTTTTTTGTGCGATATTTCAACATGGGTCCATCGTTCTGTCAATATCCTTGAGGCAGATCACATAAAGAATGAGAGTCCCTCTATAAGATTGCTCACAAGAGACTCAAACTTATATCTGATCATGGTAATGTTGAATTGCTTTGCATCAAAAACATCGGCAATGATAAACGGGGACATATGTTTTAGTATGCATAGTGGAGGAAAACTCAACTTTGGCCTTCTCGGTAGCTTTTCTAAGCCTTTGCAGTGCTAACTTATCATTACTTAGATAGTCAAGAGATGTACCATAAAATTATGCACCACCAAGAAAAGTGTCACCATTGATTGCCTTGACCTGAAAAATGTGTCAAAATTAAGAATTACAACACATAATTCAACATCTTGGAGCAGACACTTAAGTGGATACCTTATTCTATAATATATATCTGTGTGGAATAGTCCTAAAGCCACACATATTTATACGATGAGTATAACATACTTTGTTTTAAAATTTTATGAGATATTTTTTAAGACACGCAATATTATTCATGTGACAGGCACTAATATTTACATATATACTCGAACCTGTGTGTATAGGATTATATGGAGATGCAACGGAACTTATTCATGGATTTATTGACGCATGAAAGAAATGGATATCGGAGAATTCTTTCTGTCGATATAAAATATTATCTTAGCGATATCACAAAAAAGTCTATACAATAGAGTTTGTGAGCCTGCGACGCCATGCTCTCCATGACTGTGTTAATTTCACGAACTTTACTTTTTGAATTAAATGTCACTTTAACGTCGGTATTTAATTTAACAGTATTGTTATCTTATCGTGCGATCTGTGTGTTTTTAGTACAAAAGATTTAGTTGTCCCCGTAGCAACGCACGGGCACGCTACCTGAAACAGCAAGCGAGGGTGATGAAACACGTGAGCGTAAAACTAAATGAAAGGAGGAAAAAAGCTGTCCCTTTTGCAAATGCAAAGAGGGGAAGTAATTAAATGCACGCAGATTTGCCAAGGTTCTCAGAAATGCAAAGAGGTTCCTTTTGTCTTAATTCTCTTTCCTTCTATGTTAATTCTCTTTCCTTTTGCTCGTTGCCATATATGCTGGTGCATGCAAACATGCAATATGTATATGGATAGCACAATAATTTTCTACTTCCTATTTTGCCGTGATCCCTCTATCACATGACATGCAATATTCAATCAAGAAGAAGTATGCATGTGGGAGATGTCGTGGGATCGCATGCATGAGTAGACGGGCGAACCAAAACAAATATCGCAAAAAAAGATATCCTTTTTAGTTGTAGTAGAAGGAGATGAAGCGAAGTTTCAAAGAAAAAAAAAAGTCAAACCATCCCTTCAGCAGAGGAGCCAGGCCCATCCGCGAATGGGCCAACTAAACCTGCCTGACGGACTCATGCGGCCGGGCCAATTTCACGCAGGATCAGTCGCAACGACGAACCCACCGGCCCAGCACAGCCGTAGGGTTTATTATTGGCATCTCTCTCCGTCCCCGCACTGCTCTCCTGTCGCGCCGGTCACCACAGCGCAGAAGAACACAGCACCCGCCTTCCTCGCCGCCGCAATGGCCGCCGCCGCCTCCGCTGCGAGATCCTTCCTCCGGTCCAGCGGCTCGTCGTCCCTCCGCAGCGCGGCGGCCAGAGCCGCCTCGCGTGCCGGACCTGCTCCGCTGCTGAGGCGGATGCCCACCTCTGCCCCCCGCGTACTCCTAAGGTGCGCACTACCTTAGGTTTTGGGCCCGTGGAGCCGTTGTATTTTTGTCCTTTTTTTTGGCTTGCTCTGTTTGAAATTGTTACTCAGATATATTATTGTCTGTTGTTTCGTTGTGTAGGTCGCCGGTGGTGATGAGCAGCGTGTGTCTGGAGTCCCTTATGCCCATGCACAGCGCCACGGCTTCGGCGCTCATGACGTCGCTTCTCGCTGCCCCGGCTTGCAAGGGATTCGGTTGGCTATCAGAAGGTGATTTGCCCTGGTCTCAGTTTCATTTCCTTGCTTCGTAATGTTGGATTATAATTTGTTATTTACCATATTTGCTTGTTGCCACATAGGAGACAGCTTAAGCACGATCACAATTCGCATGCTCACCCGTTTTCCTTCTAGATGCATATCTTTTAGTTCATCCAGAGTAGTGATAAGAATTTGATGTTTCTGGGGGTAATTTTGGTCTCAAGCAAGATTGCTGCAACAAATTTAGCAAAAGCCAAGTTAATGCTGTATGACCAAACAAACAGGCTATCACTTTTTCCTTGATTGACATTCAAGCTCCCACGATGGGACACCAACCTGATTCTTCTACTCCTGTCAACCTATTTTTTCTGCTCCTATGTCCGATTTAGTTCAATTTAAATGAATACGAGCTGACATTGCTCTGACTAGGAGTACTGAAGCTCCGCAGAAGATAATTTCCGTACCATTGTAGGATGTCCTAAAAATATGTTTATCATATATATTACATAATGTATATTTAGCTTACATCAGATCACCTTTTACATAAAACCAGCTTTACATCCTTTTGGAGTCCTTGAGTTTGATTGCTCTAGATGTTTTTCATATTTTACCTCTATAACATAGCCATTTTTCTAGTTAGACAAGCAGTTTCAAACATTTTTATATGAACAAGGGTAGGACAGTGTGTGTGACTTCCTTACGTAGTTCCTAAGGTTTGTGCCTATATGTGTTTTTAGTTTGCCTTTAGTACCCGTCTCATTAACACCATGGAAGCCATAAACATTTTCTAATTCAAAACTGAAATAGGGTAGCAAAGTTTTCATATTGAAATTAATCTTATACTTTCCACATGGCCATTGTTGTAGGTCAAGATAGATGAACTTCAGTGACCCAAAAGGTGAATAATTTTTAAAGATTCCATCAATAATAGCTGTTGATGGCTAGGTTCCATCACTAGTTCACGTGTCAGGATGATTTGTGGAAAGAAGAGCCTGCTATCTTTATCTTATGGAATTGCATCTAAATTCATCTATTGTGAACTACTGCACTTGCACATTAAGATGTACAATATGGAACAAAAGAAGTCTGCATTTTTATGAGCCATACATTGTATTGAGCCAGGTATTTTAATTGCTCCTTGTGGACTTACAAAATGCTTTATCTAGAGCTGCTGTACCACGATTGTTGTGCCGTGTCTAAGATTCCCATTGTCACTATGAGCGATCTCTTATTGATTTTGTGGACCTTTTGGCAAAACGAGAGATTTCTTTCCTGGGTGGACTTTTGCCTGTGGTTTGCTGAAGTCGAACTATTGGTGGATTTAAGAATAGCATTTATAAATTTGAATGTAACATCATCATTAATTACAAATTTGAGGAAAAAAAAGGAGACTGATTATTTTGTATTGGCCCAGCTGGTAATGATGACGTGTGACAGTCTCTAGATGGAACGTAGCAGATTATTATCCCGTCACCTCAGATCTACAGGTCCGTTCCGATTTTAAGGAACATCCATGATAAGATATGTTTATTACAAATTTCTAGCAAATTTCGATTTTTCTTACAAAATGTCCTCTGTGCTAGTTGATTCTGATAGGCATAGCGAGTAATAATGAGGTTATTTCTCCAATATAAATATTGTTTCTCTTTACTGTATGTTTCTTGACTTTATTGCATCTCTATAGGCCTGTGATTAGTGCGATGGAGGTCATCTTGGATGAAGACTAGACCGTGCTATTTGTTTTGCCATCTCTGTTGCCTTGGTTTTGCCCATTATAAATGAAACATAGAGCAAATGTAGCTTTCATCGCTGCTAACTTTTATGATGCTAGTTCAGAGCTTGAGCTCAGATTATTGTGTTTCTATTTGTAGATGGATGATTTGTCGTTATTGGAGACCTGCAGTGATGGTATCTGGTCTGGATTATGGAATACCTCGTGAATTAAGTACTTGGCATCTCAGTTAACATGTTTTGTGCTCTGGAATTCCAGTTTGTATGAAATTTGCAGAATTGTTCCTGAGATTTATTTTGGCTGATTAGCTGTCAAAAAGACTTTGGTCTTGATGACCTGCCTGATCATGTAGATCTGGAATGAATAAACTTGATTAAAGGCTTTTTACACTTTTTGCGTTTTAGTCTAAGCGTAGTATGTTCAAATGCTGATTTAGCTTCTAAGTTGTACCAAGGACCCACATGGTTTCTTGACGTGGAGCTGGTGCTCTTCAGTCTTCACCTTATCTGCATCCGGTGAATCCTTTCCACGGTAGTCCTCTTCCGGTTACAGATGATAGTTTACTTCAGCTTGATCATTAAGTCAAATTACACCAGCTTAGTTCAAATTTATAGAAAAATGCATCATCTATAACATTATATTAATTTCATCAAGTTCTTTAGGTAGTGCAATTATTGAAACCTGTAGATTCAATATTTTTCTTCTTCTAAGGAAGAAGTCTATTTTTAGCCATCAAACTATCGCAAGTCTGATTTTGGTCATCAAACTGTAAAACTAGGTATCATCAAAACCGACAACTTTGGCCCTTGATTCTTTGGCCCTTGATTGGTTTTAAAGGTGTCGTTTGCCTATCCGTGTATTTTTCTAAAAATAATAAATATATGGTTAAATCTCTAAAAAATAGCTAATTCATTTTAAATAAAAAGTAAGAAATTAGTACCATTTTTTTTTTGTAAAAATACAATCTATCTATTTGTGCTCTATTTAGAGCTCTTAGTTCTTGTTACTAGTATTTTATTGCTCATATAGTTGCGACCATTATTTATTTAAATTATTGTGGTGCTTTCATTTATTTTGATTGCAGGTTTGATGCCCCGTTTTTTTTAAACCTTTTTTTTTACTATACTCAAGCAATTCAATTAAAGTAAATCACTAGGCATGAAATGTCTAAATACGATCTATATATGGTGGAGAATGGCATCTGCGAGGTTAGGGTCGCCTTTGAGATCTTTCGTGTACTCGGAATTCATTGGACCTTTTTTTTATAAAAAAAATTACCCTTTTGGTTGAACTTCTAGTCTAATGTAGCACACAACGATAATGTAAATAAATAGTGGTCGTGACTACCAGCAACAAAACATTAGCGTTGTAAACAGGTAATAAGATCCAAATATCTCTAAATAGAGCATCATAAAATAGATTATATTTTTAGAAAATGTTTATACTGCTTTTTATTTTTTTTATTTAGATGGTTTGCAATGTTTAATCATATTTTTATTTTAAAAACATATATAGGCAAAACCACTTTGAAAAACTAGCCTTATGGATACTTCGATGCCCAGTTTTGAAAATCGATGTTCACAAACCGTCGAGACCCTACAATCGCGCAATAGCAGGTGAGGACGAGCTTACCGAGAACGCCCTGGAAGAAGTTCGGCTCCGACACCTCCATATAGTAAATCACAACAATAATACAAGGTGATGTTTATACGGCACGCAATCTACTGATGAGAACTGGATAAGCTCTCTTTTGGTGCACCTACGTGAGTGCTGCATATACCCTTGCAACAACTGATCATGCTCTCTTTGTGAAACATGTACAAGTTCATTAATTTTTTCCTTAGAAACTACTAATGAAACCATGCATTCAAAGAGTTGGATCTATAGTGCAATTACTCTAGAAACTGTGAATATATTTGGAGGAAATCATAAAGTTGCAGCAAGGTGAGAAGCAACGACAGGAGAAACCGAGGGCCCGCTGGAGCAAACCGCCGGAGGGGGTTCTGAAACTGAATTGTGATGCCTCCTACTTTGTGGAATCCAATTCAGGTAATTGGGGCTTTCTAATTCGTGAAAGTGATGGAGATGTGATCCTAACAGGAAGAGGGAAGGTTGATTACCTGTTGAGTGCTTTCCAAGCCGAGCTAATAGCCTGTCTGCAAGGCGTCCAAGCGGCGCTAGACTTGGGTATTGGAAGATTGATTCCGGAAACAGATGCTTTGATGGTACAGCAAGAACTTTTTTCAGCTGAACCCTGCGCTAGACCTGAAGGCAACATGGCTGATGACCTGAAGGCCCTTGTGCACTCTAATTTTCTACAGTTTGAGTGTGTGTTTAAGAATAGGGATTGTAATAGAGCTGCCCATGCTTTAGGTTATGAGTGTGTTGAAGGTGATGAGCTCATTACTAGCCCCACCCCGAGTAATGTACTTGTAATTGTCGCTGCTAACATTGCAGCAGCTGAGTAATGCAATTCCCAGGTTAAAAAAAAAGAACTGTGCATTGGGATTGCCCTAAGCACTGGACTGGCCCCAGCGGCCAGTGCTACTGCGTGCGCACGACCGCCGGCACGAGTCATGGCCCTCGTCCGTCTAGTCTTGGCCGATAGTGTCCGGCTCTCCGCCTCCGTCTGGTGGCTCGAGCAGTCGAGCCATCGAGGCAGCAGGCGCCTGGATGGAGTTGGAGCGCACTGCCAACCCGGGGGACGACACGATGAGTCAATAACTCAAGCAAACACCAGCAATCAAAAAAAAAAAAAAAAACTCAAACAAACACCAGCAGCTCGCTACATCAGGACGACAAATACGATGGATAAATTTGGCAGCAGTACCTTCGGTAAAATGGATCGCTCATCTGATCGGTCACATCCAGGAAAATTCCTTCCAGCAACCTTTATACCTTCAGCAGGGCAATAGCACTCACAACACAGTTGCTAGCACAAAAGATGTCCGTCCGGTTCTCTAAAGCAAGTCGTTTCGAGGTTATCTTAAGTCAAATATTTTAAACTTTGACTACAAATAACTTCTTTTAGGCTGAGTTTGAAAATATAAAAGTGATGTAAGTAGATTCATCTCGAAATGTGGTTTCATAAAAGTATATATTGACTATATTTTATAAATATTTTATAGCAAAAAGTTACAGTTAAAGTCGTTTCTTAAAGACCATATCGATGTCCAAAACGACTTGCTTTAGAGAACCGGAGGGAGTAGCTTCCAGCAGAGGTAAACAAATAAGTCACCAGAGCTCACCGGTGGTGCTGCAATAGAATCAGCTACACACAACTAGCTCTACCAACGTACAAGAATTGAAGACCCAAATTGCCAAAATCACAAATCTGGACTCCTAAACTAGATAGCTATAAAAGCTACTGGAAGAGTTCGATATGGATCTAAGCTATATCAGTAAGCACAGAGCCCTTCCACACTGAATTGCTAAGCTGTACATAGGAGATAGAGGCATAGAGCACCGCTGCTACACCACAAGTCTGCGACAATCTGGGTCAGAACCTGTTCAGGAAAACTCAAAACAGTCAGCACCCAGCAACTGCACGTCCTAAACTAAAAGTACACATAGCACTATTTCCACTTGCAAGTTTACAAAGTTTAACTGCCGCTATCAGCACGGTTATTATCCAATATGCTATATGGGGATATTCTGCTCCTATTGCAGTGACCATGAAACAAAGATTTTGTTCAAGTTTTGGATGCCATTTTAATTTTTTATAAACGAAAGCCCATCCAGCTTTAATTGGCTGTTGTGCAATCGACTTAGCTGGCTATTTTGCTACCTGAAGCTAGCAGTATTGTGATGCAGACTGTGAATAACCAATCAAAACGAAGGGACTACTGATTTGTTCACTAATCAATGCACTCGTAACATTAACTATGAGCAAAGTACATAACAGAAACAGTGAGGCCTAAAAATATTAGAGTTCCAGTCAAGCTCGACAATGAACCCCAGTCAACATGCAAATTAGTCCACAAAACCTGTGGTTACTCTGTACTACAATGTAAAGAGGCAACGCAAATAATTAAGGGCCGTTGTGAAATCTTAAGTACCTCAAACTGTATTTGTCTTTTTTCCAGTAAGAATACGGGATATCTGGAGGCCCCTGCTGAAACCTTCATTGAAAAGTACCCTTGTCTGCATTTCTTGAAATCCCGGCAACCAGGACAGCAATGCAACTGGTGCCATAATGAACGCTCCAAGCAGTATCTCATACAAGCGAGCCACAGAAATAATACTGCTCCACACCACAGTGGATTCGACGAATGGCCGAATTACTTGAGCGATCGAAATCAAGCCCCAGCCAGTAGGAATAAATGCCAAAAGACTAGTGAAGATGTCAATGATTTCAAATCTCGTGAACTTCAGAAACAATATCAGCACTAGCACTGCAATCACAACGACAGCAGTTTGGACAACCCGGTAGTAAAGGTGCTCCTTTGCGGCATACTTGTCTCAAGCATAGGACATTAGGACAAACACACCAAAAATCACAGCCACACATATCCAGGAAAGCAGATAGACAGCAATACTTCTGCTATTGTTGGCTATCTTCAGCTGGTATACAACCCCATACTGGAAAAAGAAGTACCTGAGATCTAACAGTATTTCCAAAATCTTTCCCCAAAGACCAGTGGTCCGTAGATGATCTTGCTCCTCATACCACCACACTTCCCAGCTCTGCTCAGGCTTAGAAAAGAGACCACCAGGATACCATATCCAGTTCATGAAATCATCAAAATCGTACACTGTTTTCAACCAATCAAAACCAGATGGATTAAAAGCAAATGGAGCCATAATCCATGATACCACCAGAAACCAGCTAGATATATTCATGATTATGTAAACAAGTGTATTCTTGGCAATAACACTGTGTGCAGCATAGACAATCAATATTATTCCAAGTTCTATTGCCTTTATGAAGTGGCTCCTAGCATACAGCCTGTAATTTTCAGCAAAACTCTTGTGCTGCACAACAAAACCACGACCAGTAGCACGGTATTTTGCACCACCATGAAGGATTGTCCGGCCATAGTAATGGCTCTTAGTTCCCATGGAAAATGTGTAGAACACTGATGAAAAATTCATTTGCATTGTGAAAAAATCCCAGATAGCAGGTAGGAAACCTTGTTCAAGAGAGTTTTCTATAATCATTGGCAATGCAGTGAAGAAGCCAAGCTGTATGATGAACTGCTGATTAAGCA
This sequence comes from Miscanthus floridulus, assembly GCF_019320115.1. Classification (NCBI taxonomy): domain Eukaryota; kingdom Viridiplantae; phylum Streptophyta; class Magnoliopsida; order Poales; family Poaceae; genus Miscanthus; species Miscanthus floridulus. The sequence continues at coordinate 118,161,226 of NC_089584.1, forward strand.
CAGTACCCAAGGCTTTGTTGTTTGTTGAATTAGCACTGCCCTGAATACCAGCCTCAAGACCACTGAGAGCTAGATACAGGCGTCCCCAAATAAATGTGTAAACTGTCAAGACCACCAGCATTGTGTTGAAGTAGAACCCGACTGTTGTATAAAACACAGAGAGCATCCGAAAGAAATCCAGTCTATGACCAAGCCTGTATACATCCCTACTAAGGGTCTGCTCACCGTTGCCACTGGAAACCTTTGCTTCAAACATTGATATCTGATTGAGGCCAACATCACGGCCCTTACCAACCTGAATATATTCATGGTGACTAACACTGCCACCACGTAAGGTACAGTTGAAACCAGCAAAGATGTCCTCGCTGATATTGATCACTCTTGATGCCTTACTTATACCACCCCGAGTCAAAAACCAAAGGCGGTCAAATACATCAGGATGCCCATAATGCATCCGAACTTTCAATGGATTAGCTAGGACACGCTGACCAAGGGTAACGAAGCTTGTCTCCTGTGCAGACATGAACCAAGCAAGTGAAGAGACTGATCCAGTGAAAACATGTTCCCGAACTCCCAGAAGTGTTGGTTTTCAGCTCCCGTGATAATACTTGTACTGCTCTAACAGGTTACGCATTTTGAGGGCCTCTTCAAAATAATTATCCTGGTTCATGTCAATTGTCTGAACTGCATCACCTCTTGTGAATATGATGGCATGGTTCTGGTTTTCAGGTTTTCCTTCCCCAAGCTTCAGTTCACCTGGTAACCTAATCCGGTATATCTCAACCTCCCTCTGTAAACCCTGGTCAAACTTTACCAAGACAGAATAGTATTGAGTATAGCCTTGGTGATGGACCTCATCAACATAAGCAACACGGAGTGCCTCATTTTTCTTCACGAGAGTTAAAATATCTTCGGCACGTTGATCTTTAGCAATTTTCTGCTTTCCATATATCTGGCAAGTGACCACGTAGGTGTACTTCATGAGAGCAGCACCATCTTCCTGACCTTTAAACAATTGGCTTACAGTACTGGTTCCTCTGTCTAACCTCCTTTGTGGTTGTCGCCGGAAACCACCATTCATGGGATACACATCATTCTCATGCCTAATTGAACCAAAGGATGCAAGATGTTTTGTCCCCTCTGTGATGTCTACCTCGGAGGCGGTATCAAGAAAAGCAAGCATCTTGAGAGCTCCTGATATTTCTCACCCCAAATTTCATTGTCATCAGTCATTCCCTCCCTCTGCATACGTTCTAAAAAGTTTCCCCAATCATCTTCATATATCTTTTGGAGATAAAACAAAATTGAGACACCATCTTCATTCTCACGGCGAAGCTGGTCCTTGTTGTACATCACATCTTCATTGTAGTATGGGGTTAAAACACTGAATGCCATCATCTTCTCAACTGTTGGAGCGCGAGGCATATTCATGAATAGAGAGTTGCTGAAGAAAGTTATACGCCGTCGAGCCTCGGGATTCTTTGGGACATTGTTCATAGAATCCCTGGAGGTGAGAATTGTATGGAGGCGCCTCACTTGTTTGTAGAAGCTAACATCATCATTGCCTGGGCATTTTATGACATCCTCAAAGAGGAGACGGGATTTCTCTAGTGTTGGTGGTGCTAGCCTCTCTTGCCTCAGCTGTTCCATATCCTTTTTGTTCTTTGGAAAATCATGAATTGCAAAGACATAAAGAGTCTGCAAGGTATTTATTATCTTGGTCTGATCCTTCTTCTCCTTCAGTAGCAGTTCCACTAAGGTGATTACAGATGAATGGATTTCCGGCAACAGTTCTAGTTTATATTCTTCACAAAATTTCCCACTCTCCATTGCAGCATCAAATGCAAAGAACAGCTGACTGAAAATGATGTGCTCAACAGTTCTATCCTCAATGATCTCCAGCAGTAAGTGATGTATACTGTCATAAGCTTCAATAACAGCACATCGCCTGTACTCATTGTTACATATCCTTGTCCAGTGTGCCCTGTCATCAGCTACTAGCTCTTTGGCCTGACTAAGAGCAAGAAGCAGCTCATTATTTAGCAGGAAGCATGGCCACCGCACCACACGAATTTTCCACACAACTGGTGGTAGCTCAAGAAGCTCAACTTCCTTGTCACTAATGATGTCCTCTTCTCTAAATGTCTGAAAAATCTCATTCCATATCAGCGCAAACCTCTTAGCTTCCACCTCGTTAGCTTCAATCTTCCTATATGGTCGACCAAAGCCATATCTCAGCTTGACGCGATTGATAGCATCATACAGCTTGCTTCGGAGGCCGCCACGCACAGCATCCAGGTGCTCCTCTGGCATCAAATTGAACTGCATTGCACTTGCAAAGAACTGGAATCTCAAGCGCAGCTGCTCAACACTGCGAATCTCCCCCAGATGTGAGAACAGCCTGATAAGTGCCCCTGTAAGTGATGAGAAGATCGCATACCATATCTGAATATCCATGAGATAAATAAGAACAACTGGAGCCCACAGAAAGATTATAGCAATCCGCTCTGTGTGAGGCATAAACTCAAACCAGTTACGCTTAATGTCATGGAGACTGAGAATAGTCTTTGTTGGCCTCACCATCGGCCTAATCTGGAGAAAGTAACTGAAGCCGAATTTAGCAGTGAGAAGGCACACCCAGAATGTTGTATACTTGATGTTATCAATGAGGCCCTCCCTCACACCACGTCCAACAAATGTACGGGTCTGGAACCACCAGGTGAGCACATATAGAATTCGCCAATTGGTTTTCTCCAGAAAATTCCGAATCCATGGGACGATGAAGAGCACAAGTGCAAGCACCTGTGGGATGAGAAACACAGCAGCTGCCTCAAGGTAGTTTAACACCCTGGAATTGGCAGAAAAAGACCACCTGCGATCGTGCCATCTCTGATCCCACATTCGAACATAGAGCACAATGAATGTGATAGTCCACCCAACAGCAACAAGCACCTTGAGCACCATCCGGACAGCGAGCAATATAGTATCCCTCCTCACGAGACTGTATTGTGTGCCTGCATCAAGCACTGCCTGCACGATGCGCAGCGCAGCCCAGGTGATGAACACAGACAGCACCCGGACCTGGATGTCATGGTAGCGAAGGCTATCCCACGGAGTGCGACCATCCCATGCAACGATCATTGCTGCTTGAAAGAACAGAATGAGCATCACCCATACCCGATCAAAGCTGTGGTACACATTCCAGAACGACCTCTGCTCAACAAAACCAGTCTTGCCAATACGGCCAGGGTTTCCTGGCTGTATAAAGAAGCTCCTGGTTGGTGACAGGGGCCACTGGAGCTGCCTGAAAACTCGGCGGCTCCAGAAGTACTCATTCACATCATCATAGTTCCTCCAGGCCGAGTGTGGCTTGGTCCCATCCCGGCTGAACTCCACCTCGGCCTTCAGCACGTCATATATCGGCTTCACAACCTTCTCAAGGAAAGCATCCTCACCGTGGACCGCAGGAATAGATAGCCGCCCTGTCTCGATATCAATCGACTGGTCGATGACATGGTTGAGGTCGAGTGCCATGTAGTGGAAGATGTAGCAGAGGCACTCCGGCATGAACCTCAGATTGGCCGCCTCGCCCCAGATGAGGAGGTACAGAGCGGTGTACAGTACCGACCCCCTGACCCTGCGCGACACGGCGTCCGCCGCTGGGCGGCACATGGACGTGCGGCCTCTTGCCGAGGTAGGAGCACCAGGCCATGTAGTTCTTGAGGAGCTTCCTCCGGATGTCCCGCGCGACGGAGTGGTGGAGTACGTCGGCGGGGTGGTCGGTGGGGAGGGTGCCGCACTTGCGGAGCTGCGCGTTGGCGAGGAGGAGCACGAGGTGCTCCCGCTGGTTGCGGACGTTGTCGAGCTGGAAGCCGAAGGTGGCGCCGAGCCAGTCGAAGAGGTCGGCGCGGAGGGCGTCCCAGGCGCGGGCGAGCGGCGGCGGCGGCAGGTCCGCCGCGTGCGCCAGCGCCGCCACGGCCGCGCGCACCTCCGGGAACCGCAGCGACGGGAGGTCCCCGTGCATCACCACGTCGTGGATCGGGATGATGTTGTACGCCGCAGGCTCCGGGTTTCCCGCTCCTCCTCCCGCCGCCGGCGGCGGCGGCGCGGCGGTTGCGGAGGAGGCTCATCCCTCACGGCAGCTGCAAAAACGGGGAAGGTGTCAGTGCCCAGCCGCAGTGACGAGTGCGGACTGCGAAATCAAAGCCATTATTGGGAGGAGGAGCAGTACATGGGAATTTGGGGGGAGAAGGACTGCGAGATTGCGGTGACGCGATGCGGCGCTGATGAGGTGGGAATCATGTGATGGGATGAGCCGTTTGCGTTTGTTTGCTTCCGCTTTTCGGGTGGAAGTTCAGAGGCAGCAGCCAGTACTCGAGTGAAGTGTGATCCAGTCGCGAGGCTGGGTGGGGTCTGGTTCGCTTTGCTTCCGGGCTTTCTTGTTAAGATGTTCTCAAGATGTCTAAGAGAAAGTGAATTGGACTAATTCTAAATTTTTTTATAATTATCAAAATCTACGATTAGCCTAATTAACTCCTTGTGCCTAGAAAAGTATTTCTATTAATCTAATGCACAACGGACTTGCAACCTATGTTCCAAACTTACTCTAGTATGACAATCCTATGAATGTAAAGACAAGTATTGAATTGCTCAAAGTAAATGCTCAAAGTAAATAGAGAGAGAGGAACGCGGCGATGTTTTGCTGAGGTATCGGAGAGTCGTCACTCTCCACTAGTCCTCGTTGGAGCACCCGCGTAAGGGTGTAGCTCTCCTTTGATCCGCGCAAGGATCAAGTGCTTTTTACGGGTTGTTTCTTCGACACTCCGTCACGGCGAATCACCCAAAGCCGCTCACAACTTGAGTTGGGTCACCCATAAGCTCCGCCGGGTGATCACCAAGCTCTCAATCACCATCAAGCCGTCTAGGTGATGGCGATCATCAAGAGTAACAAGCACGAACTCTCACTTGACCACTCGAAGCCTAATGAGAAGATGGATGCACACTTGGTTACTCTTGATTCACTAATGAGGCTACTCTCTTGGATTCTCAAATCTCAATCACCTCACTAGGACCTTGCTCTTCTTGGCACTCACAAACGTGTTTCTCAGCTGTTGGAATGAGCAAAAGTAACTCCACACATGAGTGGAGCTTCTATTTCTAAGGCAGCCTGAAAAACGAACCGTTATGAGCTTCTGCGGGGTGACCGGACGCTCCGGTCAAGTTGACCGGATGCTCCAGTCAGTTCAACCCGCATTCCAGCGATAATGTGTTGACCGAACGCTGGCAGGGTCCGATCACCACTGACCGGACGCGTTCGGTCGCATTAAACCCTTACTGGAGCCTTACTGGACTCGACCGGACGCTGAACCCCCAGGGTCCGGTCAGCACTGATCGGACGCGTCCGGTCGCAGATTCCCTTCTCTAGAACCTTACTGGAGTCGACCGGACGCTGCCTCTGAGCGTCCGGTCACTTGACCTCTACAGCGTCCGGTCGCACCGAACGCAGACTGTTGATCAAATGAACTGATTGGACCCTGCGGCCAGCGTCCGGTCACACCGGAGCCAGCGTCCGGTCAGCATTTGACCCTCCATCCACTTCTAACTCTTGAACATATGTGAATGAAGTTTGCTCCAAAAGATCTTAGGCATTCGTAGGAGCTACCTAGAGCTAGTTTTAACAAGTATGCACCACACCTAACTCACTAGACTTACCTAGGTCAAGCTACCCGTCCATACCCCCCTTTATAGTACGGCCAAAGGAAAAACAAAGTCCTAAACTACTCTAAGTGTCACTCCAACCCCAATCGACACTTAGAACTAGTCATCCTTAACCTTGTCGTCAATCCTTTGAAAACCGAAACGATTTCCATCGTAGGGGCATGACCATCTCGATTGCCCAATTGATCTTCATTACCATGACCTAACTTAATTGCTTCTGCAAAACACACGTTAGTCATAGTAATCTTGTATTGTCATTAATCACCGAAACCCAACAAAGGGCCTAGATGCTTTTAGGAGGCACTCAGCCGATTCTCCTCACTGATGGGTCCCCATTGAGCACCGCCATAAAAAGGATGGTGGAAGTTGGTGCACAAGACATGAGGTCACCGGTAGCCGTCAGCTCCACCCCGAAGTTCCTAACCCTAGATCGATCGAGAGGGACGATGTGAGCGACGAGAAGCGTCATCGTCTTCGCCGCCGCCACAGCACCGCACCTGCACTACTGCTCTGTTCGACGATCTGGACCGCACCTGCACGGCTTCCTTGACTCCGACTCTAGTGGCCACGTCGCTGCGGCGCCATGGCCGCGACTGCGCTTGGCGACCCAAGTCTTCTATCCAAGCTAAGTATTTACCCACTGATCTACGCCTAGAAGTACTTTCAGATCCTTCAATGGCATCAAGAGCCAGGTTCTAGTGCGAGATTTAGACTAGGGTAGAAAAGTGAAAAGAAATTAAAAAGAGAACCTAACCCTAACCCTAGAGAGAGAAGCAAGGACGGATAGAAGGGGTACCTACCTGGGGCTCGATCGTCCCATCGCCACTGCCAGCCGTCGTCTGGACGCCACGCGGGAAGAAAACTCGAGCTGTCCGGGGGAGCGAGGTCTCGCCGCCGGCGCGCTTTCCGCCTCGGGCCATAGGGCACCACCACGGAGCTGCTCGACGGCACCACGCGTGGCTCCGGCCGCACGCGTGCATCGACAAGGGGTACCATGGTGGCGCCATCACCTTCCATGCCGTTGCGTTTTTTCTTAGGTGCGAGCGGCTGCGGCGGCTGCAGTGGGCGGCGAAGAGAGCGAAAAAGCTAGGGTTTAGGGCGAGCAAGGGCATCGTCACCCAGACCGCTCGACGACGGCGCACTCTGCCTAAGGTGAGCGCGCACGACGGCAAGGGGACCGATGGCGGCACTGTTGCGCTGCTCCTCTCTTTTGACTACGACGTTGAGGAGGAGAGAGAAAGGGAATAGGGAAATGAAACTAGGGTTTCAGGTGAGACGATCGTGGCGGCGTTTTGATCTCGCGCAAAAGATGGCTGACCGTCCGATCACGAAGAACGGCCAGCGTAGATCGGGCTTCTTTCAGCCTAGGCGGGGTTGGATATTCCCGGCCTAGGCCCAAGTTGCGACCTGGGCGCGGGGGAGTGGGTGCGCGCGCCGTGTTGAGCTGCCGATGGGCCGCGCGCTAGCTGGGTCTTCGGGCTGAAATGCAACATAACAGTCTGCCTTTTAGTTTTATTAATTTCATAAGCACATTTTGATAATTTTTGTCAAGTTTTGATGTTAAATCTCTATCAAAATTTGAATCAACGGGATAATTTTTTCAGAGAGTAGATGGGTACAGTAAAATGCTTCTAAAATATAGATAAATTAGTTTATCATGTTTCCGTTGCAAAGTTTAATGTTGATTATCTTCTAATTAAATTTGAATCAATGAAAGAATTTAATTTAAAGAGCAGTTACATTTAGTAAATGATGATTATGTTTATCCTCTAATTAAATTGGAACTAACAGGAAAATTTAAATTAGAGGAGTAGTCCATTTTGTTTAAGTCAGATTATGGTATTGTCATTTTTTGATCAATGTTGATTGAAAGCATCTAGGCCCCTAGTTGGGTTTCAGTGATTAATGACAATACGAGATTACTATGATGAACGTGTGTTTTGCAGAGGCAATTAAGTTAGGTCATGGTAATGGCAATTGATTGGACAATCATGGTTGTCATGCCCCTACGATGAAAATCATTTCAGTTTTCAAAGGATGGACGACAATGTTAATGATGGACTAGTTCTAAGTGTCGTTTGGTGTTGAAGAGACACTTAGAGTAGTTTAAGACTTTATTTTTCTTTTGGCTGTACTATTAAGGGGGTATGGACTAGTAGCTTGACCTAGATGAGTCTAGTGGGTTAGGTGTGGTGCACACTTATCAAATCTAGCACGAGGTAGCTCAGGAGTAGCCATAAGATCAATTGGAGCAAACTTCATTCACATATGATTTTGAGTTGGAAGTGAATAGAGGGTCAAATGACTGACCGAACGCTGAAGGGAGAGTCCGGTCAGTTCATTTGATCAACTGGAGCCATCTGATTATGATCACACGCTGAGTGAAAATTGATCGGACGCTAGATGCCAGTGTCCGGTCAACTCCAGAGAGGTTCTAGAGAGGGAGTTTCCTGATCGGACGCGTCCGGACAGTGGTCAGGATCCGGTTACTGACCAGACATTGAACAGCGATGTGACCAGACTTTGGATGCCAGCATCCGGTCAACATCAGTAAGGTTATAGAGAGCAGTTTTCATGACCGGACATGTCCGGTCAATGCTGATCGGACATAGGTCAGAGTCCGGTCACAACTTAATGGCTCTGTGGCGAGGATAACTGACCGGAGCGTCCGGTCACCTTGACCGGAGCCTCCGGTCACCCTACAGAGTGCTGACTCAACCTGCTAATGGTTCATTTTGAATGTGGTATAAATACTTCCTCTATTCATCCAAGGGAGGTCTCTTGCCTATTTGTTCAGCTGAGAAACACCCTTGAGAGTGCTAAGGAGAGCAAGAGCCTAGCGAGGTGATTAAGATTTAAGAATCCAAGATTAAGGCCTCATTAGTGCAAGGAGAGTAGTAAGTGTGCATCCACCCTTCTTATTAGGTTTATTGTGGTCAAGTGAGAGTTCGTGCTTGTTACTCTTGGTGATCGCCATCACCTAGACGGCTTGGTGGTGATCGAGAGTTTGGTGATCATCTGGCAGAGCTTGTGGATGACCCGACTCAAGTTATGAGTGGTTGTGGGTGATTCACCGTGACGGAGTGTCAAAGAATCAGCCCGTAGAGAGCACTTGATCCTTGCGCAAATCAAGGAGGGGCTACACCCTTGCGTGGGTGCTCCAACCAGAACTAGTGGGGAGTGGCAAATCTCTGATACCTCGGCAAAACATCGCTACATTCCTTCTCCTCTCTTTACTTTAAGCATTTACATTTGAGCAATTCATTTCTTGTCTTTACATTCTTAGAATTACCATGCTAGAGTAGGATTGGAACCTTGGGTGCAAAACTTTTGTACGGTAGATCAATAGGAACATATTCTAGGCACAAGGGGTGAAGTGGGCTAAGTGTAGGGTTTAATTATTGCAAAGAATTTTAGAACTAGCCCAATTCACCCCTCCTCTTGGGCATCTTGATCCTTTCAATTGGTATTAGAGCCTCATGCTCATGAATTTAGGCTTAACCGCCTAGAGAAAAATATCCTACGGGGATGAACCTTCTCCTATCTTTGAGGGAGATGATTTTTCTTATTGAAAAATCCGCATGGAGGTTTACTTAGAAGTTCTAGATGTTGGAATTCTTAGAGCCGCCTCTCAAGGTTTCCCAAAACCTAAGGATCCCACACACCTTCAAAGCGATGAGATCAATTATGAGAAATGGAATGCTAAGGCTAGAAATACCATCTTTAAAGGCCTTTGTAAAGATGTGTTTAACCATGTACGGAACCACAAGGACGCCCATACACTATGGTCGGACATTTGTGCACTCCATGAGGAAACAAAGAGTGAGCATGAGGAACACTATCATCTTATCATGAAAAAGCTTAATTCATTTGAGATGCTTCTAAAAGAAAGTGCTAATAAAATGTACTTATGCTTAAATATTCTTGTAGAGGAAGTCAATGGACTTGGACTCACACAAATGCAACCGTCCGATGTTGTAAGAAAAATCTTGAGTGTCCTCCCCATTGACAAATATGGGCATATTGTGACCGTGCTTCATCAAGGTGATCTTTCCACCGCTACACCAACTCAAATATTGGGAAAGATCAACGCACATGAGATGTATATGCACATCACACCACAAGATGGCTCTTCTTCCACCAAGAAGAAAGACTTGGCATTCAAGGCTAGTCAAGAGAAGGGCAAAGCAAGAATTGAATATGAGAGCTCAAGTGACGATGAAATTGATGATGCAAGCATTGATCTCATGGTGAGAAAAACCGCCAAGATGCTTAAGAAGCTCAACATGAACGGTGTCAAGTTTGACGGCAAAAAGAAAAAGTTCTTCACTAGCAATAGAAGAAAGCTAATCTCGGAGATGGATTGCTATAATTGTGGAGAACTTGGTCATCTCGCACATCAATGCCTCAAGCTAAAGAAAGACAAATACAAGAAGAAGTACAAGGGCAAGAAAGATGACTCAAGCAATGAAGATAATGATGAGAAAAAAAACAAGCCATACAAGAAGAAGGATGGCAAGAAGAAGGATTTACACAGGAAAAAGAAAAATGGCAAGGCATACATCGTCGGTGATTGACTCATAGATATTGATTCATCAAGTTGCTCATTCGATGATGATAGTGAGAACGAGAAGGTGGCCGCTATTGTGATTGACTCTTTACTATCTTCACCGACATCACCATCATCATCCTCTACACACCTATGCCTTATGGCTAAGGGTGAACAAAAGGTACAAAGTGATGATGAACATGCTAGCAATGATGATAGTAATAGTGATGATGAATTTGAATCACCTTCATATGATGATCTTATCAAATTGCTAAATCAATACACTAAGATCATTAGAAAGACTAGAGCTAAGAATGAAAAGCTAGAACTTAAGAATGACTCTCTTTTAGCTAAATATGACATAGCAGAAAAAACTAGTATTGAGCTTAGAAAAGCAAATGATGCTATGTCATCTAAACTCAAGGAGCTCAAATCTTCTAAGAAGGAGCTTAAAGAAAAATATGATAAACTTGAGGGGATACATAATAAGCTCATCACTAGCTACAATATGCTAAAAGAAGAGTATACCAACCTCAAGGTTAATCATCATAATCTTGTTGTCTCTCATGAGTTTTTATCCAATGAGCCACATGATGCTACTAACCATATTGTTAAGATTGATATAGCTACATCATGTGATGATTTGATTATTGAGAGCATTGAGTAAGGTTCTAGTAGCAAAGGCAAGCAAGTGGTTGAGTCCGATAACTATGATGAGTATGTCAAGATCAAGGATGAGAATGAGAAGAACAAGAAAGATCTTGAAAAGTTATCAACCACCAACATCATTGTGATAGAGAACCTTGACCATGATAGTGATCTAGCTCTTGAGAATGAGAAGCTTAGGGAAGAGAACAAGTGACTCAAAAAGGAGAAAAATCATGATGAGCTCATAGAAGAGAACAAGAAGCTCAAGTTAGAAAAAGAACATCTCAAGACCGGGTTGAGCAAATTCACAAGTGGTCAACATCTTCAAAGTGAGCTACTCATGAACACCGTCATGAAGATGGATAGAAGTGGCATTGGGTACTTGGCACATCAAGAGAAGAAGGCTCAAGCTCAACACCAACAACAATACAAGTCAAAACCAAAGCCAAAGAGGTGTTTTGAGTGTGGATAAGAAGGTCACTTTGCCCATGAGTGTCAAACTTCACCACCCCAACCCTTGCCCAAGCATGCTAGACCTTTTGCTTTTAATGCTCATTACATGCTTAAAAAGGATTCTAGTGGTAAAATGAAAGTCATGTTCTTAGGACCTAATGTAGACGGGGATCCCGATCTTCCATCAGGTGATGGTAACTATCGTTGTGGCGGAGAATGACACACCGATCCGGCTTAAGATTGAAAGATCAAACCCTGCAATCTTAGCACCACAGCTCCTCTGGTTATCAACCGAGTCATAGACCAGGTTGACCTCACCAAGAAGGCTAATCCCTACCTGCGCAATGAAGAACACAAGCAAGAACAAGAAAGAACGCAACCCAATTGCAGATGAATGATTAAACTCACGAAGTTGGGGTCTCACAAACCGATGAACGGCGAAACTGTTCTTGACAGATTACTCTAAGCAAAATGTGAACCCTAATGGAGGGGCGGCAACTGTTTATGAAGACTCTAGGGTCATGCAAGACCCTTGGACATGCCCCTAATGGGCCCAAACTCGATACATGGTCCAACGGACCAAAAGACGGTGTCGCAGCACCCTGGCAGATTTTGGATGCTGACTTGTTTTGACGATTCCCATTGATTCCTAATAGCTTTTGATGTGAAACCACTTGTATTGGATTCCTTATCAAATTAGCTTTCCATCCATATGTGGATCATTGAAAACGGAGTCTAGATGCGTCCTGGGTGACCAGTTTAAGGCAGACTAGTCCTAGAGGCCGAGGCAGACTCGAATTCTTGTTGGACTGGGCCTCCGGCTTGTGTTGGACGTCCTTGCTGGTCATCATCACCTCCACCACTTCCACTAAGTCCTTCATGACCCTGTCCAATGTTCCTAAGCAAGATAACATCATTAGGTAGTAGTCTATTCTCAAAAGTATGAAAAGTATCGCTTAAGAACGAGGTCACCTCTAAATTGAGTTGTCGCTTTCGAGCCCGGGTCATTGGACCTTGCATGACGGTTGGAGGATCAGCAGGTACCTCTGAAGAAGTGATGTCGTCATCATCATCCCCCTCTTGAATTGGAGTCATCTTCAACTCAAGCTCATCTTCTTCTCCCAAATAAGGTTTCAAATCTGCAATGTTAAAAGTGGGACTAACCCCGAACTCAGGTGGCAATTCAAGTTTGTAGGCATTATCATTTATTTTCTCATTGATCTTATAAGGACCATCTGCTCTTGGCATTAATTTAGACTTACATAGCTTAGGAAATCTATCTTTTCTTAAATGTAACCAAACCAAATCACCCGGTTTAAGTTTAATCTCTTTTCTACCTTTACTACCAGCAATTCTATACTTTTCATTCATGCTTTCAATATTTGCTTTAGTTATTTCATGCAACTTATGAATAAAATCAGCACGCTCTCTAGCATCACTATGTATTCTCTCAGTGGTAGGTAAAGGCAAAAGATCAATAGGAGCACGGGGGTTAAAACCATACACTACCTGAAAAGGACTTACCTTGGTGGTGGAATGTTCCACCCTATTATATGCAAACTCCACATGCGGCAAACACTCTTCCCACATCTTCAAATTGCGTTTCAAAATGGCTCTCAACATGGTGGACAATGTTTGATTCACAACCTCAGTTTGCCCATCAGTTTGGGGATGACATGTTGTAGAAAACAACAGCTTGGTCCCCAATTTATTTCATAATGTGCGCCAAAAATGACTCAAGAATTTTGCATCGCGGTCTGAAATAATAGTAGAAGGCATACCATGTAAGCGAACGATTTCTTGAAAGAAAAGGTCAGCAATATGAACAACATCGTCGCTCTTTGACAAGGAATAAAATGTGCCATCTTAGAAAAATGATCAACCACCACAAAAATACTATCCCTCCCCCTCTTAGTCCTTGGCAATCCCAACACAAAATCCATAGATATATCTGCCCAAGGAGTAGAAGGAATAGGAAGAGGCATATACAAACCATGTGGGTTCAACCGCGACTTAGCTTTTTGACATGTGGCACACCGAGCCACATACCGCTCTACATCTCGCCTCATCCTTGGCCAAAAGAAGTATGTGGACAGCACCTCCTCCGTCTTCTTGGCACCAAAATGTCTCATCAATCTGCCTCCATGTGCCTCCTGCAATAACAAAAGATGAACAGAACCAACTAGATGCATAGGCGGTTAGCTCTAAACAAAAACCCATCGCTGATCATAAACTTATTCCATGTGCGTCCCTCTCTACAATTAAGCAACACATCCTTAAAATCAGGATCAAGCGCATATTATTCTTTAATGGATTGAAGACCAAAAATTCAGCAATCAAGTTGGGACAGCAATGTATATCTTCTAGACAAAGCATCAACAATCACATTATCCTTCCCTTTCTTGTGTTTGATAATATAAGGAAAAGATTCAATAAATTCAACCCATTTAGCATGCCTACGATTTAGATTATTTTGAGAGCGAAGATACTTAAGCGATTCATGATTAGAATGAATAATAAATTCTTTAGGCCACAAATAATGACACCACGTCTCCAAAGAACAAATAAGTGCATACAATTCTTTATCATATGTGGAATAATTAAGAACAGGACCATACAATTTTTCGCTAAAGTAAGCAACTGGTTTACCATCTTGCATCAAAATACCACCAATGCCAACTCCACTAGCATCACATTCTAGCTCAAAAGTCTTACCAAAATTTGGAAGTTGCAGCAATGGTGCGTGTGTAAGCTGTCCTTCAAAGTGTCAAAGGACTCCTCTTGTGCCTCTCCCCAATGAAACACCACTCCTTTCTTCGTCAACTCATGCAATGGGGCAGCAATGGTGCTGAAATCTTTGACGAAGCGGCGGTAGAATCCTGCAAGACCAAGAAAACTCCTCACCTGTGTGACAGTTTGGGGAACCGGCCAGCTCTTTATGGCTTCAATTTTCATCTCGTCCACCTCAATTCCCTGTGGAGTTACAATATAGCTAAGAAAAGAAACTTGATCCATGCAAAAGATGCACTTCTCAAGGTTACCAAATAAACGTGCATCACGTAAAGCATTAAAAACAACATGTAAGTGATCCATATGTTCATCAAAAGACTTGCTGTAAATCAATATATCATCAAAGTAAACTACCACAAAATGTCCAATAAAAGCTCTTAAAACCTCATTCATTAAGCGCATGAAAGTGCTAGGTGCATTTGTCAAACCAAAAGGCATTACTAACCACTCATACAACCCGAATTGGGTTTTAAACGCAGTTTTCCATTCATCTCTAAGTTTCATTCTAATTTGGTGGTAGCCACTTTGCAAGTCAATTTTAGTGAAAATTATAGAACCACACAACTCATCTAACATGTCGTCTAGCCTAGGAATAGGATGACGATACCGAATGGTAATATTATTGATGGCTCTACAATCAACACACATACGCCAAGTTCCATCTTTCTTAGGAACCAAAAGTACAGGAACGGCACAAGGACTAAGGCTTTCACGTACATACCCGTGGTCCAAAAGATCTTGGACTTGCCGCTGAATTTCCTTAGTCTCCTCAGGATTGGTTCGATAGGCAGCTTGGTTGGGCAAGGTTGCTCCTAGAATCAAATCGATTTGATGCTCTATCCCTCTCATAGGTGGCAGTTTCGGGGGTATCTCAGCTAAAAAAATGTCCTCATACTCCTACAAAAGGTTAGTGACAACAGGAGGTACCGAGCTAACAATATCATCAAGCGAAAACATAGCTCGTTTGCATACCAAAGCATAGCAAATATCATCATCAGAAATTTTAGCAAAGTCACATTTTGTTGCAAGCATAACACCACCCTTCAATTTAATCCCCTCAGCCTTAGAAATAGATGTAGACTTATCCTTTTTAGGTGGGAAAATAGAATTAGCAACTTGCTGATTTTCAGATTGAACATCATTAAAACTAGCAGCGCGTTCTCTATCAGCTTATACAATTTGAGCAGGGGTCAAAGGTACCAAAGTAATTTTCTTTCCTTTATGCACAAAAGTGTATTTATTACTTCTACCATGGTGTGTAGCATCATTATCATGTTCCCAAGGATGACCCAATAAGAGTGAACAAGCTTGCATAGGTACCACATCACAATCAACAGAATCAGCATAAGAACCAATGGAAAATGAAACTCTGCAAGTTTGTGTTACCTTTGCTTTACCAGAATCATTTAGCCACTAAATATGGTATGGACGTGGGTGTGGGCGTGTGGTCAAGCCAAGCTTCTTGACCAAATCAGAACTCACCAAATTGTTGCAGCTACCTCCATCAATAATGACACGTGCTCGATGGTCGCTGATGACGAAGAAAATCTGGAACAAGTTATGGCGTTGTAGCTTCTCAGGTTGCTGGACTTGTGAGCTGAGCACCCGTTGTACAGTAATGCTCCTATAGGACACCGTGGCCTCGTCACCAAGGACTTCGCCATCCTCCTCATCTGCATCTTGGTCTTCTTCATCCTCAATGTCAGAGGTGCTGATGTAACCATCTTTTGTAGCAATATATGCCCGCTGACTTGGGTAGTCCTTCACATGGCCAATACCATGGCAGGGGTGGCACTGAATACCCGAAGTGCATCCCGTCGATGCAACGGATGAGGAACTCTTGGTAGGCACCTGCAAAGAATTTTTACCTGAATCTGAAGGTCATGCGGGAGGTGCCTTAGGTGTAGCGGAAACTCCAGAGGCTGTTGGTCGCTTGCTCGCTGGTGGAGGCGTCCGAAAAGTGGTTGGCTTGGTCAGCCCCAAAGATGGTGCTGAGCGTGGCGTGTATGTGCTGGTGTTGACCTTGCTCTTGCCCTGCTGTTCATGCCCCTACAATTCCTTTTCTGCAAGCATAGCAAACTGAAACAACTGGTTGACAGTGTTAAATTCTTTATAATCAACAATGTCCTGAATCTCACACCTCAAACTCGAATAAAAATGACAAATGGCATCTTCATTTCCCTCTACAACACTATAACGCATCAATCCCTTTTGGAGCTCACTATAGTAATCATGTACATATTTATCTCCTTGTTCTAAGCGCATCAATTTCTTACACAAGTCTCTATGATAAGAAGGAGGAACAAAACAATCACGCATAGCTACCTTAAGTTCTTCCCATGTACCAGGTAAAGCATCCTGTGCAGCTAGCCCATTCCACCAAATAATGGCAAAATCCTTAAACTCACTAGTAGCTTGTCTAACTCTATGCTGCTCAGGTACAAGGTGGGCACTAAACTTTTGTTCTACCGTCATCTCCCAATCAAGATATCCCTCAGCATCATAATGACCCAAAAAAGATGGTATTGTGAACTTAATTTTAGCATAAGGATCATCGGGCACACGGTGATTATTACCTTGACGGTGGAGGTGGACACCACCCATACCTGTCGTGTTGCGGCGAAGACATTGTCGTAATCTCTCTTGTCGGAAAGCTGCTCAACCTATGTTCCCGTTGGCATCATACACCGTGTCTTGACCATTAGTGTTGCTGCCAGAGACGTCTTTGTTGCCCGCCACAAAGGTTTCCAACTCAGTAATCTTGTCGGTTAGCGTGGAAATTTGCTTGTCCAATCTCTCCATGCTATTGCCAATGTTGAGTTCAATGAGTGCGTTAGTGACGGCCTTCCTGACGGCCTCATTCATCCTTTTTTGGGCATCCTCTACAACAACTTGTAGTTGCTCTTGACTGACACACTCGTTGAAACCCTTAGGATTATTATCTCTAGTTTGTTCATCTCCTGCCATTGAAAACACAAAAACAGGAACAAATAGGTGAAAGTTATCCCTACCAAATAACTATGTGGTTGTAGTGGTGTCACTTTTCACAGCAAGTGGAAGCGTCTTACCAAGCTCTTACAAAGTTCTTACCAACACAAACAGTGGACGGTACAACCGGCGGCTGGTTCGTGATACCTGTGAGGCAGTGGTACCGAGATTGTAAGGCCCTTTGTCTGTACTGATTTGAAGAGTTTGTGGAGCTTGGAAGGCAAACAAAGAGTAATATGTATATCTGGCACATAAGTCAGTAACAGAAAGTAATGCTGAATTATAGTCCAGAGTACTTGTTCTCGTTGCTGGTCTAAAGTGTTGCAAGTACCAGGTGTGTGACAAAAGTATGGTGGATAGCAAGGTGATAGGTGTGAGAAAAACAAGTATGGTGGATGGAGACAGCAACACAAACAAGGAACCAGACAACACACGCTAACACAGCTCACTTTGGTCTTCTCTATGTGCTCCTCTAGATATTGTTCCTCTTTTGCCCCTCTCTTTTTTTTTATTTTTTTGGCTGTCGTTGTTTTTTTGGGAAATTTCAACTTTTTTATTTTATTTTTTTGATATTTTTCCTTTACTTAGGAGCACAAAAGAAGTAACCACAGAAAATATGAGCTCAAAAAAGTGAAAGACGTGGCCTGTGGAATTTTCAGAAAATTGGATCAAAATCGACAAAAGCCTTGTGACCACGAAAAGTGGATCTTGTGACCACTTTTTGACCAATCTAAAAATTTCAAACCCTAATAATGCGGGGGATGGACGGATCCAAAATTTTTTTCTGATCGATTTGCATATATGGAACGTCGAAAACGGAGTTCGTATGCGAAAACTAGACCAGTTTTAAGAATTGGTTCTGAATTAGAGGGCAAAACGGGAACAATGTGTGCAAAATTGGTCACAACAGCCAAGATTTGATGGAAACGATGGGGAAAAACATACGAACTGGACTCTAACATGACCTAACCAGCAATAAGACCTCGACCAAGACACAAACTCAACACGACGGACTCTGAAACTGAAATATGCAAAGGCTATGGCGCGGAAGGTTCTAGGATAGAAAAAACGAGTATGGCACTGGACTATGGGACAAATGCGAAACACTCAAAACTAGGAAATAAAAGTGAACCTGATGGTATACCTTAGCTCTGATTACCACTTAATGTAGACAGGGATCCTGATCTTCCGTTAGGTGATGGTAACTATCGTTGTGGCGGAGAATGACACGCCGATCCGACTTCAGATCGAAAGATCAAACCCTACAATCTTAGCACCACAGCTCCTCTGGTTATCAACCAAGTCATGGACCAGGTTGACCTCACCAAGAAGGCTAATCCCTGCCTGCACAATGAAGAACACAAGCAAGAACAAGAAAGAACGCAACCAAATTACAGATGAATGATTAATCTCACGAAGTTGGGGTCTCACAAACTGATGAACGGCGAAACTGTTCTTGACAGATTAATCTAAGCAAAACCCAAACCCTAATGGAGGGGAGGCAGCTATTTATGAAGACTCTAGGGTCGTGCAAGACCCCTGGACGCGCCCCTAATGGGCCCAAACTCGATACATGGTCCAACGGACCAAAAGACGGTGTCGCAGCACCCTGATAGATTCTAGATGCTGACTTGTTTCGACGATTCCTGTTGATTCCGAATAGCTTTTGACATGAACTTGTTGGATTGGCTTCCTTATCAAATTAGCTTTCCATCCATATGTGGATCATCAAAAACGGAGTCCGGATGCGTCCTGGGTGACCAGTTTAAGGCAGACTGGTCCTGGAGGCCGAGGCAGACTCGAATTCTTGTTGGACTGGGCCTCCGGCTTGTGTTGGACGTCCTTGCTGGTCATCATCACCTCCACCACTTCCTCTAAGTCCTTCATGACCCTCTCCAATGTTCCTAAGCAAGATAACATCATTAGGTAGTAGTCTATTCTCAAAAGTATGAAAAGTATCACTTAAGAACGAGCTCACCTCTAAATTGAGTTGTCGCTTTCGAGCCCGGGTCATTGGACCTTGCATGATGGTTGGAGGATCAGCGGATACCTCTAAAGAAGTGATGTCCTCATCAGGACCTCCCAACAAGAATAGACCTAAGAAAATTTGGGTTGCAAAGTCACTTGTTGAGAAAGTCAAGGGCCCTCAACAAGTTTGGGTCCCTAAACAAGCTTGATCTCTTGTGTGTAGGTGAACTACAAGACCGATGGAAGTCATTGGGTAATTGATAGTGGTTGCACTCAATGTATGACCGGTGATCCTTGTATGTTCACCTCACTAGATGAAGAAGTTGATGGTCAAGAAAGAATTACATTTGGTGATAATTCAAAGGGCAAAGTCAAAGGATTGGGCAAAGTGGCAATATTGAATGATCATTCAATCTCAAATGTGCTATATGTTGCTTCTTTGAGCTTCAACTTGCTATCCATTGGTCAATTGTGTGATCTTGGCTTTCAATGCTTGTTCACCGAGAAGGAAGTGGTTGTATCCAAGAAAGATGATGATCAAGTTATATTCAAAGGATTTAGATACAACAACCTATATCTAGTGGATTTCACCTCCGAAGATGCTAACTTGAAGGCATGCCTATTCACTAAAATATCACTTGGGTGGCTATGGCAGAGAAGACTTGCTCATGTTGGGATAAGCTCACTCAAGAAGCTTATGAAGAATGAATTATTGAGAGGGTTGAAGGATGTAAAATTTGAGAAGGACAAGCTTTGTAGTGCATGTCAAGCCGGCAAGCAAGTTGCAAACACTCATCCTACAAAAGCTTTCATGTCAACAAGAGTGCTAGAGCTCCTTCATATGGACTTATTTGGACCAACAACTTACAAGAGTTTGGGAGGAAATCTTTATTGTCTTATGATTGTTGATGACTACTCTAGATATACATGGGTGTTCTTCCTTCATAACAAGACCGAAGTTGCATCATGTTTTAAGAAGTTTGCCAATAGAGCACAAAATGAGTTTGAAGTGAAGCTCAAGAAGATAAGAAGTGATAATGGAAAAGGGTTTGACAACACAAATATTGAAGCTTATTGTGATGAAGTTGGAATCAAGCATGAGGTCTCCGCAACATATACTCCTCAATAAAATGGTATAATAGAGAGAAAGAACCGGACACTTATCACTCTTGCAAGAACAATGCTTGATGAGCACAACACACCCGAAGCTCTATGGGCGGAAGCTATCAACACCGCATGTTATGCATCCAACCGCCTATTCCTTTAAAAGTTTCTTGGCAAGACACCTTATGAGTTACTCAATGGGAAGAAGCCAGATGTCTCATTCTTCTGGGTGTTTGGTTGCAAATGCTATATCTATAAGAAGCGACAACACCCAGAGAAGTTTCAAAGACGTTGTGATATTGGCTTTCTTGTTGGTTACTCATCAAAGTCCAAAGCATATAGAGTATTTAATCATACCACCGACTTGGTTGAAGAAACATATGATGCGAAATTTGATGAATCTAATGGCTCCCAAGGAGCACATGAGAATCTTGATGATGTAGGTGATGAACCATTGAGGGAGGCTATGAAGAACATTCCGGTTGGAGACATCAAACCTAAAGATGATGTACAAGTGATTGATCCACCTTCTTCATCAAATGTGCCACAAGATGGTGATAAAGATGGGAGAGTAGAAAATAAAGATACTTATGTCTCTCATGATCAAATGGTGGCACAAGCTCAAGATGTTGATGCTCCACAACCTCCCCCTCAAGTGGTTGATAGAAGAAATTCACCTCTACTACAAGCTCATCCACAAGATCTCATCATAGGGAGTCCTTCAAAGAGTGTAACGACTCGCTCTCAAAAACTTGCTTCATTTATTGAACATCACTCTTTTGTCTCTTGTGTTGAACCTAAGAATGTAGAAGAAGCTCTTTAAGATTTGGACTGGATAAATGCCATGCATGAAGAGTTGAACAACTTCACTCGCAATGAAGTTTAGACTCTTGAAGAGCGACCACAAGGTGCAAGAGTCGTTGGAACAAAGTGGGTGTTCTGCAACAAGCAAGACGATCAAGGCATTGTAGTGAGGAACAAGGCAAGACTAGTTGCAAAGGGGTTCTCTCAAGTTGAAGGGTTGGATTTTGGAGAGACCTTTGCACCGGTTGCAAGACTTGAAGCCACTCGTATCCTCCTTGCATATGCATCACATCATAAAATGAAATTATATCAAATGGATGTTAAAAGTGCATTTTTAAATGGCTTCATAAATGAACTCGTCTATATTGATCAACCTCCTGGGTTTGAAGACCCTAGATATCCTAATCATATTTATAGGTTGTCCAAGGAGCTATATGGGCATAAGCATGCCCCAAGAGCTTGGTATGAACGCCTTCGGGATTTCCTCATTGAGAAGGGCTTCACCATTGGGAAGGTCGACACCACACTATTCACCAAGAAGCTTGATGGAGAAATCTTCATTTGTCAAGTATATGTTGATGATATCATCTTTGGATCATCAAATGAAGATTATTGCAAAGAGTTTGGTGAATTGACATCAAAGGAGTTTGAGATGTCTATGATTGGAGAGCTTACATTCTTTCTTGGTTTTCAAGTCAAGCAAATGAGAGAAGGGATTTTCATCTCTCAAGAAAAGTATACCAAGGATCTTCTCAAGAGGTTCAATATGGATGAATGTAAGCTAATCAAGACACTAATGCCATCTAATAGACATCTCGACCTAGATGAGGGAGGTAAAACGGTTGATCAAACTCTCTACCGCTCTATGATTGGTAGCTTGTTATATTTAACCACATCTAGGCCCAATATCATGTTTAGTGTATGTATGTGTGCTAGATTTTAAGCTAATCCTAAGGAAGCTCATTTGGTTGCCGTTAAAAGAATCTTTAGGTACTTTAAGCACACACCAAGCTTTGGTCTTTGGTATTCCAAAGGAGCTAGATTTCAATTAGTTGGCTATTCCGATTTGGATTATGTCGATTGCAAAGTTAATAGGAAAAGCACATCTAGAGGGTGCCATTTGCTTGGTAGATCACTTGTGTCTTGGTCCTCCAAGAAGCAAAATAGTGTGGCTTTGTCCACCGCCGAAGCGGAATACATTGCCGCGGGTGCTTGTTGTGCATAAATACTTTACATGAAGCAAACTTTACTAGACTATAGTGTAGTTCTAGAAAAGGTATCTCTTTTGTGTGACAATAAGAGTGCGGTAAAGCTTACTAATAATCTAGTTCAACACTCTCGCACCAAGCACATAGATATCCGCCATCACTTTCTTAGAGATCATGTTGCTAAAAATGATATATCACTAGAAGGTGTAAGGTCCGAGGATCAATTAGCGGATATCTTCACTAAACCGCTTGATGAGGCTACATTTTATCGGTTGAGGAATGAGCTCAATGTGTTTGATTTTAGTAACTTCGCTAAAAAATGAGCTTGTGTTGTCCCTTGCATTGCATTGTAATATACAACATGTTTAATTTTTGGTAATGCATTTAGGGCTTGTCTAACATGGTTAAGATAACCGCCGAAAAGCGTGTGAAGAAGCTTAACCTTGGATCAAACTTGACATGCATTTAGAATTACTTTCAAGTATTGCATTGCATATGCATGTGTGTTGTTTTGTCATTTCCTTTCGATTACCCTTTTATTGCCTATTTTCTTAAAAAGAAGTATAGCCTAAGGCAAAATACTTTGAAAATTTTGAGGGTTTGAGAGAGGTCACTCACATTAGTCCTAATTAGTATTTATTTGGGTCTTATTGAAGTTGGGACTTAATTGAGAATAGGCAGCATGAAGGAACATTGAAGATTTGCTAAAAAGGGGCTACTAGACACTGCACTGGACTCTGCATTCCAGCATCCAGTCAGTTCATAGGAGGTGAACAGAAGCACAAAGGAGTGACCGAAAGCTAAAACAGTGATATTCTTGCATCCGGTCTGATGGAGGTCCTACGTCCGATCAAGCGAAGAAGGTGTAGATAGGATCGATTGGACTCTGGCTATGTCTGGTCAAGGGTAACCAAACGTGTCTGGTCGTGACTTGAGGGGATTTGGACCTCTCTGTAGTCAATCGGACTCTGGGTGGCATCGTTCGATCGTTGCCACCAGAGCATCCGGTCAGTAGAAATCATGCGGATCTAGAACTCTTTCTCCTTTCCTTATCTGTCATGTGGGGGCCACCATATAACCGCGCCACTGTTTGACCTAAGCCCGCATCCGCTGTGATTCCACCGACATCGCCTATGCCCTAGCCGCCACATCCATGCCCACGCTTGTGCCGACCTTGCCCGCGCCACCGCTACCTCCTCCATAGCCAGCCGCCACATCATACTGCACCACCACGCTCACGCCATCCATGCTCGTGCCACTGCTCTGCATGCTCGGGTCGCTCCCACACTGCCGTGCCCTAGCATCACCGTGCACTGCTCATGCCATGCCAGCCGCTGCCTACGTCTCCCTTGCCGCAACACCGCCACCATCGTGCTCCTTGCTGTTCCCTAGCCACGCCTATGACCACCTCTCCACCACATTGCTTGGCCACCACATCACAACCCTAACCCTAGACGTCAAATTGCCAATTCCGATGGTGCCCGTGATCTGTTCCTTTGCTCTTCGATCGCCGATTCATCAGGTAGCAAGCCATCGCCTCTAATTTCATATCCATTGCTTGCTTCTTAGGGTTTCGTATCTCTAGATGTATATTGTAATTATTCATATATCTAATCTATTCTATCATGCAGTGAGTTGGTGCTTTTGTGGTACTCTTTGCAGTTGTCAGTGAACTCAGGGCCAAGCCCACGAGTGTGGATCAAGGCCAAGCCTCAGAAGTGATAGTTGGCAGTTGTTTCTTATCCATGGCAGTAGTTCTTTTCAGCTCCAGCACTGGCACATGTCAAGAATGCCAGAGGTGGTCCAGGTGATGAGGATCTAAAGCCTCCGCCTCGCTTGACTGCTCAGGAGAAAGGCAAGGCCAAGAAGACTACGATGAAGAAGTGGAAGCTCATCGATGTAGAGGCTGAGAGAGCAGGAGCAGTAGCAGCAACAGCTGAGCATGCAGAGAGAGGAGGGGCTCAGAGTGGTGTTCATATTGTAGATCAGCTATCACCAGCTCAGAGGGACGCCATCGAGAGGGTTGAGAGTCTTCATGATAGTCCAGCTAGGACTATCATGCTTGGAGGATGGTGTGTCGCCTTAGAGGAGAGTCAGCCTCAGAAGGAGCCACAACAGTAGACACAACCACTGATGTAGTCAGAGGATACTCAGTAGGTTGAGTAGGCAGAACAAACTGAGGAGACTAAGCAGGCACCTCAGCCATAGTTACAACGCTCTAGTCATACTCATGCTCAGGTGACACCAAGGCCTGAGACATAGAGGAGGAGTTCTCATCTGCCTCCTAGACCATAGGGTCCGCCCTAGTGACTCATCTTGACTTAAGGGTAGCCACAGCCAAGCAGGTGCAGTAGCTCCATTTTGTGTAGTTTGAGGACTGGTTTCCACCGAGGCGGGATGGGCGTGCTTTAGAGCACTTATATAGACCACTGCAGGAGGATTTCTATCAAGCATATCTTAACAGTGGAGTTGCTTTCAGATCACAGAGAGTGTGTTCTATTGAGACACTTGTAGCAGCAGTAGGCGAGCAGATCCACCCACACCTCTCTTATCTACTAGGGTTGATAGACCTACTTGAACGTATTGGCCGATATGTTCCATCATGGGTCCATGAGTTCTACTCTTCACTTTGGATTGACCTAGGACATAGATTTATACACTTCACATTTAGAGGTCGTGACTACAGGTTGTAGAGCTCAAGGGTCAAAGAGATTCTTAGGATACCAGAGTCACCCATCCACCTTCATGAGGTTTGCTATGGTCAGACAGAGCCTCCTAGACACCCTCACAGCGGTCTTGTGCCTCCTATAGATCTGGTCTGACCTTGCTTCATAGAGCCTTTTGGTGAGGAGTCGAGCATGACACCTAGAGACCTTACTCCTATAGCTAGGCTACTTGATGCTATCATGAGGAGGACTTTGCTCCTGAGGATGGGTTATCATGAGGGATTGACTCGCATCAAGTTGTGGCTAGTGAACTCTCTAATAGAGCAGACAATATTTGATATTTAGGTTGTCATTCTTTCAAAGATAGAGGACACTCTTGCAGAGGGGTTCAGAGGCCATCGTCAGTTGCCTTATGCTCACTAGATCATGTTCTTGATTTGCAAGACAGTTACAGTGAAGTCCCTAGAGACGATGGCTATGTACAGTGGAGCTACTACAAAGTTCCCTCCATATAACAAGACTTAGATGCTCCATCACAGTAGTGCAAGGACACCTAGCCAGTCGTGCCACCGCCCAGAGGTGCCAGAGACTATAGCCTAGCAGGATGAGATCATTAGGGGCGTTGCAGCGACAGAGGAGGAGGAGCTAGATGCTCAGTAGGAGGGTATGGTCGAGAGCGATCCTAGTGACAACTTAGATGATGATTACCAGGCTATTCCTCATATGCCTCCATGACCACAAGATAAAGAGGCTAGTGGCTCCAGCTCAGCTCCATAGGCACCACAGACAGACCCCGCTCTTCTAGCTATTCTTGAGCAGATGAGATAGGATCAGGCACACCAGGCCCAGGAGACAGCAGCTACACTAGCATAGGTTTAGGCTAGACAGGACGAGTTTTAGAGACAGCAACAGGCCATACAACAGCAGTAGCCCCTGATGCAGCAGCAATTACTTGTATTTATGCAGCATGCTGTCACTGCTATTGGAGTTGCTCCGCCACCTTCTACACCTCAGCTCGGCTAGCCTGCCACCACTTTAGTGACTCCAACTATATAGCCTAATGGGCTTTAGAGTCAGGGACAACCAGCTACACAGTTTGCTTCACCGATAGAGCAGGTGTCCTAGTGGTTTGCTTCACCAGTGACAACCCATGGTCCGCACTTCACACCTATTGTTACGGGCTTCACACTGGCTCAGAGTTCCTCGGTGCTTGTGACTGACACCCCAGTTCCAAGAGCCTTGGTGCCACTTTGAGCGAGCTTACAGGATAGCCTACACCGCTAGAGCTATGTGTCCTGCTCCTACCACCATTGCTCCAGTTACTGGGACTACAGAGACACTCCATTCATCTGTTGCATCATCAGAGCCAGTGCCAATAGTGATACCTATAGAGTCACATGCCACGCTAGTCCCAGAGTAGACTCAGACTGCTTTAGCTTCACTTCCTGTGACAAAGGGTCAGACAGCTCAAAGCTCTAGATCAGAGGATGATGCTACACAGTTTCAGATCGCTCATCACACCTCAGCTTCCTGACTCATTTGCTCCTGCCCCATCGACAGACCCTTAGGTTTTGGTGCTTGACGCCAAAGGGGGAGAGGGATCGAGTATGATAGATCTAGGGGGAGCGATATATCTAGGGGGAGCTTATGCTTTATTACTTTTGGCTTTTTATGTGTGATACATTATTGTGCATTCACGTTTACTTTTATGCATTGAACTATATACATATGAGTGTGATACTTATGTGATATGTGACATGTGTGCTCTCAACTTTGATTTATTCATATGTCATGTCATTTGGTTATGCTCATTTGCTCTTCTTCCACGTTTTATGCCAATTCAAATGAGCTTTATTTCTTGTACTCATGCTTATTTCATATCTATTGAGTACACCATGTTGGCTTGGGTCATATAAGCATGTCTAACTCCTTTGCTCTTATTGTTAAAAGCTTATATGAACCAAGCATGTTGAAAACCTCATCTCTTACACATACTCGCGGTTGTATTGTCATCAATCACCAAAAAGGGGGAGATTGAAAGCATCTAGGCCCCTAGTTGGGTTTCGGTGATTAATGACAATACGAGATTACTATGACTAATATGTGTTTTGCAAAGACAATTAAGTTAGGCCATGGTAATGGCAATTGATTGGGCAATCATGGTTGTCATGCCCCTACGATGGAAATCATTTTGGTTTTCAAAGGATGGACGATAAGGTTAAGGATGGACTAGTTCTAAGTATCGTTTGGTATTGAAGAGACACTTAGAGTAGTTTAGGACTTTGTTTTTCCTTTGGCCGTACTATTAAGGGGGTATGGACTAGTAGCTTGACCTAGGTGAGTCTAGTGGGTTAGGTGTGGTGCACACTTGTCAAATCTAGCACCAGGTAGCTTAGGAGGAGCCCTAAGATCAATTGGAGGAAACTTCATTCACATATGATTTCGAGTTGGAAGTGGATGGAGGGTCAAATGACTGATCGGACGCTGGTCTGGTTGTGACCGAACGCTGAAGGGAGAGTTCAGTTAGTTCATTTGATCAACTAAAGCCATCTGGTTGTGACCGAACACTGGGTGCCAGAGTCTGATCAACTCTAGAGAGGTTCCAGAGAGGGAGTTTCCTAATCGGACGCGTCCGGTTAGTGCTGACCGGACGCTGGTCAGGATCCGGTTACTGACCGGACGCTGAACAGCGAAGTGACCGGACTCTAGGTGCCAACGTCTGATCAACATTAGTAAGGTTTTAGAGAGCAGTCTTCATGACTAGACACGTCCATTAGTGCTAACTGAACGCAGGTCAGAGTCCAGTCACAACTTAACAGCTCTATGGCGGGGATAACTGATCGAAGCATCCGGTCACCTTGACCGGAGCGTTCGGTCACCCCGTAGAGTGCTGACTCAACCTCCTAACTGTTTGTTTTGAATGAGGGGGTATAAATACTTCCTCTATTCATCCAATGAAGGTCTCTTGCCTATTTGTTCAGCTGAGAAACACCCTTGAGAGCGCTAAGGAGAGCAAGAGCCTAGTGAGGTGATTGAGATTTGAGAATCCAAGATTAAGGTCTCATTAGTGCAAGGAGAGTAGCAAGTGTGCATCCATCCTTCTCATTAGGCTTGTTGTGGTCAAGTGAGAGTTCATGCTTGTTAATCTTGGTGATCGCCATCACCTAGACGGCTTGGTGGTGATCGAGAGTTTGGTGATCATCTGACGGAGCTTATGGATGACCCAAGTCAAGTTGTGAGCGGTTGTGGGCGATTCACCACGATGGAGTGTCAAAGAATCAGCCTGTAGAGAGCACTTGATCCTTGCGCGGATCAAGGGGGAGCTACACCCTTGCGTGGGTGCTCCAACGAGGACTAGTGGGGAGTGGCGAATCTCCGATACCTCAGCAAAATATCAGCACGTTCCTTCTCCTCTCTTTACTTTAAGCATTTACATTTGAGAAATTCATTTCTTGTCTTTACATTCTTAGAATTGCCATGCTAGAGTAGGATTGGAACCTTGGGTGCAAACCTTTTAAGCGGTAGATCAATAGGAACACATTCTAGGCACAATGGGTGAAGTGGGCTAAGTATAGGGTTTAATTATTGCAAAGAATTTTAGAATTAGCCTAATTCACCTTCCCTCTTGGGCATCTTGATCCTTTCATTGATGATGACAATATTATAATGAGTTCAAGTTTGAAGTTTAAATCTCTGAAAAAAATTACACCAACGTGGTCAATTTTTCAGAGAGTAGATAAAGACCAAGAAATGCTCCTAAACTAATAGAATGTATTTTATTATAGTGTTTCCACTGCAATGATGTTGATTATCTTCTAATTAAATTCGAACCAATGAGAGAATTTAATTTTAAAGAGTAGTTATATGTCTTTCAAGTTATTTATCAGTTTTATGCATTAATTCTATTTTCTGGCCAACGGTGATAGAAGCATCTTGTATGTTTTATTTTTTAACCGGTGAGATCACTCGGCTGCATGCCAACGGGCTACAATGCTAGGGTATGTGAATGAAAAGGCTTGAGTCAAGCCAGTTCAGAACAACTTTTTGTTAGCTTACTAATTTTTTTATTAAATTAGAACCAATGGGAAGATTAAATTGAAAAATAACGTATAAGTGAATGTTTTAGTCATCATGACTAAGTTTTCGTATAGATGTATCCCGCATGGGGAGAAGTTTGGCATAGTACTTATGCTTGTCAATCCTACATGGCGGGAGAAGTTTTGTGATGACTCATAAGTTTTTTATCCCACATAGCGAGAGAAGTTTGGGTAGCACTTATGCTATCTAGTATTAACCATGGCATAATAAAAATGCACTGTCATGGTCAATACTAATCAAAAGGCAAGAAAAAAAAATGCAAACGTGACTTGCAAAAGTATAGTTAATAAAAGACCTCGATGAGTTTTTAAAGTGGAATGAAGAAAGTGTACTCCTATACGGATTAAGAAATAACTTTTTTTGCATGACATAATCATGTGAATGAAGTAAGTAATAAGTGTCACCTCGGTCATAGTTTTCCTGAATAGTTCTTGAAATTATGGCAGTAAAGTTTATGCCATATTTCGAGGAAGAGAATAGTAAGATCAATTAAGAAAGATATTCTTCATTAAGAGTGAGATAAAAATTAATTAAGATGAATGTGATCGTTGGAAGAGTACAACGGTCATAATAATGATACCTCTAAGCAGAGAAATAGCTAAATTCCTAAACTTTTTAAAGTTCTGATAGAAAGATAGCGTAGTTAGCCTCAAAGATATAAAGACGGTGCTTAAAGCGCCATATGAGGTTTTAACAGATTAAACTCAAACAAGAAATTTGAAGGTACACTATCTTTTTTAGGAGATGGGATGATCTAGGGGAGCATGGTATGTAGAGATCTATGACTTGAAGAGAAGCGGGACTGCGTGCCTACTTCATTGATTCAAAAAAATAACGAATTTCTCAATACATGTTGATGTTGTATAACTTATACAACACCTGTTGTTGGCTCTTTAAAGAAGATGAATAATGCAAACAAGGATCTTTTAATATAGGAGCCTGTAGAATCAATTGCCTCTTTGCAATGAAGAGCAACAACAGCCCCATATGAAAGTGCCAATAGCTGAGGCCCCACAAGGTCTTAAAGAATTAGTAAACCAGTTTTTTCTGATGACTATGAAGTATATGTTAGTGAAGAAATTCAAATGGAGGGTAATCCCACCTCATTTGAAAAAGCCATGAGAAGCGTTTACTAGTCTAAATGATAAGAAGCTGTGGAAGTTAAAATAAATTCGATGAATACCAACATTGTTTGTGACTTAGAAGAAATTCCAAATGGAGCCAAAATAGTAGGCTGTAAATGGGTCTACAAGACAAAATGTGACTCCAAAGAGAATGTAGAAAGATATAAAACATGACTTGTAACAAAAGGCTTTATGTAAAGAGGATGAATAGATTACGATGAGAGTTTTCTCTCCAGTCTCATGCATGAATTCTTTAGAATCAAAATGGTGTTATTGACATATTATGATTTAGAGTTACATCAGATGGATGTAAAGACGTCATTCCACAATGGGGATTTGTATGAAAATGTTTACATGGCATAACCCAAAGGTTTTATTGTGGAAGGAAAAGAACGTATGGGATGCCGCCTGTAGAAATCCATTTATGGGTTAAAACAAGTCACAAGATAGTAGTATTTGAAGTTGATAAAACAATGAGAAAGTTTGAGTTTCAAAGAAAATGAGAAGGACAATAGTGTTTATGCGAAGTTCAAGAATGAAAAAATCATTTTCCACATCCTGTGAATAGATGACATTCTACTCACTAGTAGTGATGTTAACCTGTCATTGGAGAAGAAGAAGTTTTTGTCCTCAAGTTTCAATGTGAATGATCTTGGTGAAGCGTCATTGGTTCTATGAATCAAAATTCACCAAGATAGAAGAAAATAGGGTATTAGGACTATCGCAAAGTCATACTCAGAAAAGATTCTAAAGAAATAAAGTATGCATGTGAGTAAACCTACGCCTACTCCTATAGTCAAGGGTAATAGATTTGGGAACTTTAAGTGTTCCAGGAACCGATATGAGATCAATCAAATGAACATGGTTCCATATGCTTCAGCTGTTGGAAGCTTGATGAGTGTACAAGTATAAGTAAGAACTTACCCTGACGTAGTTTACGTATCCAGGATATTTTGGCAGCAGTCCAGTCTAGATATAGATCACTGGAATGGAGTTTAGAATGTCTTGCAATTTTACAAAGTATCGTAGGCCTCATGCTGAGTAAGAAAGAACAAGTACTCTCAAATAGTTGAGGGTACAAATGTTAAGTCTTGGCGAGATGTGAAAGGACCTAGGATGCCGCCTAGAGGGGGGGGTGAATAGGCGTTTATGAAAATTAACACCTTTAAATGCGGAAACAATTAGAAAAGGAGTTTTCAAAATGGAAACTCTAAATTAAGAGTAATACCACCCCTCACAAGTTAGCCATAGAGTAAACAACATATAAAGAATATATCTAGAAGCTACAACCCTGCAACATAAAACTAGAACAGAGATTAAATAATATTTAGCACTGAGCTCTAATATCGGACGTGTCCGGTATGAATACCAGACGTGTCCGGTATACACGATTTCTATAGAGCAGCCCCGAACTTGCTCCTTTCGATTTCTATCTTCTAGCCAAACTATAGGTACCTACTAGAGATGTCAATATACACAGAGAACCTGCACAAGAGCTGGAGCAACACAAATATGAAATGAAATGCGAATTGAGACACGATATTTGTTTTACCAAAGTTTGGACTCGTTCGAGTCCTACTCTCCATTGAGGGGGCTATGAGCGACCCAACGAAGGTCAGCCCTAAAGGGTACCATGAAGATCACTCTAGTTGGAGTATTTTCCAACTCCTTTTCTATCTTTTTTAGGAGATGGGATGATCTAGGGGAGCATGGTATGTAGAGATCTATGACTTGAAGAGAAGCAGGACTGCGTGCCCACTTCATTGATTCAAAAAATAACGAATTTCTCAATACATGTTGATGTTGTATAACTTATACAACACCTGTTGTTGGCTCTTTAAAGAAGATGAATAATGCAAACAAGGATCTTTTAATACAGGAGCCTGTAGAATCAAATGCCTCTTCGCAATGAAGAGCAACAACAGCCCCATATGAAAGTGCCAATAGCTGAGGCCCCATAAGGTCTTAAAGAATTAGTAAACTAGTTTTTTCTGATGACTATGAAGTATATGTTAGTGAAGAAATTCAAATGGAGGGTAATCCCACCTCATTTGAAAAAGCCATGAGAAGCATTTACTAGTCTAAATGATAAGAAGCTATGGAAGTTAAAATAAATTCGATGAATACCAACGTTGTTTGTGACTTAGAAGAAATTCCAAATGGAGCCAAAATAGTAGGCTGTAAATGGGTCTACAAGACAAAATGTGACTCCAAAGAGAATGTAGAAAGATATAAAACATGACTTGTAACAAAAGGCTTTATGTAAAGAGGATGAATAGATTACGATGAGAGTTTTCTCTCCAGTCTCATGCATGAATTCTTTAGAATCAAAATGGTGTTATTGACACATTATGATTTAGAGTTACATCAGATGGATGTAAAGACGTCATTCCACAATGGGGATTTGTATGAAAACGTTTACATGGCATAACCCAAAGGTTTTATCATGGAAGAAAAAGAACGTATGGGATGCCGCCTGTAGAAATCCATTTATGGGTTAAAACAAGTCATAAGATAGTAGTATTTGAAGTTGATGAAACAATGAGAAAGTTTGAGTTTCAAAGAAAATGAGAAGGACAATAGTGTTTATGCGAAGTTCAAGAATGAAAAAATCATTTTCCACATCCTGTGAATAGATGACATTCTACTCACTAGTAGTGATGTTAACCTGTCATTGGAGAAGAAGAAGTTTTTGTCCTCAGGTTTCAATGTGAATGATCTTGGTGAAGCGTTATTGGTTCTATGAATCAAAATTCACCAAGATAGAAGAAAATAGGGTATTAGGACTATCGCAAAGTCATACTTAGAAAAGATTCTAAAGAAATAAAGTATGCATGTGAGTAAACCTACGCCTACTCCTATAGTCAAGGGTAATAGATTTGGGAACTTTAAGTGTTCCAGGAACCGATATGAGATCGATCAAATGAATATGGTTCCATATGCTTCAGCTGTTGGAAGCTTGATGAGTGTACAAGTACAAGTAAGAACTTACCCTGACGTAGTTTACGTATCCAGGATATTTTGGCAGTAGTCCAGTCCAGATATAGATCACTGGAATGGAGTTTAGAATGTCTTGCAATTTTACAAAGTATCGTAGGCCTCATGCTGAGTAAGAAAGAACAAGTACTCTCAAATAGTTGAGGGTACAAATGTTAAGTCTTGGCGAGATGTGAAAGGACCTAGGATGCCGCCTAGAGGGGGGGTGAATAGGCGTTTATGAAAATTAACACCTTCAAATGCGGAAATAATTAGAAAAGGAGTTTTCAAAATGGAAACTCCAAATTAAGAGTAATACCACCCCTCACAAGTTAGCCATAGAGTAAACAACATATAAAGAATATATCTAGAAGCTACAACCCTGCAACATAAAACTAGAACAGAGATTAAATAATATTTAGCACTGAGCTCTAATATCGGACGTGTCCGGTATGAATACCGGACATGTCCGGTATACACGATTTCTACAGAGCAGCCCCGAACTTGCTCCTTTCGATTTCTATCTTCTAGCCAAACTATAGGTACCGACTAGAGATGTCAATATACATAGAGAACCTGCACAAGAGCTGGAGCAACACAAATATCAAATGAAATGCGAATTGAGACACGATATTTGTTTTACCAAAGTTTGGACTCGTTTGAGTCCTACTCTCCATTGAGGGGGCTATGAGCGACCCAACGAAGGTCAGCCCTAAAGGGTACCATGAAGATCACTCTAGTTGGAGTCTTTTCCAACTCCTTTTCCTCCTTCCACTAGTTGATTCCGAGGCGGTGGAATCGACCATTACAAACTTTCTAGGGCACACCATAATCTCTTGGGTGCTCTCCGGCGATGCCTAGCCATCTAGGACCAAAGAGTCCAAGAGTAACAAATGCAAATCATGAGATTGACAATATGCACAAGTGCTCAAGTGGTTGGATTGCTATCTTTTTGAATTTCTCTCAACCCACTAATTGATTTGGCAATTTGGATCACACACTCACTAAGAGAGGGTTTGGGAGAGTTGGCAAGGGTCAAAATGGTGTATGTATATCAGCAGAATCAACAGCCTCCAAAGGTGGAGGCTTGGGGGGTATTTATAGCCCCCTTGGAAAAACTAGCCGTTGTCGTACCGGATATGTCCGGTATGACTTACACTGCGCCAATGGTAACAGAGTTACAGTGGTGTTGTGAGGCATTGGAACTCCCAATAAATGTCGGAACTTCTGATCCTCAACTCATTTCAAAACCATGGTAACTGAGTTAAAGTATGTGAGGTGTCGGAACTCCCGACGCATGCCGGAACTCCTGACCGTCGGAACTCCTGACTCACATCAGAACTCCCGACCCTCAAGGTATTTGAAAACTAGCCGTTGGCCTCTCCAAGTCTGGTATAACCATCATAGTGAACTCTCCAAGTTAGTTGAGTGCGAGACGTCGGAACTCCTGACCATTACCGGAACTCCCGACCATCGGAACTCCTGACTTACGTCGAAACTCCCAACAAACCAACCTAAGAACATCAAGAATTTAATCATGGCTGGGCACATACCGGACATGTCCGGTATCAATACCGGACACGTCCGGTATTACCATACCAGCAGAAAAACAAGTTAGCTATTTTGTCTCTCAAACACTCAAAACTCACATGAGTTGGCTTGAGCACTTAAGAAACATTATATATCAACATGATGCATCCCTCTTAATAGTACGACATTCCTATTAACTCAATTTTAAAGAGTATAATGAATATAAACCTTTTGAGTTGATCTTTTTCAACTGAAGCCGTGTATTCCAATCTTCATCAAGTGAGGGCGCCAACATGTTGATATTGATCTTTTCACTTGAGCATAGCCATCTTGAGCACGTGACTTGATTCCATTCATCAAATTTGAATAATCCCAAATGTATCAAGTCATTTCCATCAAACACTCCAATAGTGATTTGATCCTCCACATTGACATGACCAT
The DNA here is from genome assembly GCF_019320115.1 of Miscanthus floridulus. Lineage (NCBI taxonomy): Eukaryota > Viridiplantae > Streptophyta > Magnoliopsida > Poales > Poaceae > Miscanthus > Miscanthus floridulus. The sequence continues at coordinate 118,196,291 of NC_089584.1, forward strand.
TATAGCTTGATTAGTACCTCAACTAAATGCAAGTACTTCCTTCTTCACCCTAGCTAGGTTCTTCGGCCGCCAAACAGTCGCTTGCCCTTCACCCTTGCTTAGTACCTCGAAGCCTTTTCTTGCTATCTTCACCATCTCAAGTCATCAAGTCACATCTTGTGTTCAATCATTCATTCATTTGTATTGTTATCTTTTTCATTTCAATTAAGCTAGCTTTAAATATAAGACCATTCCATATGCAATCCCTCAAGTCTCATTAATTAATTCTTACGAGCTTGCTTTCACATAGTACATGAAAATCCCACAATAAATAAGCCTTTGCATGAATTCTATTTGCATTGTTGTCTTGTGCTTGAACTAGATTGTTTATACAACAACACATCATTTTGGCTTTCATTAAGTACCTATGAGATAACCCATTACCTGTCCACACTTAGCAAATGGGTTAGACCTTTAATCACGTTGTCATTCAATCATCCAAAACCCACTAAAGGGCTAGATGCACTTTCAATCTCTCCCTTTTTTATGATTGATGACAACTTGATTAAAGCTTACAAAAGAATATAAACATTTAAGCTGTTGGATTCAATGATTTATGAGAGGGTCCCCCTTAATATGTGCTTATGATTAGAATTCACAAAATGACCTTAAATGGCAATTGCACATATTAAAACATATAGGAGACTCCCCCTAAATCATTACATCCGTTGGGTGCATGTGTGTGTGACAAAGTAAAACCGTGATGCATATGACAAGATATATCACACAAGAATAAATATAAAGGCATCACATCAAATATTTTCATTCTAGCATGCATAGTCCTTATGAAAATAAATACAACACATGTATGTCACACATGTCACACATAGCACTCATTACACATTTTCTCAAGTCCACAAGCCACTGATATAAAAGTAAAGATCATGTCTTAAGAGATACACAGATAAAGCATAAATAAGTCTCATTTCTCACATGATACAATCTATCTTAACATCAAGATACATCAATGAAGCTCAAAAATAAAAAACTACGGCTTGCAATACATATCTTCGAGTATAAAGATAAGCAAATGAAACAAATATCCTAAAGCTTTAATCAGTCTCTCTCCCCCATTGTCATCTATCACCACAAAGGTCCAACAATGACATACTAAGGACAAAAGGGCTGCAAGCTGTCCTGAAAGCTGTGATCACTCATCATCATCTTCATCTCTACCAACATTGTCATCATCTGAGCATGTAGCACCGGCTGGACGAGAACCACCTATACCAGATGGGTCATAGCCACTAGACTCGTAGTAGCCAAAACTACCTGTGAGGTCACTCCACCAATCTAAAGCATACTCGTCTACTGCACTAGGACGTGGCTGAGAGTGAGTAGGCACACGAGCCTGTAGTGGTAAAGTGTCAGGGTGCTCTGGTGCCTGCTACTGCTACTACCACCGCTGAAGGAACTCAGCAAACTCTATGTCGTACCTGCCCTACTGCTGCTCCTCAGTCTTAGGCTCACTAGCTGCCTCATCTGATAGTAGAGACCTAGGAGGATCAAGCTCAAGTCTAGCAGTAATCTACTTCAAAGTATGAGTGTCCTTCCTCCTAGCCTCCCTCTCCCTCTACTGATAGGTTCGTATGTCCTTGCACATCCCAAAAATAGCACTAAACATCTTACAAATAGGAGAAGGAGGACTATGGCAATGTGAAGAAGAACATGAAGAAACATGTGGTAGAGGGGAAGCTCCTCCTGTTGTTGCACCACCTATAGGTGCATCTGCCTCTGGTGCTGCTGCTACTCCTCCTAGTCCTACTAGAGGTACACCAATCTTAGGTAGATCTGCAACAATCTTTAGGGCCTTATGTACCTTGTCATACTCAAAGGTATACCCTATGACCTGCTCAATCATGTGCATGATGTAAGGAGCAAAACCATAGCCCTTGAGGGGCCTCTCACCAATGCTCCTAATCTTGCACCATATGAAGTTAAAGACACTAAAGGGTCATGCATCAGGTGCCATCCTGTGGAGTAGGTTCCTAGAATAATCTACAATGTTTCCCTTATCTTCACCCTTGCAATCAATGGTCTTTCTAAACATCCTATCTAGGTATCTGTAAGTAGGGTGAAGACCTAGAACCTTCCCCACTGCTCCTCTATCACCCCCTGCTGGGTACATGTAGGCAAGCTGCTCTGGAGGCAACACTTGCTCTATGTGGATCCTATCTTTCTAAAGATCATCATCTGAGAAGCCAAGTAGAGCTGCAAAAGCATCATAATCAACACTATACCACTAGCCCTCAAGCATCCAGTGCATACGCCTCTCATCCTCCTCAACATACAGGGTGGCATAGAACTGAGCTACCACCTCTGTGTTCCAGTCATGCTGTAATTCCATAATCTCATAAACCCCTGTATGTTCACAAATGACAATAGCGTGATCAATGGAGGCCTTCTACAAATCTCTGACGTACTGTCAGTCAATCCACTGAGACCTAACAATCACTGGGTTCCTAGTGAGGATCACACTATTGTAGAAGTCCATATGAAAGGCTATCTAAAATCGATGATCAAACTGGATCCTAGACAAGCCCCTTGGATCAATTCTCCTCTCATCTCTGGCCCTTCTGGTCATGCCTTTCCCTCGATAGTCAACTCTAGAGACATAAGAGGGTACACTAGGTGGATGTGGCTCAAGTAAACTATAGTGCATACCCTGACCTGGCTAGTGCTGAGCTAGAGGTACTGTCTCCTCCTCCTCAATCTCTTGCTCATCATCTGAGCTACCACCATCTGAACCTCTATTAGTGCTCTTCCTCTTTTTGGTACTTGGCTCCACACTATACTCCTCTATATCTATATTAGAGGAAGAACTATTGTCTCCCTTGTCGCAGAACCGACCAATTTATAAGAGTACAAGTACAATGGCAGCCCGCAAGCGGTCGCACTGTCATACTTGAACCCATATAAACCCGGTACTCCGTCGAGTACCACGATGGGTCTCGATAAACGATTTACAACAACCAAGATCGTACATGATTCAACATACATGCCACATATTACATAAAGTTCACATATACATTTCTCCATCAGAGTACGAATAAAAGTTATTACAAATCGAGTTTGATAGATAAAGCGGAAGCAATTAAGTTCGAAAATAAAGTTTCCAACATAGTTTGATACAGTGCCAAATAGGATCACGGTCCACAAAAGCAAAGATAGGGATTAATAAAGAAGCCTGCCCAAGGCTTACTCCTTATCCACGGCAGGATAGAAGCAACTCTTGCAATAACCATGATACACAGTGCCATCTGCAACAATGGGAAATAAACCCTGAGTACGAGAAGGTACTCAGCTAGACTTATCCATCATGAACCAGAAATAAAATGACTCCAAGGATTATGTAAGGCTGTATAAGTGGAGATAACTTGACAACATTTTGCATAAAAGCAATTGACTTGGTGGTACAATTACGATTCCTTTATCAAGTTAATTATACTATCCATTTCTAGGTTAGCAACTATCCTGTGCCAAACATGTGGTATATCAATTTAAAAGCATACAATAGTAACCATAGCAGGTATTGTACTTCCATATTCATCCGAACCATCATGTTCCATAACACAGTTACTACGATGTTGGGACTAGCCAAGTTTCTCACTATCCGGGAGAGACGGCGATTCGAATCGATTTTAACCAGCTGGGAATTTATTCCTAACACAAACCCAGGCATACCGCGCGAAGGCAGCCTTAGGTCACCTTTGGTACAACTCAGGTCCACATTTCACGGGTCCATACCACGCCACACAATCTGGAACACCAGATGCCAGGATGTTCAGGCCTAGCCTGCCCTTGGGCTCAGTCTGATCGTTCCCTAGAAGGAGCGCACAACAGAACGGGTCCCGGCCTGAGTTGAATTACTCGGCTTCGTGGTCGGAACGAGTTATCCGACCAGCTAAGTGAGAGGCATGCGTTCAATCTTGTCAGAAGCACCAACGACGGTACGGTCCTTAACCGACATAGACGGGGATAGATCCACACCCAAGACCTCCATATCTTGTTGCTTCTCTATCGACATCCCGCCTGGTCTCGATTTTCTTTTACCCCATGGTTCTGTTCCACGATAGCAAATATAGCCAACCGTGCTCCGGTATCCACCTATATCTCGTAGGTGACAGGACATCACCCGACTTCTACCGGTCTAAGCATGGCTAAGCATATATTCGATCCTGGACCTATACCGGTTAAAGGTGTAATATCTGGACAAGGAATGTACATGCACCAAGTGGTTCCATTCAACTCTTATAACCTAATGTATCAATCATAAGTACTTAAGTAAACATTTGTAAAATACTGGGAGACTTAGAATGCTCCGGGGCTTGCCTCGTAGAAAGGAAGTGGGGCGGTGGTCAGGACACTCCGGAAGCTCTTCAGGATTCTGCTCCGCGCCTTCGGGAGCTGCGGCTTTAGGATTCTCCTGTTGGTCCCCTTCCTCTGCTTCTTCGAATTCCAGCAACGTTATTTCTTCCTCTGATCCTAGATGCATGAATATAGCATAAGTATTACGAATGCATATATGTTAACAAGTGCATCATATTTATTGAGTAGGTGCATATCTCTTCTCGATTATTTAATTAACTACTTTCACAATGCATCTACTATGTCACAAAACAGCAGCTACTTGTTTCACTCATAACTAGAGTTCTACTAATCCAAATGCAGTGATCCTAGACTTTCTGGAAAGCTTATCAATTTCTCTACAACTTTGTTATTAACCATTTTTATAGAAAACATCATCCTTATCATGCAACTTATCAAACTACAGAATTTGTCCGGAATCCTTTTAAATTTGCATTTTAAAGCAACGATACTTCTACTTCATGTAATCACTCAAAATTTGACAACATAAAGCCTACCAATAGTTTAAGCATGCCAAATACATTCAAGACAATATAATGGTGAAGCCCAAACTATTTATTTAAATGCCTTTATTATTTTATTTAGATATTTAGGTTAAATAATAAACATATATCAAATGAGCATAAAAAATTCTTAAAAATTTACAGTGCCTTACTAATGCTATCAAAGGACTATTATAAAAGTTTCATGCCATTTCATTCAATAAAACACTCTATACAAAAATGACAAGACAGAAAGGCTTAAAGTAGCATAAATAGAAAACCCTAGTGAAAAGTGTCAAGCAATAGATTTCCTATTTTTCTTAGCATCCTTATGGTACTAGGATTACCCCCAACAAATTTTAGGAATAAAGGATTCACAAATAATTTATAGAAATTCATACAAGAATTCACTATTTATAAAAGAAAAATCTATAACTATAAATCTACCCATGCACTGATCCTCAAATTTTTACCAGAGTTCATACATGACAAGAATAGCTTACCACAAAAATTTCATAATTTTTGGAGCACAGGAACTCTATATATAAAATAAACAAATTTGCATGCATTCAAAAACACATTTCAAATCTCTATTTAAATCTCCCAAAATTTCTACTGTAAATGTCAAGAATATATTTTTCCTAAATACTACCCTTCCTAAGGAACATAACCAAATTTATTTCCCAATTTTTGAAGCTACCAAACTGAAGATATAAAAATCACAAAACAATTCAAAAACTGGAATCAAATGACCTATCCTATCTCCTGCTGTCGCTGACCGGTGGGACCCGTCGGTCAGAGGACCCCACATGTCATCGACCCAAAATAGGGTAGCTACGCTGCGCTACGGTGGCGCGGCCAAAGCTCGCCAACGGCGAACTTGCCAGCGGTGACATCATCACCAGATGTTCTACTCGACTTCGTGCACACAATGCTCTACTTGGTGGGACTTCTCGTCGGTGCTAGCAACGGCGGCGGCGGCCATGGCGGGGCGGAGGTGCGGGCTGACGGTGAGACGCCGGTGGAAGCTACAGCGGCTCAATCAAACGCTACGCCGAGCATCTACGGGCTATGGCAAACCTAGCGCATCAACTAGCGTGGCGAGAGGTGGACGGTGGCAACGTGGCCACAACGATAGGGCTCGCGGTGATGCTCCAGCGAGGCTTTGCATGGCGCGATGGCTTACCAAGCTTTATCAGCGGGTGCTGGGAGGAGCAGTGGTGTGCTGGGGAGGCCGTGGAGGGATTGCAGTGGCGATTGAGTAGCTAGGCTAGCCGGTGACTGGCAATGGCGATGGCGTCGAGCGGTGTCGAGGCTATAGCTACTGCGGGCACGGTGAACGGCGAAGGAGAAGCCAGGAAAGTGAAATTGAGGGCGCGGACAGGAGCGGGTGGGTGCTGGGGTGATAACGCCGGGCTTAGGCGCATCGTGGCTTGCGCGATCAGGGCAATGGCGACGCGCGGCCAACGTGACCTCCACGCGGTGGCTCTGTTCTGATGCCGGTCGGCCACTGTGCCGATCGATTCAGTTCGTCAGTTAACTGAAAGGGGCGCCTGACAGCCGGTTTTCTTGTTGATGTAACTGCTAAACCGTGGCTCCTTCGTGCAAATGCCCTACATGAGTTTTGTAGCCCGAAGTACCAGCTACAACTCTTGTTCAAAGATCATGCTCTAATTCTCAACCAATAATGAGTAATGTCATCACCAAGAAGGGTTTGTCAGGCTGTCAGTGAACAAGGACTTAGCAAAATTTCATAAGTGTTGAAAGGTTGATTTTGCTGATTCTTGTGAGACCAATTCAAGCATGTTAGAAGCTAAATCAGTTAATGACCCAAAAATAAAAGTTGTTCCTTATAGCAAATACTACAACTTTGCTTTAGTGATCTCCTCCATGCAAGGTCTCTAACACCTAGTTCAAATTTGGTCAAACATGTCACTTTTAAATGATGATACACTTCAAATCATGGCTTAATGACCTAATTACCCCTAACCATGAATATCAAAGTTGTTCATAATGATACTCTAAACATGTTTAAGCAATTTGCAAGGTTATTCAATCATTTCATGTATTAGTCACTCATAGGGCTAGTTAGTGTAATCACATGAAACCTGACTTAAGGCTTAATCATGGAAAATGACATTCATGAACTATGTTCCATTTGTGAACCTAAGTATTGCCAATATATTTTGGTGACTCAAATCAACCATCTACATGTATACACTCATGATCATATGCATATACACATGGAGACATGAAATAATGAGAAAAGTTGCATAAGTTCAAGAAACTTGCGATAACAAGCAAACGTTGCAGATGTTTCAATCCAATGTTTCAATTGTAAATTCTTGTTTATGAAATGCTCGATGATCATGCTCATGTTATGCAAGTCAAGTTTATGCAAGGCTAACACCCGAGGTGTTACAGCCCCTCCCCCTTATAAAAATCTTGTCCCGAGATTTGCAAGACCTACCATTCTTAGAAAAAGGCAGGATAAACTTCTCGTAAATAATCTTCTCTTTCCCACGTAGCATCTTGTTCACTATGATTGTTCCACACCACCTTATAGAACTTAATAATCTTACTCCGTGTTACTCTTTCCATCTCCTCTAATACTCGAATTGGCTTTTCTTCATAGGTTAAATCCGATTGAAGCTGCACGTTGATGGGTGCAATAGCTTCTTCAGGTACTCGAAGACATTTCTTCAATTGAGAAACATGGAAGACATCAAATATTGCACTCATCTCTGGTGGAAGTTGTAACTTATACGCAACATTTCCTTTTTCGTTCCAAAATCTTGTATGGCCCTACATATCTTGGTGAAAGCTTCTTTTTCATCCCAAATCTCTTTACACCTTTCATGGGCGATACTTTCAAGTATACATAGTCACCCACTTCAAAAATCAGTGGTCTTCTTCTTCTATCTGCATAACTCTTTTGTCTCGATTGAGCTGCCTTCATATGTTGTTGGATGATACGTACTTGTTCTTCGGCTTCATTGACAAAGTCAATACCAAAGTATCTCCTTTCACCAGGCTCAATCCAGTTCAATGGAGTTCTACATTTTCTGCCATATAGTGCTTCAAATGGGGCCATTTTGATACTTGCTTTATAACTGTTGTTATAGGAGAACTCAGCTAAAGGTAACCATTTCTCCCATGAACCTTTTGAAGATATAACACAAGCTCTAAGCAAATCTTCTAGGATTTGGTTCACTCGCTCTGTCTATCCTGAAGTTTGCGGATGGTATGCCAAACTTCTGATTAGCTTGGTTCCCAAAGCCTGGTGTAAGTGCTCCTAGAAACGAGCTATGAACTGTGGTCCTTGATCTGAGATTATAGTCCTGGGTACTCCATGCAGTCTCACGATCTGGGAAACATATATCTCAGCGTATTTCCCAACTATATACCATGTGTTCACAGGTATAAAGTGTGCTGACTTGGTGAGACGATCAACAATAACCCATATTGAATCGTGACCTTGTGGCGTCATTGGAAGGCCTGTGATAAAGTCCATGCTGATTTCCTCCCATTTCCATCCTGGAATAGGCAATGGCTGAAGTAATCCGGCAGATTTCATATGGACGGCTTTTATTCTACTACAGTTATCACACCTAGCAACATAGGCTGCGATCTCTTTCTTCATCTTAGTCCACCAAAAACGGGATTTCAAATCTTGATACATCTTACTACTATCCGGATGGATAGACAATTTGGACGAGTGAGCTTCATCTAAAATTTGATTCCTTAGCTCATGGTCTTTTGGTACCACAAGTCGGTCCTCAAACCATAATACACCTCTTTCATCCAATCTAAAATGTTTGGTTTCTTGCTCTTGCATTTTTCTCTTGATGTGACTTATTCCTACATCTGTCTGCTATAGTTCTATAATTTTGCTCTCAAGTGAACAACTGATCATGATATTGTGGAGTACAGCAGGATGTAACAAGTTGAATCCATCTTCCAATAATGCTTCCACAGTGTTGCAATGAGACTTCCAACTGAGTGCATCGGCTACTACATTAGCTTTACCCGGATGGTAATGCACTTCTAAATTGTAGTCCTTAATCAATTCCAACCATCTTCGTTGTCTCATGTTCAGCTCTGGTTGGGTAAAGATATACTTGAGACTTTTGTGGTCAGTATATATATGACATACATTGCCCAACAAATAATGTCTCCATATCTTTAATGCGTGAACAACTGCTGCAAGTTCTAAATCATGTGTAGGGTAGTTGACTTCATGTTTCCTCAATTGCCGAGAAGCATATGCAATAACTCTTCCTTCTTGCATAAGCACACATCCCAAACCTATGTCTGATGCATCACAAAATACATCGAAAGGCTTTTTAATGTCTGGTTGTGCTAGCATAGGTGCTGTAGTCAACAAAGTTCTGAGGGTGTGAAAAGCTGCTTCACATTCTGGTGTCCAATTGTACTTCTCATCCTTCTGAAGTAGTCTGGTCATAGGCTTAGCTATCTTTGAGAAATCTGGAATGAAACGACGATAATACCCTGCTAACCCTAGAAAACTCTGAACTTCATGAACCGAAGTTAGGGCTTTCCAATCCATGACCTCTTGTACTTTTGATGGGTCTACAGAGATTCCATCTCATGATAAGATGTGACCTAAGAAAGGTACTTTGCTCAACCAAAATTCACATTTGCTAAACTTGGCATATAGCTTATGCTCCCTCAGTCTGGATAGGACAATCCTCAGATGCTCTTCATGATCTGACTCATTTTCTGAATAAATCAATATATCATCGATAAACACGACCACGAACTTATCAAGCTCGGGCATGAATACCGAGTTCATCAGGTACATAAAGTAGGCTGGAGCATTTGTTAGTCCGAAAGACATAACCAAATACTTGTATAAGCCGTACCTAGTAGAGAAAGCAGTTTTAGGTATATCCTCTAGTCTGATCTTTATCTGATGGTAGCCTGATCTCAAGTCAATTTTGGAGAATACCTTTGCCTTCGCTAGCTGATCGAACAAGATGTCGATGCGGGGCAACGGATATTTGTTCTTGATGGTCACAGCATTGAGTGGTCTGTAATCTACACACATTCTTAGTGACTTGTCCTTCTTTTTCACAAACAAGGCTGGACATCCCCATGGAGATGAGCTAGGTTGGATAAGACCCTTGTCCAATAGATCTTGCAATTGAACCTTAAGTTCCGCTAACTCATTGGGTGGCATTCTATAGGGCCTTCTAGATATGGGTGCCGTACCTGGCACTAACTCAATCTTAAATTCCACCTCCCTATCAGGTGGTAAGCCTGGTAATTCCTCTGGAAATACATCCGGAAACTCACAAACCACTGGGATATCACAAAGTGTGGTGGTTTGGATAGCACAAGCTAAATGTTGGAGTTCAAAATTGCGGGAGAGTGGTACTAGAAAAGCATTCCCTCCCATGGGTTCCCTCAACATAATAGTGTGGGTGCTAGTGTCAATAAGAACACCATGATCCTTCATCCAATTCATGCCTAAGATTACACTTATCGATAACCCGGGCAATATTATCAAATCCGTTGTGTACTCCCTCCCTTGTATAGAGATGAGTACATTTTTTACTATCTTTTTGGTAGTAACAGTACCCCCTGCTGAACTTATGTTATAACCCCCTTTGCTTACTTCAATTATTTCTTGATCATGTCTAGATGCAAATGCTTGACTCATAAATGAATGAGAAGCTCCTGAATCAAATAAAACAATAGCGGGATGCTTGTTGACGAGAAACATACCAGCCATGACAACTTCTCTGGCGGGCACTTCCTCAACAGCGGTATAATGCACGTGTCCCAGACGTGCCCTGGCATTCGCCTGCCTCTGATTGTTCTGATTTGGGTTGCCATTCTTCTTGGGGTGGGGGCATTCCTTGGACCAATGACCTAGTTGGTTGCAGTTGAAACATGGCTGATTATTCCTCGGTCCGGTGGAGCTTCCCTGACTACCAGTTCCTTTTGGTAAGGCAATAGTGAACGCCTTACGAAATGGTTTCTGTGACCTGTTATTCTGAGCTTTAGGTGGTGGAGGCCTAAACTTGGGTGCAGGTGGATGGAATTGTGGCCTAGCTATGATAGGCGCTTTTGACTGGGAAGATCCTAAGGCACCTGCCTCATATGCCCTCTTGCGACCCTTAGCAACGGCATGCATGTTATTGTGGTTTTCTTGGGTCAAGGCATCACTAATAAACTCATTGTACGTGGCACACCTAGAATTTACCATAGTTTTCATCAGTTTAGTACCCAGACCTCGCTTGAAACTCTCTATCTTTTTCTCCTCGGTATCCACAAAACCTGGAGCATATCTGGACAGGTTGTTGAATGCATGCATATATTCTATGAGAGGCTTTGTTCCTTGAGTGAGCCTCATAAATTCGGCCGCTTTCATGCGCATCAGGCCCGGAGGAATATGATGTCCCCTAAAAGCCAGTTTGAACTGTTCCCAGGTCACTCGCGCATTAGCAGGCAAAGACAATAGGAAATGTGTCCACTAGATCCCTGCTGGTCCTTGCAGCTGATGAGAAGCATACTCAGCTTTTAGATGCTCGGTGACCCTCAGCAGACGAAATTTCTGCTCAATGGTGTTGAGCCACTCGTCAGCCTACAGTGGTTCCTTAGCCACCTTGAAGATTGGAGGCTTCGTATCCAGAAATTCCTTGAATGTACTATGCTGATTTGGCTCGGCCCCTAGTTGATGTGGGTGGCCACGAGTGGTGTTTTGCGCGATGAGACGCAAAGCTTCTTCCATTGTCCTTTGGCTCCCCAAGAACTGGGTAAAGAACTCCTGAGCGGATGGCGGCGGCGGTGGTGGTAAGTCATCATGATTGCCATCCTAGCTGCCACCAGCTCTAGCACGGGTGCACGTCATCTACGAAGTTGCAACAATAAGCGATTATTGGTTGATGTCAAGAGATTGCAAATGAATTATAATCATGCCAAACTGAAATTACTGGGGAAAATTCTTAAATTCACAATAAAAACAGAGGCATAACAATTCATTCTCGCAACATGACATCACCAATTTGATCGCTCATCGGACTCATATCGCATGCAAATTTAAATCGTGATCACCAACAAAGGACTAGAATTGCATTGATGTTTAACCAAACGTGCGATAGTCTTGCGATTAACAATATTACATGATAGTCGGATTACTAATACCAAATTCGAACTATAGGTCCATTACATGAATAAAGGTGATACATTAGCCCTTCCACTAAGTACTAAGCGATCTAATCCTCATCATGATCACTATCGAGGTCAGACGTAGGATCATCTCCTTCCTCAGGCTCCACTTCTTCCTCTTCCTCGTCCTCCTCTGGATCCATCTCTGCGGCTCCAGGCGAAACATAAGGGTGGAGCTAGTTATTCAGCTGATGAACCTCTTCATGTAGGTTATCGTTGTATTCTTTCGCATTGGCCAGCTGCTGCTCTAGCTCAAACTGTCGAGCTCTCAGAACATCTTCTCTGGACCAGGCTGCATTCCTCTAGTGAGTTAACTGAGCCATCTCTACATTGAGCCTCTCAATCTCGGTGTCATGCTCCCTCTGAAGCTGACATCGGTCCTCACGGGCATGACCAAGAGCACCAGACACACGTCTTAGGCTACCTTCTACTCCATCTAACACCTTCATCACTGCGAACATGGCACTCATGGCAGGGTTATCACTGTTCTGCCCTTCTGCTGCACCAATCTCCAAAGATCTTCCTCTTGCCTACTGCCATGAGTCAGTGGAGGGGTTGCCCCTCAGAAAGACTCCAACCAAAGCGGCTGCCAGCTCCTGAGGAAAACGATCCATGATATCTCTCAGTATTCCAAAGGCTGCCCTGCCAGCTGCTTCTTCAGCAGTCCTGCCAGTCGACTCATAACACCAACCTGTCCACTCAGAATCGTCACCTCGGGGACGAACAACGGCCTCCACAGTAACCAAGAGACCCTCCCCCAACTGCTCATTCGCCCAGAAGTAGCGGGGCTCCATTCCATCAGGATAGCCTACATAGCTGAGCACTCTCCACAAGAGTGTAGGCATCCCAAACTCTCCAAGAAACGTGTGACATTGATGGGTACGTGGAGCAAGCTGACGGCTAGGAGCTCTGCCTCTGGTGGACTTGTGAGCGGTCTGCTTTGTGCGTGCCATCTGCACCATTAACATGTACCACTTGGTGAGACAATGCCCTAATGGATAAGAGTTACATAACCGAGTAAGAAATTTATAAGGGAGGAATAATTTAATTATGTGAATGGTAATTATCATGATGCATGCTCATTCCGTACGTCCTCACAAACTTAGGAAAAATTTATTTCTAACGGTAGACACGGTGGCATACATACGTTCTCTCATATATAGCGTAACTAGTCGAGCTACACGTTTCGTTGTTAGTGTACCTGCATAAGAATTTCATTTCAGCCCTAAACCCAAAATGAAATATGCAGAATGTAATTGTAAATACTTCCATATATGTATACCCATACATATACTTCCGTATCAAGCTACCCGATAATAATTTAAACCCACAATTAAATATGTACCATATACCCATGCAAGCATGCATACATAGCCGTACCAAAGCTAACTCTCCCCGACCGCATGCTCACATCTTGCGGTCATACACTCATCATCTTACCTTGGCGTAGAGGCATTTGATCCATACATTACCACTCAAGTGAATGGTATCCATACAATAGCACGCCGTATGGACGATGAATTAAAAACCCCCATGTTAGTACTTAAATAGCCACCTAATAGTCCTTAATTTGGGCATAAGGAAAGTGATCATTGTCACACTTTAGATTTCAAATACCTATTATATAACTATTAGTTGCTAGAGAAGGGTGTTTGTAAAACAAAAACTTTTGTTTTAAATACACATGTGACAATTAACGTTGAATCTTGCTCCGATACCAGCTGTCGCAGAACCGACCAATTTATAAGAGTATAAGTACAATGGCAGCCCGCAAGCGGTCGCACTATCATACTTGAACCCATATAAACCCGGTAGTCCATCGAGTACCACGACAGGTCTCGATAAACGATTTACAATAACCAAGATCATACATGATTCAACATACATGCCACATATTACATAAAGTTCACAGATACATTTCTCCATCAGAGTATGAATAAAAGTTATTACAAAACGAGTTTGATAGATAAAGCGGAAGCAATTAAGTTCAAAAATAAAGTTTCCAACATAGTTTGATACAGTGCCAAATAGGATCACGGTCTACAAAAGCAAAGATATGGATTAATAAAGAAGCCTGCCCAAGGCTTACTCCTCATCCACGGCGGGATAGAAGTAACTCTTGCAATAACCATGATACACAGTGCCATCTGCAACAATGGGAAATAAACCCTGAGTACGAGAAGGTACTCAGCTAGACTTATCCGTCATGAACCAGAAATAAAATGACTCCAAGGATTATGCAAGGCTGTATAAGTGGAGATAACTCGACAACATTTTGCATAAAAGCAATTGACTTGGTGGTACAATTACGATTCCTTTATCAAGTTAATTATACTATCCATTTCTAGGCTAGCAACTATCCTATGCCAAACATGTGGTATATCAATTTAAAAGCATACAATAGTAACCATAGCAGGTATTGTACTTCCATATTCATCCAAACCATCATGTTCCATAACACAGTTACTACGATGTTGGGACTAGCCAAGTTTCTCACTATCCGGGAGAGACGGTGATTCGAATCGATTTCAACCAGCTGGGAATTTATTTCTAACACAAACCCAGGCATACCGCGCGAAGGCAGCCTTAGGTCACCTTTGGTACAACTCAGGTCTACATTTCGTGGGTCCGTACCGCGCCGCACAATCTGGAACACCAGATACACTTCAAATCATGGCTTAATGACCTAATTACCCCTAACCATGAATATCAAAGTTGTTCATAATGATACTCTAAACATGTTTAAGTAATTTGCAAGGTTATTCAATTATTTCATGTATTAGTCACTCATAGGGCTAGTTAGTGTAATCACATGAAACCTGACTTAAGGCTTAATCATGGAAAATGACATTCATGAACTATGTTCCATTTGTGAACCTAAGTATTGCCAATATATTTTGGTGACTCAAATCAACCATCTACATGTATACACTCATGATCATATGCATATACACATGGAGACATGAAATAATGAGAAAAGTTGCATAAGTTCAAGAAACATGCGATAACAAGCAAACGTTGTAGATGTTTCAATCCAATGTTTCAATTGTAAGTGCTTGTTTATGAAATGCTCGATGATCATGCTCATGTTATGCAAGTCAAGTTTATGCAAGGCTAACACCCGAGGTGTTACATCCCTCTTTGTACTATGGAGCACCCCTAGTAGCCCTGGAGGGTCCCCTGCTGCTGCCCTGCTCCTGCTGACTATATCTAGGATGCATTTCCTGTCTTGCCTTCTTGTGTTTCTCAAGTGCTGGATCATGCCTATGCTTGGACCTAGGCTACTGTCTTCCACTCATAGTTAATGTCCTGTATCCAAAGATATGCAAGGAATTTTAGATACATGCCCAAACGATAGCTTATTTTGGTTGAAATATAAAAATAAGAATAATTATCCCATGCTTTGCAATCACCTCCACCAAACTAGGTCACAAGGTTCACAAAACACAATAGACAATTAAACTTAGTCCTATGAATCAACCACTGAGAAGATTGAAACAAGGGAGCAAAACCTGCTCTGCTATCCCATACCAAACATGTCCGGTATGAGCGGACAGCAACCCAAACTAGGGTCCTTCGCTCAATCTTCAACCAATCCAATCCAAACTCTGGGCATAGCTTCTAGACTGGTAATGTAGCATCTCTACCGAAGGGATTTCAAAATTATGCCCTAACCATTTAGATTGAATGAGGTCTGGAATTAAGGTACCTTGAGAGAGTGAATGAAGATATGATTGGAAATCCAAGTCCCGGAGCCTTTGATCTTGATACAAATCTCCTCCGATCCAATCTTCCTCTCTTCTTTTTTTTGGTGGAATCACTCGATCGCCTAATGTGGTGGAACAGTGGTGGTGGCATCGGCTTGGAGGAGATAAAAGAGAGATAGAGGACCAGAGTCGAAGGGGTACCGGCCATTTTATAACCCTGCTCATACCGGACATGTCCGGTATGCATACCGGATACATCCGGTATTTGCGGGCTGACTGTTCTTGTTCCAAATTTCATTCACTTAATTCCAATCCCCTTCTCCATCATTTCTTGATCCAAAAACATGTATGTCCTTGATCCAAATAAGGTGTAAATACTTTTCTTATCTAAATGCCATGAGTATCACTTTCCTTTTCTGAATATTTGGCATATATAGATTTTGATTACTTGAGAGAGATTATGAGACATAGTAGATTGTGGGCTTAAGAAAGCCATGTCATGTGTAATTAGCCAATCAAACAATCAAGGAGAGCTATAATTATCACATGACAAGGCTAGGTCACAAAGACCAAGATTCAAATAGTTTTTCAAATTCACACCACCTACACATGCTAGTTATGGGTTTTGAAAAACATCTCTCCTATGTCACACAAATGCACATTCTAACATATAGAGGGCCTTATATGCACTTACAATGCATGTATGTAAATACATACCTTTGCCTTGAGCCCACAAGAATACCACTAAGAAGATACATAGCATGATAATCTTTATGTTGATCTTAATTGCCAAATAATCATGCTAGATACGAAATCAAATTTTCATCCAAAGGACTACAAAGAATGCTAGATAAATTTGTTAGTCCACAAAGGTGCAAACTAGAAACTGAGCTCCCCCTAAATAAGTGCTTTAAGTAATTTGAATGACTTTTATCTAGCACTTTATTCTATTAAGAATTTGGGAGTCAATTTTCTATTTTGAACCACAACCAAATAATTTGCCATATTTAAATTTGAGTTCAAGAGATGCTCATAATCCACTTAGATTTGGTAAACCACAAGCTTCTGAGTAAATTGAGGATATATGAAAATATATAGATCAAGGACTCAGTTGCAATCCTATTAGTGTTCTAGTTCCTGCAATACCGGACACGTCCGGTAGGTATACCATACACGTCCGGAATACGCAGAACAGAAACACTTTCTTTCCACCCCCGGCCATACCGGACACGTCCGATAGCAATGCTAGACATGTTCGATAGGTGCAGGACAGAAATAAATAACCTGCTACTTGTGATTCTTCATTTTAGGTATAGTATTTATTTTATGCCCTGCATCTTAACAAATAAATTGCTCTACTAGAGAGCCATTAAAAGCATCATATGACAAAATAAAATACTTTTCAATTGAATCTTATTAGCCTCTTTAAATAGTTCACAAATAGACCTATTTGTGAGAAATTGAGCACAAAATATACAATTTGGCTATCCTATAAGGTTTAGGTACTTGTTACCAATGGTGAGGATGAAGTAGATGATACATTCATTAAATTATCTTCAGGTCAACCGTATAGGAGATTATGCTAAGAATTGATTGATAGATTGAGTGAATATTATCAATTTGCTCGCTCAACCACCCCGAATCCTTCATCTCATCTTCAAGTACCTACATCATTAACCTAAGCACACTTTGGTACCCAACTCTTGTTGGGTCCTTTTGAGTTAGTCAACAAGTGCTTAGGCACCCAAATAGCTTTAGTACTAGTTTGTGGTGAACACATCACCTTGCTAGTGCTAACTCTATTTATGGTCTTTCTAAGCATATCATTATAAACAAATGTGTTCGGCTTAGGAGCATTACCATTTGGGCATTCATAGCTTAGATGCCCCTTTCTTCTACAAGCATGGCATATGCGGCTGTTGTTTGCTCTATGCTTGTTTTGCTTGTACGGACATCTATCAACCTTGTGGACTATCTCATTGCATCCATAGCATTTTCTTGTTGCAACTTGGGCTTCCTTTCTTGCCTCTTTGTTCATTGGGCATTTCTTGGTAGGATGTCCCAATTTCTTGCTCATGAGACAAGCGCTTTGTCCATCACTTTTCTTTTGGTTAGCCAACTTGTTTGAGGCCTTTTGTTCAGCCACTTCACACTTGTTGGCCCAACTCTTATGTGGACACATGGCCCACTCATGTCCATATAATCCACAACCATAGCATAACCTTTTTCCATGTTTCTTGCTCTTGGTTGTGTTGGCCTTACTTGAAATGTGATTCTTTTGTTGGGTTTTGGAGGAAGCAAGGTTTGAACCCTTCTCAAGCTTCTTCACCATGTTATCACGGTTATCTTGAGAAGGTTGTGTTTTCTCCTTACCCTTCAACCGAATCACATCTTTCTTTAGTTTTTCACCTCTTCTTTGAGCTCTATGTTTTCTATGAGATTTAGCTCAATCGAATATTAGCTTGCTTGAGGAGCACACCCATTATTACAACAAATATTTAATTGAGATGGTATACTAGTGAGTCAATGTGTAAGAGGTTGAGAAAATTTTACCGATGTGATCACAACCTCATAAGCTACTTCAAGCATGATGCTCGATTCTACTACTTCCTCATGAGAGCACTTTAGATGAACATAGTTTGCTTGTAGCACATTATACTTGCTTGATAGTTCATCTAGCCTTGCCTTGAGCTCCAAGTTTTCCTTCTCTAGTTGTGAAACACTAGAAGAGGAGTTAGTAACTAAAGCATGCTCAATTGACAATTTTCATACCTTTCACTTAGAGCCTTTAGTTCTTCCATCTTGGAGATGAGAAACAATTCTTGCTTTTGAAGTGATTGCTCTTGCTTCTCAATCTCTTCTTCAAACTCATCATTCTTTTAACTATCTTTATGATGATGAACTTGTCTTTACAGTTGAGATGATCAAGGTTGTAGTTGTCTTCAACTTCAACATCACTCTCATCTTGATCATCTACTTGTGCTTTCTCCTTTTCTTGATCTTTCTTGTTACTCTTCTTCTTGCTTTTCTTGGCCATGAGACACAAGTGATGAGTATCATGAGATACTGAGGTTGACTCATCACTTGGTCGCCACCGGGCTTGAGCCTCATCATCATAGACAGCCTGCTGTCCTACAGCCATGGCCATACCTGACACGTCCAGTAGGCATACCAGACATGTTCGGTATGTGCAGGCAGACAATATGTCATGCATTGCTTGCACTTCTTGCACCGGCTCGGCGCTCTTGAGGTCTTGTGAGGCTTCTTCGCTGCATGAAGACACAATGGACATACTTTCTATTGACTCGATCTCAAGTGCATCATCATATTTGGATTTTCCATATAAATCAAAAAGTATAGTCCAAATGAGATGAGCACTCTCCGAAGGTGGTTGTCCATTGAAGATTGTCTCATCTTGAACCTCTACACTTAATGTACTCAAAATGACATTAATAGCTTAAACATTGAGTTGCACACATATCTCTTTCTCTTCTGATAAATTTTTGCAGTTGCTCCAATCAACTATAGGATGAGGTATGCTTGCATTCACAATATGCTTAACAAGAGGACTAATATCCCTAAAAGCATTGAGTACATGAATTGACTAAGGTAGAAAGTTTGAACCATCATTTTGGAGAAGCACCGGCTCCAACTCAATAGGCGTCGACATCCTTTTCTCATGGCAGTGAAGTTTTAGGTGAGAACCTCGCTCTGATACCAATTAAAAGGATCTAGGATGCCGCCTAGAGGGAGGTGAATAGGTGTTTCTAAAAATTAACACCTTTAAATGCGGAAATAATTAGAAAAGGGAGTTTCCAAAATTAAAACTCCAAATTAAGAGTAATACCACCCCTCACAAGTTAGCCACAGAGTAAACAAGGTATAAAGAATATATCTAGAAGCTACAACCCTGCAACACAAAGCTAGAACAGAGATTAAATAATATTCAGCACTAAGCTCTAATATCGGACGTGTCCGGTATACACGATTTCTACAGAGCAGCCCCAAACTTGCTACTTTCGATTTCTATCTTCTAGTCAAACTGCAGGTACCTACTAGAGATGTCAATATACATAGAGAACATACACAAGAGCTAGAGCAACACAAATATCAAATGAAATGCGAATTTAGACACAATATTTGTTTTATCGAAGTTCAGACTCGTTCGAGTCCTACTCTCCGTTGAGGGGGTTGCGGGCGACCCAGCGAAGGCCAGCCCTAGAGGGTACCACAAAGGTCACTCTAGCCAGAGTCTTTTCCAACTTCTTTTCCTCCTTCCACTAGTTGATTCCGAGGTGACGTAATCGACCATTATAAACATTCTAGGGCACACCGCAGTCTCTCGGGTGCTCTCCGACGACGCCTAGCTGTCTAGGACCGAAGAGTCCAAGAGTAACAAATGCAAATCATGAGACTGACACTATGCACAAGTGCTCAAGTGGTTGGATTGCTATCTTTTTTAATTTCTCTCAACCCACTAATTGATTTGGCAATTTGGATCACACACTCACTAAGAGAGGGTTTGGGAGAGTTGGCAAGGGTAAAAAACATGTATGTATATCAGCAGAATCAACAGCCTCCAAAGGTGGAGGCTTAGGAGTATTTATAGCTCCCTTGAAAAAACTAGCCGTTTTATAGCCGTTGCCATACCGAGTACGTCTGGTATGTCCGGTATGACTTACACTGCGCCAACGGTAACAGAGTTACAGTGGTGTTGTGAGGCATCAGAACTCCCGATAAATGCTAGAACTCCCAACCGTCGAAACTCTCGACTCACGTCGGAACTCCCGATCCTCAGCTCATTTGAAAACCATGGTAACTGAGTTAAAGTATGTGAGGTGTCGGAACTCCCGACGCATGCCGGAACTCCCGACCGTTGGAACTCCCGACTCACATCGGAACTTCCGACCCTCAAGGCATTTGAAAACTAGCCGTTGGCCTCTGGTCGTCCATACCGGACACGTTCGATATAACCACCACAGTGAACTCTCCAAGTCAGTTGAGTGCGAGACGTCGGAACTCCCGACCATTGCTAAAACTCCCGACCATCGGAACTCCCGACTTATATTGGAACTCCCAACGAACCAACCTAAGAACATCAAGAATTTAATCGTGGCTGGGCACATACCGGACACATCCGGTATTACTAGACCAGCAGAAAAACAAGTTAGCTATTTTGTCTCTCAAACACTCAAAACTCACATGGATTGGCTTGAGCACTTATGAAACATTATCTATCAACATGATGCATCCCTCTTAATAGTACCGCATTCCTATTAACTTAATTTTAAAGAGTATAACGAATTTAAACCTTTTAAGTTGATCTTTTTCAACCAAAGCTGTGTATTCCAATCTTCATCAAGTGAGGGTGGCAACATATTGATATTGATCTTTTCACTTGAGCATAGCCATCTTGAGCACGTGACTTGATTCCATTTATCAAATTTGAATAATCTCAAATGTATCAAGTCACTTCCATCAAATACTCTAATAGTGATTTGATCATCCACATTGACATAACCATCATAGCTTGATTAGTACCTCAACTAAATACAAGTACTTCCTTCTTCACCCTAGCTAGGTTCTTCGATCGCCAAGCCGTCGCTTGCCCTTCACCCTTGCTTAGTACCTCGAAGCATTTTCTTACTATCTTCACCATCTCAAGCCATCAAGTCACATCTTATATTGAATCACTCATTAATTTGTGTTGTTATCTTTTTTATTTCAATTTAGCAAGCTTCAATATATGAGATCATTCCATATGCAATCCCTCATGTCTCATTAATTAATTCTTACGAGCTGGTTTTCATATAGTATATGAAAATCCCACAATAAATAAGCCTTTACATGAATTTTATTTGCATTGTTGTCTTGTACTTGAACTAGATTGTTTATACAATAACACATCATTTTGGCTTTTATTAAATACCTGTGAGATAACCCATTACCTGTCCACACTTAGCAAACAGGTTAGACCTTTAATCACGTTGTCATTCAATCATCCAAAACCCACTAAAGGGCTAGATACACTTTCAAGATGTGTAGTGAAATCCATAGTAGTTGCTAACACTCATAGTTACAGTATTATTATGAAAAAAGCTCCAAAGAAATAGTTGTGGTATCATCAGTGATGCATACCATAGTATAGCTTGACATGATGCTTAAGGAATAGACAAAAGGAGGTTAAGGAAATTAGTATCTGGATTTAACAATGGTAGTCAACAACAATAACCATTTAAAGTAGTTAACTCCTAAGACAACATGTCAAGTGTGCTGCCAAACACATTGACATTGAGTTATATGTTGTAAAGGAGAAAATACAGAATTATTTTAAAAGTATTGAGCATATGAGCACCAAGCAAGTACTTACGGATCCGCTTACCAAAGGCTAACCACCCAATGCATTCAGAGAACACACAGTCAACATGGATTTACGGGAAAGCCTATGATTTCTGGATACTGAGGGCCTAGTTGGGAATATATTTTAAAACAGAGAAGTGCATTGTAGATGTTTAATCTAGTGGCAACTGACCGTGACGATGAGGCACGCTCTATGCACTGATCTGTGATAGAATGGGAAGAAGATAAAGTAAGTTGAGTTTAAGTCATAAAGTGAGATCATGGGGGAGAATGTTAGGATGATCTCCACCAGTTGGCCCAACAGCCAATTGAGTCCTTGATCCGTGTCCTGATCGGGGGCGCTCAACCGGTTCTCTTAGCTGATGGGTCCCCATCGCGTGGCGCTATAAAAGGATGGTTGAGACTGGGGCATAAGACATGAGGTCACCGATAGTCGGCAGACCCATCCCGAAGTTCCTAACCCTAGACCGATCGAGAGGGACGCTGTGAGCAACGGAAAGTGTCATCGCCTTCGCCGCTGCCATAGCACCGCACCTGCACTGCTGCTGCGTTCGACGATTTGGACCGCGCCTGTACGGCTTTCCCAACTCCGACCCCAGTGGCCACGTCACTGCGGCGCCATGACCGCGACTGCGCTTGACGACTCAAGTCTTCTATCTAAGCTAAGTATTTACCTACTGATTTATGCCTAAAAGTACTTTTAGATCCATCATTTCTAACCGGAAGCTATGGGATTGTAGTGTTTCCGTGCGCTGTACAATACCATTATCTTGGAGCGGAACAATGATGACGACGATGAATAGATGGTCCGGATGGTGAACAATTTGGAAGTGGGGTTTCACCCGTCGTTTCGAGCAGGTTCTGATGCTTGGCCTAGTGGGGATTAGGGGTCGAGGAAAAAGTGATCGAGGTTTGGAAATTCAGGTCGATAAAGTGTGTGGCATGCAGCTGGCGAATTAAAAATAATAATGTCTAGTTATCCTGTTATATTTTTTATAAATACGATCTAGTAGTTAGTTGTAGCATAAATTCTAAAGCACATCAAAGGTAAAAAAATCTGACTGATTTAGTATCAAAGAAATATGCCAACAGATAAATAGCAAAAGTCTTAAAACAATATTGTAGGGATTTTGAAAATTTTTTTCTGGCTTCAATAAAAGGAACTCAAGGCGTGGGAACTTTTGATTAGGGTGACAAAGAACAAGAACTTTTTAATATGATTGGGGCCATAAGGCATAAGAATCTCTATCTTTTTTTACTCCTACTTTCTGCAACCGGAAACATTTCGCTACATGCCGTTCACGTGCCGTGCCCCCCACTAAAAATGAAAGACTTGGCCGCGAGCACGGTGCATATTCTCTTACTGTCAAAACACCGCAACAAACTGAAAGCGGTGAACAAGAACAGCACATCGCATCTTGAGGACTTATTAGACAAAAGGAACACGGTCGAATAAAACTCCAAAAAAATGATCTAGTATGAGTAGCATGAAACTTAAGAGTGACGGCAACACAAAGACCTGAACCTTTACGACACCGTTTCTGATAACTACGGCTTTTGCGACGGGAGACACTTGTTCTTGGGCATTATTTATTGCGTTGAGGCTAATGCGCTAATCCCTTCTGTTTCAAGCTCCATACAGACCTTTTGCTTGCCTTTCCGTTCGTGCGCTGTCAGTTTTTGTGCGCCACTGGAAAGCTAATAATCAGAAAGAGCAAAACATCACCGTATTTCGGTCGTATGCCAAGGTAAAAGTGGATGGCCGGACGACCATTTGGCATTTGCTTGCTTCCACAAAAAAGCTCGATCTGTTTCAAACATATTTTGCTTATTTTAGAATAAAGGTAGCACCATTTCTTGTCCATTTTAATACACGGCGCAGCATGTTTAGATTCCGTGACGCTGTCCCCTGAACTTAACGTTAACCAGTTGGCGATTGTATATGCAAGTGGTTGGTACTCGGTAGAGAGTGGTTGCTCCGTGCGAGAGCCATACTTGAGCGAATCTATTGATCTGAGTCTTCTTAGCCGGAGGATCAAGTAATCAAAGTGCTCCGTGATCCAGGACGACGAAACATCGGAAGTTTTTCTGAAATTTAAAAAAAATGAGACCCGATGGCTGCACGAAAACAATGCAAGTATTAAATAGGCTTCAATTTCTCACTTATTTTTCTAGGAAGCCTTGTCGTTCGGTGAAAGAAAGCCAGTAAACTGAGCCACCAGCTCCCTCCAGTGATCGTTGTCAACTATCCCTGTCACTGGAAGTTCCCCCAATCGAAGGCCAAAAATAGCCTTTATGTCCTGCATAGTCAAGACCATCTCGCCACAAGATAGGTGGAACGTGTGGGTCTCAGGCTTCCACTTGTTATAAGAATAGAACGACTGTTAGTTGCCTTAAATTTGTTACAAGAAAGTTTACGTACAAAAAATAGTGCTGGGTCAAGGGGCGGAAGATCGTGGTTGACAACACAGACAAGCTCGAGGAAGCCGGCACGTCGTATGTACGGCGCATAACGCTCGTCCCACTGGTACGCCCTGGTGTGCGTGTGGGGCCTCAAAGTAGGCAAGGCCATCTCTGCGTCGTTGTCACTCAAGATGTGTGCTCGGTGCTGGTCGCCGTACTCCACCTTAAGAATGGGGGTACAACGGGTGCTGCGTAGGAAGGACCATCCTGTTATAAATTGATAAACAAAACGTTAGAGTATTTAAATTAACAAAATTTAAATTAACATTATGTAGCATTGCAAAATTTAAACTACTTGTTATACAATATAAAAGCACATGTATATATTCAAAGTAAAATTAACAGACATATCACGCACTAGTAACATAAACAACTTCACTAGGAATATAAGCATTTGACGAAACTTCATGAAGACATCAAAATCGACATATCACGTACCAGTAAGTACCGATATTTGTAAACTAATATCTATACCCAAAATCCTTAACTAAATAACTAACTATAAATTAAATAATAAATACCTAATCAATCCCTAAACCCAAAATCCTAACCTCAAACCTAAAAACTACCTACGTAAATCACAAACAAATTCACTAATCTAACTATCCTAAATCACTAACTATCATAAAATCAATAAGAATCATAAAACCCTAACTATCATATATTACTAATTATCCTAAATTACTAATTATCCTGAAACAATAATAATCAAAATAACATGAAATCGAGAGGGAGGTACTTTAGGAGCGGGCGGCCTTGACGCGCCGGCGTTCGTGGTGCGGCCACGTACGGGAGCTGGTGGCGGGCGCTGCGCGGAGGCGGGGCGCGTGCGGCTGACGGCGGCGATGCGGGCAGGGGCGCTGCGCGGCGGCGGGGCGCTGTGCGGCTGGCGGAGGACGCGGCGGCGGGCGGGCGGGCAGGGGTGTGTGCGGACGGGGGGGGGCTCGCTCGCAATATTTATTTGGCCCCGTCGCGCCATGCTCCGTGGCGCGGTACTGCCACGCCAAGATCGGTGGCGCAGCAGAGCCCTGCCACGTCAACGATCACGATTCCGGTCGTCGTCACGTCAGACCTCTGCCGCGCCACCATGCATGGTGCGGCACAGGCATTTGACCACGCCAGAACAATAGATGAGGCCAAAAGTGTTAGTTTAAAAAAACGATAGTGTTAGATTTAAAATTAGTTTTTAAAGTGTTAAAATTAAAAAAAAAATCTTGCTTGCGTAGTTGCGTTTGCGTCTCCTACTAATCTGACGCGCAGCCGCAAGGCAGATACGTGAGGCAAACGCCAGAGAATCTGAGAATGGGTGAGCGAACCGTGCCGGCGCCGCCGTGGGCGCGCTGCTCGTGCTCGTGCTCGTGCTCTGGGCGCAGCCGCGCGGCGCGGCTCGAGGAACGCGCCAATGGCAGGTGGGGCCCACGCAACCCGCTCGTGGGTGGGCCGCAGCAACCAGATCACTTGACTCGCTCCCCGTCTCGTCTGACGCTTTTTCTTGACTCGCTCCCCGACCAGATCAGCAACCGGTATAGGGGCTAGTCTTAAAAGACTGATCCGCGGGCCAGAAATGCTCGGCATCGCGACGTGGGCCCGTTGCTCAGTGGGCAATCTGGGTCGACGCGGTGGTGAGCGTGAGTCCGACACCGGGGGAATGGCAGCGTAGGCTAGCGACATCCCCGGGACGGGAATCGAAGACGTTGGCCACCGCTTGGTCAGATATTCGCTGGTTGCTTTCGATGCAGACTTATCAGCTAGTTAATATTTTTTTTTCATAATAAATCAGTACCAGTGGGTTTATCAGTTCAGAAACTAAACAACGAGCAGACTGAATATGTATGGGTGGGTGGTTTTCCTAAAAAAAAAGTGGCGCGATGGCAACATAGGAGCGTATTCACGGAATTGCCACTTAGATCGCTCGAATTCTTTTTGTTTTATCCCCCACCCAAAACAAACCTCGGAACTTGACCGTATCCTCGGGCTAACATCTACTGAAATGGTAAAAATAGGAGATTTTTTTTCCTTATAAATAGATAAATGGGGACAGGATTCTCACCGGAAGAATTGATCGCCGCCGCCTGGCGGGGAGGCGATGCTTCGCCTCTCGTTGTGAACCCGCGGCCTGCGGTCCTGCCGCTCGATCTTTTTTCTACAGCTGATGAGCTAACTGGTCGGAGAAATGGAGATATCAAATCTGAGTACGGGCATAAGGCATAGGAGGAGGAGATTTGGCGGTGCAAACGGAATGGACTCACCCACCCCTTTCGAATAGGCGTTAGGTTTCCTCGGCTCCTCATCCTAGCTCGGTTCTTTCTGCTCGCCGCTTGGTCTCCTGCCCCGTTAAGCTCACTTGAGACGGGAACGAGTAAATATGCCTTTTATGCTCTTTTTCTTCACGTTTCGCTTTGGGACGAGTAAATATGCCTTTTTTCCCTTGCCCAACTCAAGCAACTTAGGAGAGTCTTTATATATCCTTCTTAATTATTAAAAATATAGATTTTAATAAAAAAATATCTTTCAACAACTTCTTTATTTGGTTGTCCAAATATAACAATCTTTTATTCTAGATTTGTTGTAAATGAGAGATTGGTCTCTTCTATTTCTTACCACCGTCGGACTCATTATAGAGGAAGTTGGACTCATTATAGAGGAAGAAGGAGAGGGGCCTTGCCGCCTTGGGTGGGGTTGGATCTAGCACCGGCTCGCATGGGGCTGGAGACATCGCTATCGCCGTCGGATGAAGGGAACCCCTCCTAAGTCCCCGCTACAAGTTTGTAGTCATTAAAGCTTAGAAGGATGGAGTAAATGTTGAAAATAAGAAAACTAAGCCCCTCCTAGTATATGTTTCCAGATTCGCCACTAGCCTTGGGCAGCTACCGCGAGAAGCCTAAAAGGGTTGTGGCGGTTGCCTCCTCGAACAACCATAGGTCATAGATGGGATAACTACACTATTCAATGTTGTATTTGCTAGAGGATATTGTTTTGCTTGTGGCAACTAAGTCTTAGACACCATAACTATTAAAATAATCGTTTCTAAGAGTAGAGGGCAAAGAAGAGTTAAAAGTGACCATTATGTCCCTGGCTATCCTCCCTAACCGTTAATAGTTGTCCAAGAAAACATAAATGACTTTTTCATATGATGTAGAATGGACAAAAGTTCTAAATATTGTTATATTTTCTCATATTTTGAAATTTAAAGTTTAGGATTTTCAAATGACTTTAGACGTTGACATGATCTATACCAAAGTCATTCAAAAATTATAAATTTTGAATTTGAAATATGAGAAACTAAAGTAAATATTTAGGACTCTAAATGACTTTATTAAAAAATATCAACTACAAAGTTATAGATTGCATTGATAATTACAAGTTTGTAAAGACTATGTCACTATTTGAGGTCATTCTAAATATCTAATATTTTTCATATCAAACTCCAAGAACTTAGAAAGATCTTTTGATACTCTAAATTGTTTCAAATCAAAATCTTATCACTCAAACTTGGAGATCTTATTGATGTTTACAATTTCGATATAAAGTTTGTTTTCACCTGACTTCATATCAAAGGTTATGAATTTTGTTAAACAACTATTGAGAGTTTGGATAAAATAGCAAAGGTGTAATGATTATTTTTAATTTCTAACTCCCATCCACTCCTTAGGAAACTACTCCCTCTGTTCCAAATTATAAGACGTCTTAACTTTTCTAGATATATTTCTTTTACTATGTATCTAGACATAGCGTCTATCTAAATACGTAGCAAAAACAGTGTATCTAGAAAAGTTAAAATGTCTTATCTCTACTATAATGGACCAATCAAAATTATATTAGATCTACTTAGGAAAACATCCCCCATTAAGAGCCTTCGATCATTGTACACCCAAAAAATATACATAGAAATTCATCGCTATTAAAATCAAGGACTAAAAAGACACAAAAACTCATCTACCGGCCGATCTTTGGTGTGTGATGCTAGACATCTCACCCCCACGCCAAGCCCTCACGTTCGCGCACCGCAGCCACGGTTCAAACACTCCATGACCCCAGTTCGATTCCCAGCCCCCACATTGTTTTCCCTTTTTTTCGAGAAAACAAAGGGTCAGAACATCATTCTCTTTCTCCTTCTACCCGAATCACCCGGGGGCTCGGGGCTACACCCGCGAGTGCGCTCGCGCGCACCCGCTGACAAAACAAAAAATTCCCCCACTAGCAAACATGAAAAAAAAGCCCAGACGATTCTGCCCGAATCGCTCGGGGGCTTGGGGGCTACACCCATGGGTGCGCTCACGCGCACCCGCCGTCAAGACAAAAATCTCCCAGACGATTCTACCCGAATTGTTCGGGGGCTTAGGAGCTCCTGTCGGGTTCATAAACTCAAGGTCCCACATGGGCCGGCTTCCCAGCAAAGGCTTAGCCCAGCAGACGATGTTGCGAACGACGCGCAACTGCTGGGCCGGCCCAAATACCTAAACGACAGGCCAGAAGGGTGATCCAATCTCCGACCGGAAGGCATGGCCAAGGAGAAACAACGCTCGCTTCTGACTCCGACCCGTCTCTCTGACCGGAAGGCCTGGCCAAACACCACCTCCAACTCCGACCCACGTCTTCGATCGGGGATGCACCGAACCCCTGCTTACAGCTCTTCTCTGACTGGCACAGTCAGCGCCGACTGGAACCAACCGACCGGGGACGCCCGCTCGGTGAGGACCAGGAAACAGATAGAGCAAGTAAGGCAGGGCACTCAAGTCGACCGTGATACCGAGGACTGAACCCTGTACACCTGCAGGACAGAAACCGATAGGACATGTCAGAAGGGTGCCCTACAACCTTCCAGGCATGCCAGAACCCAAGCAGTGTTGTGGGCGTCGACATTTGCCCTACAGTGTTGTGGGCGCCATCAACTCCCATACTAGACAAACGCGGTAAGGCTCCCCCCACATGCCTCTGGACATCAACAGTGTTGTGGGCGTCATCATCTACCATACACGGTGAATACGGTTAAACCTCCCACATGTGTCTGACAACAGTATTATGGGCACCTACCATCATCTTGTACCCGATGGTGTGGGCAACAAGACTTAGTAGCATGCGTACTCTCTCTCTCTCTTGTTTGTAAGGCCGTCCCCTTTATCTATAAAAGGGGATGCGCTCTCTTCCAATAGGGAGATCGATTTGTTCACTTACATCGATTCACCCTCTGCTAAGCTTTAGACACTCTAAAGCTACACAGAGCGCACACTCGAACACTTAGCACATAGCGAAGCTCCTGTCACTCTTGGCCCTTCAGACCAGAGTCCGACCGGACTTCTTGCACCCCATCTTTCTCCCTTTTGTTTGTAACCCCATAGCAAACTTCGAGCACCTGGGCTCAAGAATAAAGTCACCGACTGACTCAAACTAGACGTAGGGTACGTTGCCTGAACCAGTATAAACCCTATGTCATTGAGTGCTAGGCAACATCCGATCACAACGTATGGCAAAACTACAAATATTTACGTGTTGGTCACTTTCTGCACCGATAGTTGGCGCCGTCCGTGGGGAAGACGTTGTACGTTCACACTTTTGGTCATCAGATGGCCCACTTTTTCGCTACCTTCGCCATGGCGGGCACAAGCGATACGACTCGCTTTGGCTCATTGGAGTTTTCCGCACTCCCACCTATTGGGACACGGGTTTCACCCATCTTCGAGCCGTCTAGGCCTTCCTCTTTGGAAGCCTAGACTTCATCGTCGACCGGCTCGGCATACTACACCTCCGCGAGCAGGCACTTGTTCTAGCACCCATCGGAGGGGCGCCCTCCATCGGCTCTGGGACACACGATGACTTCAACGATGAGGCGCATGTGCTTCATTCCAAGCAAACGCTCTGCTCAAACCACACTATGAGTAATGTACATGCTGTTATTTACTCGCTATTTACTATCTTTTGCCGATCATTCGGAGGGACCGCATTGTCCGCACCGCAACCACCATACGACCGATTCCCCTACGGCCTCGTGTCCCCTACGGATATGTACGCTCAGGGGCTCCAAAGGACACTGGCGCTGCCCCCTCTCACATCCGAATTCATGAGAATGGTGAGCTATGCTCCCACCACTTTCCACGAACTCTTGGATGACGAGGTACAGAGCATCGGCTCCAGCATCGATGATGTGGCACCTAGCCACCGTCCGTCCTAAGAGTGCGCTATGGTGGATGCTCTGGGACAGCCACCGGTGGTAGCGAAGTCCTTGTAGACTCACACCCCTCTGGACCCTCGTGCGGGGGACCTCGTGCTCGCACAAGAGCATGCCAAGGAGCTACGATAACAGCGGTAGAACCAGCCGCCACCTACGCCGGCACGCTTGGTGCAGCATGTTGTGCCCCATGCATGTAACCCATCGAGCGGCGCCTAAGGTCGCTCCCGCCAGGTCCAGCACGACATCATGGACGAGGGGAATGACACCCCACAGTTCACTCAGGCTAGCCAGAACATCACCGCTGCGGTAATGCTTCTACGCGGCGTTCTTGAGCCTGTTGACCCCTAGGAGCGGGTGGTCCACCGGAACATCTGGGTGCTGGTGGAAGCCACCGTCGTTCAACAGGCAAAAAGCTCCGCATTATGACTCTGACTCGCGGTCTCTCTCCCCACTAGGGGAGTGGGGACACACCAGACGGATCACTCCATCTGCTCACCGCTACAGCCACCAAGCACGGAATAGGAGGCCGTAGCTGCGCCACGGTCCAACCTGGTGCCTGCTCCACACCGACCGCTGGTACACAAATGGCTTGGTCCGAACCAAGACGCTCGCAGCGTCATTAGCAACCGGCATCAGGCCCGACATGATGATGACGTCCATCAGGCGATGGTGAGGGCAGGCGACATAGGCCCCGACCGGACCATCGAGGGGAGCAGTGAAACGTGCCCTAGGCATGGTCGCTGGCTAGAGGACTGGAGTCCTAGCCCGAATGGCCTGGGACCACGGGCCTTTGGTCGACGCATCTAGAGAGCGCCGTTTCCACAGCGCTTCCGACCGCCCACCAACATCGCCAAGTACACCGAGGAGACAAACCCTGATATATGGCTCGAAGATTTCTGGCTCATCTGTTGAGCTAGAGGGGTGGATGATGACCATTTCATCATTCAATATCTCCCCATCCGCGTCAGGGAATATGTTCGGGCATGGCTTGAATTCCTCCCGCACGACAACATCTGTGACTGGGCGGACCTCAAGAGGGTCTTCGTTAGAAATTTCCAGGGGACATATGCCCACCCTAGTAACTCCTAGGACCTCAAGAGCTGCTAGCAGGAGCCCAGTGAGTCCCTGTGAGATTACATCCATAGGTTCTCCAAAAGATGCAACTCCCTTCCTGATGTCGTCGACACGGACATCATCAGCGCATTCCTCTCTGGGACAACCTGTGAGTCCCTGATCCACAAGCTTGGGTATCTAAAGCCCCGTACCACCCACGACCTGCTCAACGTCGCCATGAACCATGCCTCCGGTGAGGTGGTGATCGGAGTGGACTTCAACAGAGGCCGGGACAAAGGCAAGGCCAAGCGCAAGGACCAAGACGAGGGCCCCTCCACGTAGAGGGGCAAGAAGAACAAAAAGGATCGGTGCCGACCGGCCAACACCACGTTGGTCGCCGCAGCTGATCACGCGGGCAAGCAGCCCTAGTAGGGCTTGCCTGACCACTTCAACAAGCTCATGGATAGCCCATGCACCAACCATGTCTACCCTATTAAATACCTCTACAAGGACTACGAGCTTCTCAAATGTTTCCTGCGATAGGTCGATGGGCAAAAAGAAGGAGACGGCAAAGAGGCGGCAGCCAAGAAAGGAGGCACTGTGGGCAAGGACGGGGATAGCTTCCCTGACCCCAAGGAATGCATCATGATCTTCTAGGGATCCAACGCCATCTGCTCCAAACACCAACACAAGGTACGCTATAGAGAGGCATGCGCCGCCGAGATGGCCGTCCCCTCCTTTCTTAGCTGGTCGGAATCTCTGATCACCTTTGATCAGAGGGACCATCCCTCCCACGTCGCTAGACCAGGATGCTACCTGCTCATCATCGACCCCATCATCCACAAGAAGCATCTCACCAAGGTGCTCATCCGGAAGCAGATATTCTCTTTTTCTTTGCCTCCTTGTGTCGGCGGTAATTCTCTTTCGAAGCGATAGCAATGTTGACTGTCTCATGATAAGTTACGTTGCCACAAGTTGCCATCATGGTCTGAAGTTTAGTGTTCAGGCCTCTAAGAAAATGATTCTTCTTCTTCCTATCAGTATTCACATATTCTATAGCATACTATGACAGGTGATTGAAGCGCCCAACATAGTGCATCACTGGGGTGCTCCCCTTGCTTAAGAGCCAAAAACTCTTCTAACTTCATGGTCATCACACCATCTGGAATATAGTGTGTCCTGAAGGCATCCTTAAACTCCATCTAGGTGATTTGGTGACCAGCGGGCTGTACTGCTACCAAATTTGCCCACCAGGCACCAACAGCTCCTCGGAGTTGCTGTGCCGCAAACCTTGGTTTCTGAATCTCGGTACAGTGAATCAGCTCAAACTTTTGCTCTATTGTCCTAAGCCAATCATCAGCTTCTAAAGGCTCTTCTGCCTTGGAGAACACAGGCGGACGTGTGTTAGTAAAATCAATATAGGTTGACTCATCATTTCCATTATTACAGTGGCCACGATTAGAGTGTGGTGCCTGTTGGTTCTGAGCCAATTCCCTTAACAACCTAGCATTCTCTGCCGTTGCATTGATGAGTGCGGCTATGGCATCTGTCATAGTCAGAGGCATTGGTGGAGGATTTGGGATATCATCATTGTCATGCGAGCCACTTGCACCAGCTCAGGTGATAGGACGAGGCATCTGTTAGAGAGACACGTTGATTTACATATTATTATTGAAAGCAGTTAAAAGGTTTCATGCTACAAAGGGTTACTTATTTATATTACATGTCTTGTATCCCATAAGACAACCCTGGTTTACTAGAAAAGCAGTAAAGGAACTATTACTACTCCAAGCTCTCAGTCGTCGGCGTCTGTGTCCATACTGGACGAAACCTCATCTTCATCTGAGAAGTACACTAATTCCTTAGGGTCCTCCTCCTCTTCTTCATTCTCAACTTCTCCTAGATCTACAATCATTTCTTCATCTGTAACTTCACCATCCCCATGAGGAGGATGAAGTTGAGCGTACAGCATGTGGACATTCTCATGAAGAATGGCATTGTCCATCTCCAGGTCTTCTACATAGAACTCCAACTCATGGATGCGTTCATTGGCCACATCCTCTCGTGTCTAGGCTTCATTCTGCAGCTCCATGGTCATGGTGATGCCCCTTTGCATTTCCGCCAGCTTCTCTTGATCTTTGGCATGAGCTCGACGAAGAGTGTTGAGCTCCTTGGTAAGGTTCTCGATGTTGGCGGGATTGCTTGAAGATCCTTCATCTTCTAGGGTCTTGGAACTTCCTTCACCAAGCTCATGGTTTCGTGGTGCCAACTGGTGATGAGGGACTCCATGAGGTCCGATGGACTTGCGTGCGGTTATCTTGGTCTTTGCCATAGCCTATAGAAGTTAGGGTAGGACTATAAGAATAGCTCGAGGATAATGGAGGTTAGCAAGAATGGGATTGACATTACTTACCCAACCATTTTTAAGGGGAATTATTATGCAAGGTGTTCAAGCATGATGCATGAATCGATCTTACGAATCCTAGTACAAAAGATTTATACAATCAAAAGTACTAGATTTTTAATACATAGGACAAACCTAATCATATTATCCGCTATGAACTTTCAAATAAGATAGGATTGAGGCTAGATCAAAGGTAAGAAGAAAGAAATTTGAACTTTTAAAATATCAAATTTACTTTCTTTGATCCAAATCAATTTGAAGGTTTTTCCAAAGTAACCTACAATGATCTTAGATAGGACCTGCTCTGATACCATTCTATGGTAGAACCTCCTAAATTATAGGACCCACATGCACTTGTCACTGTCCAATGACCTTTGACATCTATGCATATGTTCCTGGTAACTTAAGAAGTCTGTCGGGTGTCCTCGGGAAACCCGAATCATCCACGAATCTTTTTCGAATAGGATCCCAATCACAGACATTGCATATTACAACAGTTTATTCAAATATATACATCAGAGTAAAATATAGCGGAAGTCTTAAGATAACATAGTTTACAAACCAGTTGTTTCAAACTTACAAAACTATAAGTGTCATACAACCATAGTAGCGGGGTAATATTACATTAACATTATTTATTTCACACAAACTAGTGCCTTGTCCAAAGGCCATTCATCATTCCTCATCATCATCGACTTCAAACACTAACATGCAGCAGGGACCAAAACAAGCCCGCGCGTGCGACTCACCTGCAACAAGGGTTAACAAACCCTGAGTACAAAAGTACTCAACAAGACTGACCCAACGTAAAAGGGGGTGAAAGACTTTAGAGATGCATGTGTTGGGGCAAGGTAAGGATGTAGCAAGATTCAAAAGTTCTTTGCCAAAAGCTTACTATTCTTGATTCTATTTTCAAGTTTTACCCCTAAGTCTTCTTAGTTCATTATCTCAAACTAAGTGTTCATATCCCATGTTCCATTCCTTCTCATTCCATTCCTTTTCTCAAATTTTAGTAATTCACTAGTCCTGCATTGCTTTTGTAATGAAACGAGTCTCCATATCCATGGAGCACCGGCAATTCGAATTGATTCAAGTCCTAGCTGGGGATTCCTTATCACACGACATATGTAGAACTTAATCTTGCATACATCAACCTCGCTACTGGATCCTCCTATACTAAGCCGTCTCCACGCCACTCGAGAGCATAGCACACCTCAAATCCGGCCACATTCCAGCCATGAGGGTACACGCTACTCCCGCCATCTCTCCACTCCCAGTGCGTGGGCATTCGTCTTAGTATCGGATTAGCCGAAGTAGGCTTACCGGAGTATGTGACCAGTACTACAAAGTGTCTTGTTCAGAAGATCCATAATGAGTGGCCTTTAAGCGACATAGTCAGCAACATTACCCAGCATTCAAGATAAGTCACCCGACTAGTCTCTAGTTCATTCTATCTTCTTTCTTTCTTTGGCCAGTATGCCATCTTTGATTGTATCGAAACTTTTACTTTGAAAGCCTACCATAAAGCATACTAAGCATTCTATGCCTTTGTAAATGAAATCATCTTCAAGGATGGTAAACAATTAACAAGGTAGGCAATGCATCAAGTAGGTAACATTTGAATTAATCAACTTAATGCAATAGGTAACATAGGTGATAAACTTTTCAAAGTAAACAAGGTAATGGTTTAATGCAAAAACTGGGGCTTGCCTTCGTTGACGATCTCGGGTTCCGGATCAGTACCACAATTATCGAATCCCGTGATAATCGGGGATTCTTCCACAACTTGCTCAACTAGGATTGGTTCACTCTCGGATTCTACATGAAATAATAACATATGCTTCAATATGATGAAAATGTAAACATGATGCTTTCATGGTGCATGACATATAATAACACCTTGAATACAACTTTCCTTCATGGTACAGTTGCAAGCCAACAAAACCAACTTGCAATTCTACCATCAAGGACCATACAAGTGACTTACTAATGACCTTTGTTATCACATGAAATGTCATTAAGATTTACTAATTATAAGTTAGGTATGAGCTCAAATAACTAATTAAGGTGCCAAGGATCATCATATGTTACTGACCCAAGGTCAACAATCAATTCCAAAGTCAAACAAACCCTAAATGATTAAGCACTAACTAAGTAAATAACTAATTAAGCAATTAAGCCTAAATTAGGTATAAAATCAACTTTGTTCAATTAAGCTCAAAATTTTATGCAAGCTTCCTTATGACAAATTAGCATACCAAAATAAATTTCATAATTTTTGGAGTTATACAGTGGCCTACAAAAATCATGGAAATTACATTTATCAATTAATTGACTGCATTTTTGAACATTAAAAATTTATTCAAATTTCAAGTTTCATATTTTTAAACCATAATAGAACATATACAGAAGCTACACACAAATTTTTAGAATTTTTAGAGCTGTAATTATTTTCCTATGAAATTCCAAAATTTTAGCACTATTAAAAATTCAGAAATTAACAAAATCTCACTGTTCTCTCTCTCTCACTGACAGCCAGGCCCCGCATGTCAGCGACACAAACATAGGACATGGCGGCGCTGCCAGCTCTGGCCAGCAAAACGTGTCGGTGGTGAGGTTCCGGTGAGGCGGACTACACCAGCACGATCTACACCACCCCGCGAATCTATCCCAGCCCTCAGAACAGCAGCAGGCGCATCGGAGGAAGCTCCACGCCGGCCATGGCGGCCACGGGCACGGTGGTGAGACACTCCCCAACGTGACTGGTTCCGACAGGGAAAACGACCGAGCATACGAGCAACAGGATGACTCTGGGAAGCTAAACCACAAGACGAATCGACGAGAGGCTCATCGGAGTGGCTTGACCACGGTGAGATGATCGTGGTGGAGCTCCGGCCGGTCACAGGGAAGAACGCGCTGCGCTGGGCGATTCCGGCCAACCCAAGCGATGCGAGCAAGCCGAAGAGGAGCGCTAGGTTGAGGCGATCATGCTGGCTTAGCTAGGCACGACGGGAAGGGTTCAACGGTGGCTACGGCGAGCGGCGGAGCTGAGCGGTGGCGGAACAGAGCAGAGAAGAAAGGAAGGACGACGGCGGTGGGTGCTCATATTTATAGAAGGGAAGGAGGCGTCCGGCGTCGACAGCTCCCGAACGAGGTCGCCACGGAGTCAGCAACATGCCCTCGTGCGAAGAAGCGGTGAAAAATGATCGGTGGCAAGCAGCTGCGTGGCGCCGGCGGCAAGCAGGAGGTGGCGTTCGGCTTCATTTGGATTTTTGAATTATTTACAGAATTGCCACTTAGTCCATTTTGCAAATTACTCACAAGTTTTCTAAAGAAGTTGAAAATCTCCAAAAATGAAAGTTTCTCAACTTTTCAAACTCTACAACTTTGCTTTAATGAACATTTTCAAATTCTGCCTTCATTTTGAAATTTGAATTTGGGGTGCATTTGAGCATTTGAATCATTTCAAAATTACTCCAAATTTTATATGTAAACTTTAAAAACTTTGAATACCAAAGTTGATCCTTATAAAATAAGCTTCAACTTTGCTTTTTGTCACACCCCCAAATTCCAAATGAATTTTGAAATAGACAGAAGGGGCAAAAAGGACTTTTATGATTTGAATTTGAATTCAAATTTGATTTGTTTACCTTTTTACTGAACTTTGATTTTTGACCAGTAACATGGCCCATTAGGGTTATTTGAGTCAAATGACACATGGTCTCACATGATCACATGAAATTTGACCCCTGGTGGTCATGATCTTTATTTAGAGTTTTGGATCACATTACATCACATAAAATAACAACTTATGAAATAAAGCTTATTTAGTGAATGCATTCAAAATTTTCTACTTTATGAATGCTTTGCAATGCATATGATGACATGTCAAGTTTTAATGCTAGGTCAAAACACCAGAGGTGTTACACTTGCGTGGGGGCTCCAACGAGGACTAGGGGGAAGCTTGCGTGCTTCTCGATACCTCGGTAAAAATACCAGAGTCATCGATGGGAGTTTGCATATCTCTACCTTGCTCTTTAGCTTCTGCATTTACATTGATTGTATTACTCCTTTTGCGGTAGAGATAGCAACACACTAGCAAAATCGTAGTTACACATTTAGATAGTTTGTCTATTGCATAGGTTTTGCTAGGGTTAGAAAAAGAGGCCATAGTATAGAAGTATATTTTTAAGTTGCCTAATTCACCCCCATCTTAGGCGTCATGGTCCCCTACAAACCTGATCAAGTCGACCGGCCAAAACCAACCATCGCCGTCTATGTTGATGACATAGTGGTCAAAATGGCTCAAGCTTGCGACCTGATCACAAACTTGGCCACGACATTTGCGAACCTCCGAAGGTTCAACATCAAGCTAAATCCCGAAAAATGTGTTTTTGGGGTTCCAAAGGGGAAGCTGCTTGGATATATTGTGTCTGAGCGCGGCATCGAGGCCAACCCCAAAAAGATCACGGCCATCTCCAACATGGGTCCTATACGTAACATCAAGGGTGTATAGAGGCTCACCGACTGTCTGGCTGCCCTGAGCCGATTCATCTCCAAGCTCGATGAACGGGGGATGCCACTCTACAAGCTCCTCAAAAATACGGATGCCTTCGTCTAGACTAAGGAAGCTCAGCAGGCTCTAGAGAGCCTCAAAGTGTCACTGATGTCAGCCCTAATCCTCATCGCTCCCAAATGGGGAGAACCCCTCCTCCTCTACGTTGCAACAAGCAACCATGTGGTGAGCGCCGCCCTAGTCGTCGAAAGGGAGGAGCCGGGACACCACCTTAACGTCCAGTGACCCGTATACTTTGTCGGGGAGGTACTCACCGACCTCAAGGTTTGGTACGCCTAGGTGCAAAAACTCCTATACGCCATGCTGATGGCAACCCAGAAGCTCCTGCACTACTTCACCGACCACGAAGTCGTGGTCATCACTTCATACCCACTCGGAGACATCGTCCGCAACTGCGACACCATGAGATGGATCTCCAAGTGGGCACTCGAACTCATGGGCCACAACATCAGGTATATCCCCCGTACCACTATTAAGTCTCAGGCTCTCATGGATTTTGTCACCAAATGGATGGAGGTCCAGCTACAGACCCTAGATGTCACCCACGAGTACTGGACAATGTACTTCGACGGGTCCATAATGGTGCCTGGCTTGGGGGTTGGAGTGGTTCTGATCTCCTCAGACGGGAGTAGGCTCCGCTATGCCATCCGCCTCCATTTCTCGACCTCAAACAACGCCACGAAATACGAGGCCCTCATCAATGGGCTACGCATCGCCATCGAGCTTGGTGCTACGCGACTCTACATCCATGGCGACTCAGAGTTGGTTGTTGACCAAGTCATGAAGGAGTCCTCCTACAAAACCTCCTCATGGCAGCATACTGCTAAGAGGTGCGTAAGCTCGAGGACAAATTCTAGGGGATTGAGCGGCATCATGTCCCTCGAAAGGACAACGATGCCGCCGATTTTCTCGCAAAATTCGCCGCCAGGCGGGATCCGTCTCCGAGCAGGATCTTCATCAACGATCTCCACGAGCTGTCTGCCCGCATCCTGGAAGGTTCAATCCAGACACATCCCGATGCCAACCCAGCGCCTGAGGGCTCCGACCCCGACACCAACCCGACGCTCAGGGGCTTCGACCCCAGTACCTCCATGACGATGGCACCCGCCGACGGTGCCGTGTTGGCACTCGATCAAACCGTCTGTCGAGCACCGCTACTCGCCTACCTCCTCGAGGAGGTTCTCTCACCCGAAAGGACTGAAGCCCGATGGATCGCTCGACGCACCAAGACCTTCGTCGCGCTCGGTGATGAACTCTACAAACAGAGTCCATCGGGGGTGCTCACGAAGTGCATCCCTACCAACCAGGGGAAGCAGCTCCTCGAGGTCCATGCTGGGCTCTATGGACATCAGGCAGCCCTGAGGTCTCTAGTTGGAAAAGCCTTTCGCTAAGGTTTTTACTAGCCCACTGCACTATGAGATGCAAAGGAGGTCATCCGCAAGTGTGAGGGATGCCAATTCTACGCTCGACAAACTCATTTGCCGGCATAGGAGCTTCAAACCATCTCCATCACCTGGTCGTTCGCAATCTAGGGCCTCGACATGGTAGGACCCCTCAAAAAGGGCCCAGGCAGCTTCACTCACCTGCTCGTAGCGGTCGACAAGTTCACCAAATGGATAGAGGCTAAGCCCATCACCAACTTCTGCTCGGAAGAGGTGGTCAAATTCTTCCTCGACATCATCTACCAGTTCGGCGTTCCTAACTGTATCATCACTAACCTTAGGACTAACTTCATCGAAAGAAGTTCCTGGACTTCTGTGATGGATACGGTATTAGTATCGACTGCGCCTCGGTCGGACATCCACGTACTAACGGTCAGGTTGAGCATGCTAATGGCATGGTCCTCCAAGGACTTAAGCCACGCATCTTTGACCGACTCAACAAGTACGCCCGATGATGGGTTGTAGAGGTCCCAGCGATCCTCTGGAGCCTGAGAATGACTTCGAACTGATCCACAGGGTTCACACCCTTCTTCCTAGCCTACGAAGCTGAAGCAGTGCTGCCCTCCGACCTTGACCACGATGCCCCAAGAGTGAAGGCTTTAGACCACAACCAAGCCATGGAGGCTCAGCAAGACATAGTCGACCTACTCGAGGAGGCCCATGAGATGACCGTCATCCGCTCTACTCGCTACCAGCAAACTCTCCATAGGTACCACAAAAAAAAGATCAGGGGGAGGATCCTCGAAGTTGGTGATCTCGTACTCTAGAGGACCTAAACAATGAAAGAGAAACACAAACTCTCTCCACCATGGGAAGGTCCCTATACGGTGACCGAAGTAATCCGACCGGGTGCCTATCGACTGAAGGACGACAACGACAACGTTCTCACTAACACTTAGAACATTGAACAACTACATCATTTTCCCCTAAATTCGGTCTTACTGCTTTTATTCAACATATGCTCCTGTAAAGCACCCCAGCCTAAACACTTTCAGCCCGGGTCGCTCGGGGGCTCCATGCGGGTATAATACTAAGTACTACCTCTCTTTTTTACTATCACATGGTAAAAACTTTTTACCCAAACTAAAGGGCATTGCCCGAAGGAAAGGGCATTTCATTCCTTTTATTACCCTACGTGACTTTGTTTTTACTCTTGACCGAGCGCACCCCGCCATGACCTACGGTTACGAGCAATCGAGCCTCGCAGGCCACGCCCAGGTTCTTAAAGTTGTAGCCTATGGAACGAACGGGCAGGTGCGAAAAAGAAAGAATAAAAACAAAGCTATGCTAGGATAAAAAACAAGGAATGAATAGTGATTCTATCACAAAGCAGAACTGATGTATTCATTGATACAAAAACTATTCACATGGGGGCTCTCCCACGAACTTAACGGTTACATTTGCTTACTACTTCTACCCCAAATGCTACTGTGGCCGCTCGGCGGCATCGGCTGATGCCAAAGGAGAGGCCACGGCACATACCACCGGACATAACCACCACCGTAAGGGCCCCGCCCAATTCTGCCCCCTCGACTTTGACGAGCGCAACGGGTACCTCAAGGGCATCGCACCCATAGATGCTTAGTAGAAGAGCATGGAGCTCTATACCTTCTCATGCAGTCGAGGTAGCTCCTAGGCAGGGACGCTGCCCCCTAAAGTATGGCCACCGTGGCTAGAGGATGTCTTATCAAACTTTATGAAATGACCAACCTGAGCAGCTACAAGGGCGAAACCCCCCACCAGCGTAATCCTGAGCGTCTTCCCCTCCGACAAGACTCACCTAGAGAAGATTCACTGGAAGGAGTCCACGTGTAGATCCATCCTGATGAAAGCCTCACAGACGATGATGAAGCCGGTGACGTGCAGTACCCTCCAGTGCGCCACCTCCCGACGCTAGGATCCGCGAGTTCATCTCGCCCGATCCTTAAAACTGCCTCAACTGCGCCCGACGACAGGATCCGCGAGTCCATCCGTCTCGCCCG
The DNA here is from genome assembly GCF_019320115.1 of Miscanthus floridulus. NCBI lineage: Eukaryota > Viridiplantae > Streptophyta > Magnoliopsida > Poales > Poaceae > Miscanthus > Miscanthus floridulus. The sequence goes on from NC_089584.1 coordinate 118,238,533, forward strand.
ATCCGTAAGCTGCCTTAGCTACGCCTGATGCCAGGATTCGTAAGTCCGCCTCACCCGATCCCTAAAAACGCCCACTGACAAAACCCCCTAGGCGATTCTGCCCGAATCGCCCAGGGGCTCGGGGGCTACACCCGCGGCTGCGCTCGCGTGCACCCGCTGACAAAACAAAAAATTCCCCCGCTAGCAAACACAAAAAAAACCCCAGACGATTCAGCCCGAATCATCCGGGGGCTCAGGGGCTACACCCGTGGGTGCGCTCGCACGCACCCGTCGTCAAGACAAAAATCCCCTAGATGATTCTATCCGAATCACCCGGGGGCTCGGGGGCTCTTGTCTGGTTCATAAACTCGGGGTCCCTCATGGGTCGGCTACCTAGCAAAGGCTCAGCCCAGCAGACGATGTTGCGAATGACGCGCAACTCTTGGGTCGGCCCAAATACCTAAATGACAGGCCAGAAGGGCGATCCAATCTCTGACCGGAAGGCCAGGCCAAGGAGGAACATCGCTCGCTTCTGACTCTAGCCAGCCTCTCTGACCGAAAGGCCTAGCCAAACACTGTCTCCAACTCCAACCCACGTCTCTGACCGGGGATGCACCGAACCCTTGCTTATAGCTCTTCTCCGACTGGCGCAGTCAGAGCCGACTAGAACCAACCGACTGGAGACGTCTACTCGGTGAGGACCAGAAAACAGACGGAGCAAGTAAGGCAGGGCACTCAAGTTGACCACGATACTGAGGACCGTACCCTGCACACCTACAGGACAGAAACCGACATGACATGTCAGAAGGGTGCCCTACAACCTTCTAGACATGCCAGAACCCAAGCAGTGTTGTGGGCGCCGACATTTGCCCTACAGTGTTATGGGCGCCATCAACTCCCATACCAGACAAATGCGGTAAGGCTCCCCCCACATGCCTCTGGACATCAATAGTGTTGTGGGTGCCGTCATCTACCATACATGGTGAATGCGGTAAAACCTCCCACATGCGTCTGACAACAACAATGTTATGGGCGCCTACCATCATCTTGTACCCGACAGCGTGGGCAACAAGACTTAGTAGCATGCGTATTCTCTCTCTCTCTCTTGTAAGGTTGTCCCCTTCATCTATAAAAGGGGATGCGCTCTCTCCCAACAGGGAGATCGATCAGTTCACTTAGATCGATTCACCCTCTGTTAAGCTTTAGACACTCTAAAGCTACACAGAGTGCACGCTCGAACACTTAGCATATAGCAGAGCTCCGGTCACTCTTGGCCCTTCAGACTAGAGTCCGACTGGACTTCTTGCAACCCCCATCTTTCTCCCTTCCGTTTGTAACCCCACAGCAAACTTTGAGCATCTAGGCTCAGGAATAAAGTCACCGACTAACTCAAACTAGACGTAGGGCACGTTGCCTAAACCAGTATAAACTATGTGTCATTGAGTGCTAGGCCACATCCGATCACGATGTATGGCAAAACTACAAATATTTACGTGTTGGTCACTTTCTACACCGACGTTACTCAACAGACCAATCAGACGTGAAAATTTACCTCTGGGGACTATAATAACTGGTAAGAGCAGTAGTAGTAATCAGCGAATTTCCTATAGATGGGAAGGGTCGGGGAGAAGCTCGACATCGACTTTGTGGTATCCATCGGGGTCAATTTCTATGACACTGGGCTGATGGGCGTCGATGACGACGCGTTTGAGCAATCCTTCACAGACATCTATAGGGCGAACAGCTTACAGAAGCCGTGGTACCTAGGTATCTGAACCTGAAACTTGCGCTCTTCTATTACCAGTTCTATTCCTCCTGTATCTATGCGACGACGAAAAATACTCTTGTATTATATGTTCACTGAGGCTTCATTATGCACGTGTGCATTTTCGGTTCCGGGAAATCATGATTACAAGGGTGACGCACTAGCTCAGTTTAGTCCAGCCCTGCGGAAGATCGACAGCCGGTTTATTTGCATGAGATCATTCATCATGAATGCTGGTGCAAATTTACTTGTGATAAGACTGGTTTGGATACATGGCTGTTTCAGCATTAGACATGGCTTTTACTCTCTCCAGCTTAGGATTGCACCACTCTAGCTCCTACTAAGCCCTACAGATATTTGAGACTACAGATTAGGCTATCCGCACTCGTCCACCTCTATTTCCATCTCTAAAAAGGAATATTCTATCCTAGTCATCGAGATTCTCTACTCTATATCTATTTCTTCCGCACCCGTGTTATCTCTATCCCATACTCTATACCCACTATTCCATATTTTATTCCCCTCCCTCCCCCCTCTCTCTCTCCCCAACTCTCTCTCTCTCCTGCTACAGTGTTTGGCGTACGTGCATAGTGCGCCTCTGGGTATAGCGCATGTACCGGCCGGCCGCTATGCGCTCGCGCGTGATACAGGCGCGCGGTGCGGGCGCGCGCATGCTACGACTGGCGTACCGGCCGGTTTGTAGGTCCGCAGTGCGGACAGCCTTACTACTTTGCAAATTAGTGTGCCAGGTACTATCTAATGAGAAGTGATGGTTTCGTAGCAAATTGATGTAGGCCATGTTCGCTTATGCTGAAATTTGACTTATGCTGAAATGTTGTGAGAGGAAAACATTGTTCCATGGCTGAAAAGTAGCTCAAGCGAATAGGGCCGTAACTTGTTGCATCTCATGATTTTCTGACTACAAGTGACATGCTACCGATTATAGTGAACTGTTTTGGGGTTATAGAAGGTGCACAATTAGTATATGATTTCGAACTTCTATAGAAATTAAGTTATTGATTTCTTCATAAGTACAAAAACACATTGCTTTTATTCAGAACTATAGCCTACTGTTCACAATCTTCCCTTTGTTGCTGTTATATTGGTTGCTTCAATAAATGATTATATTGTTATTTTGGTTAAGAAAACAGGGAACTGGAAATACTTATATCACCATTAGGTGGTCTGAATGATCTACTATAGGATGTCTGATTCTAACATTATATCTACATGTCGTTACATCATTAGGATGACTGATTATTTTTCATATACAAGTTTTGTTATACAAATATGGCATGTGTATAAGATAAAAAGATTGTTATACAAATACTCCTCATGTATTATTGGTTTAACTGTTGTCAGTTGATATTCTTTCTTGTTTCTCATAATATGGTCTCTTTTGTGATAACATAAGAAGATGCACAGAAACATTATTTATGTTTGCTCAACTCCACCTGGGTTAATAACTAAAATCAAATTGCAGCATACTGCATAGTCGCAATCGATTCAGCTGGGCGGCAGATTCCTATGGTCTTCCTGGGGATGATCAAGGAGGACTTTAACAAGAGATATGCAGGGGGCAAAGCAGCAATAGCTACAACCAATAGTCTCACCCGAGATTTCGAGTAACAGTTCTCATTCTTTGTCTGCAAGAACAAGAATTTTTTTTCAGGCTTTCAGATGCATTTCCAATACTGTACACTACTCTTTTTTTTATTCCTCACTGTGGGCATGCTTGGGGACTGGCAATACAGGTTGAGGCTTAGAGACCAGATGCAGTACTGTACTAATCAGCCAGAGGAGGTGAGTAAGTTGTCCAAAGTGAAGGCTCAGGTCGAACGAGTGAAAAGCATCATGATGGAAAACATCGATAAAGCCCGCTCCGCAATTGTCTGGACCATCTCATGCTTGCTAGATGCAGAGAAGATTTTGGTAGAAAGGTGCTTCGCACAGACCTTGCTGAACATTTGCCACGGCGATCACTGCCAGTCTGCCACCAAGACACTTATTTAGGCGGCGATTGGTAGAAAATATACTTATTGTAGTTCTAATCCTTTGAGTGTGTCCTAGGAAATTATCAATATATTTCAAATGAGATTAGTGCTAATATATCTTAAATATATTATGTACGTTGTTTTTTAGTGAATCTTAAATATACCACATGCTTTGTTACCGCATATATTATCTTTTAAATGTTTGATTTATACTACCGAAGGTCGCCGTAGCGTTAGCACGGAAAAAATATCATCGTTTGGTTGTTTTCATGTGTATCTCTGAAATGAAGCCGTAGCGTTAGCACGGGCACTATACTAATAGTTTGGAAGGGGTATTATTTCAATAGCTATACTAGTAGTTTGGAAGGAGTATTATTTCAATAGCTATAGTGTCTAAGAACTAACTGTTACAATTAAAAATTATCCTCTAGCAAAGACAACATTAACTAAAAGTGCTCTCTACAAAGATAATATTGTTGAAAAATATTCTTTAACGAAAACAGTATTATATATTGATCATCATAAGTTCAACGCCCTATGACAAAGTTACTCCGAAGAAAATAATCTATGCACACGGTATTAATAGTATTGTTACTTTAACCAACAATAATCAAACACTCCTAATTATTATAATTATAACTACCTTAATTACTATAATCAACTTTCTCTATTCTAAATTATAAAACATTTTGTTTTTTCTAGATATGTAACAGAACCGACCAAATCATAAGAACGTAAGTACAAAAACAATCACCGAAGTGATCAAATTCCTGTACTTAAGCTCCCATAATCCCGGTAGTCCGGAAATCACGAAGGATTTCAACCAACTTTCGACATACAAACCAAGACCGTAGTGATTCAACACAACACATCATTCGTTACAACATTTCACAAGTGGCATTCGGATTACATCCATCAGAGTGCAAATAAAATATTACAAACCAAGTTCAAATTTGCGGAAGCAACATAGTTTAGTACATAACTTCATAGTTTCAAATACATTGCCAGATCTTAGTCATGTCCCACAAAAGCATCATCAGGTACGAGAACTAGGAGAGACCGCGCCCAACGGTCTAGTCTTCATCCCCAGCCGGGAGAAGGCAATACTTGCAGCAACCAAAGTAGAACTGGTCATCTGCGACAGGTGGGAGATAAACCCTGAGTACGAGAAGGTACTCAGCTAGACTTACCCGTCAAAACCAAAAATAAAAGGCATCAAAGGTCATGCAAGGCTTATGAGGTGGGCTAGCTGGACACAGTTGCATAAAAGAGCTTATGAATAAAGTAACCAATTTAAACTTCGCATCAAGTTTATCATCATTTACCTGTCCACTAGATTTGCACATGTACTAGAGCACTCACTTATTAGGAGCAAACAATATTAACCATAGCAGGCATAATAAGGTTGTCATCATCATATCATCATTTCTGAACCATTATGTTATTTAGTGTATCTACTTTGGAGATAAGCCCATCAAGTTCTCACTAACTGGGAGAGACGGTGACTCGAATCGAATTACAACTCAGCTGAGGGGATATTCCTAACTCTCACCCTGGCATACTTTGCAAGGGTAGCCGTGGGTCACCTTTGGGACAACTCAGGAACCAAATTCGCGGGTTCGATCAGCGCCAGCACTCTCAGGGATTACCCTTCTGCCAGGACGATCAGGACTTTTAAATCACCTGCCCTTGGACTCACGCCTACGGCTCCCTTCCGAGGCGCACTTTATACTTATCGACTCCCGACCTGAGGTGAGCTACTCGGCTTCGTGGTCGGTCTTCGGACACGGCCAACTAAGAGAGAGGCATGCGTTCAACATGAACAGGAAAGGCTCTAAGATTCAGTCCTTAAGCGACACAGGCGGAGTCACTACAAACCGGCAAGCCTCCGCCCGGTCTTCATTTCAAATCAAGACAGGTTCTTTTCCACGATAGCAAATATAGCCAACCGTGCCATATGTATATTCCTATATCTCGTAGGTGACAGGAAATCACCTGACTTCTACCACGTTTAAGCAGGGCTAAGCACTACACGAACCTGAGCTACATAGGATTCAGGGTATCAATATCTGGACAAGGATTGGATAACCAATGCAGCAAGTGTTTGCATCCAACACCTAAACTTAATGCAACAATATATATATATATGTAACAATAATACTTTAATTGCATTTTGGAAATTAGGAGGCTTAATATGCTCCGGGGCTTGCCTTTCACAAAGTTGCACGGACAGTGATCCGGGCACTCAACGGCGACCTCGTCTGGCACCTCTCCCGTGGGCTGCACCTCCTGAACCTCCGGTGTTGGCTGCTGCTGCTCGCTCGGTTCCTCGAATTCCAGCAGTGTCACACCTTCCGGTACACCTATTGCATGCCGATGCACAAGATAAATATCATGGATGCATAAGGAATGACATGATGCTCATGATGAATGGATCACAGTAAGTGTTTAACGAAATATCACTGGACACTCGTTTACCGATTAAGAATAGCTCTATTCAAATCACTTTAAAACATGTATCTAACTTAACTTGAAGAACGAGATCTACTTACCTAACTTGCATAACCTAAGATAAAGATGCTCATCTTCAGTTAAAGGCCTAACACCTAGGAACATTACCACAAGCTTAGGAAATAGTAAAGGCATACTTAAATCAAAGTTAAGGTTTTACATGCAACGAGTAGTTCCTTAATTCAATCATAACCAGAGTTCTATAAATTCAAATGACTTGCAAGAGGATATTCTGGAAAGCTTATGAAATTCTCTACAAATCATTTGTAAACATCAAAGCATGATTCTTACGTTAACCAAATCGAATTAAGGTAAACATAGAATCTGTCCAGAAATGACAGGTTTACTAAATTAATTATTTAATGATGATGCAAAAGCATGATTGGACCAAACCAAGTTTACCAACTTGTTGTACATACCAGAGAAACATCAGAAAGTATAGTGCCAACCTCTAATTAAATTATTTAATGTCCTTTTCTAATTTATTTAGTTAATTAGATGATTAAAGCAACATATAGTAAAACTATTCAGAAAAAACTACAAAAATTACAGTAGCTATCTCATGCTTCACATAGACTACCATAAAAATTTCAAAGCAATTGGTCAAGCATAACTTGCTGTATCAAAAATAACAGATGGCAGGGCTATTTCTAGCATAATTAGGAAACCCTAATGAAAAATGTCAAGCAATAGATTTCACATTTTTCTAGCATCATTCTAGCATAAGAATAGCACTCACCAAATTTTACCTTTACTGGATCTATAGAAAAATTATGAAAATTCACACAAGATCCATCCATGCAAACAAGAGAATTTCCTAACTCCTACATACAGTGTCCAAAATGTATGAAAATTTAACTACAAGCTATTCATGATATGAGCAGTACACTATAAAAATTTTATGCCATTTAGAGCTACATAGAAAAAGATATAATTACCCCTATTTCCCTCATGATTAAAAGAGATAATTAGCAACTCCATTTCTCATAACAGAACATGGCATAAATTATATTTTTAATATAAACTAGACATTATCATGAACTCAACAAAATTGGAACCACATCATTTGGATCTACCAACTAGGAGATACACATTTTTGAATATATACACAAATCTATGAAAAGAATAAAACAAAACAAAAATAGAAAACCTAATCAGCTACTGCTGGGCCGCCCCGAAAGAACGGCGGCCCACAACACGCGCTAGCGCAGCCCAGACACGGCGCGGCCCAGGTCAGGCTCCCGCCTCAGCTCAGCGACTGACGCGCGGGTCTCGCACGACAGAGAGACAGACAGGGGAGGAAGAAAGGACGGTGGCGTGGCTCGTCGCCGGTGACAGCTCCGGCGAGGCCATCGGTGCCAATGTGTTCACCTCACCCGTGCGCACCTAGTGGTACCCTCAATCTCAGCTATTTCCATGGATAAAGGAAGTGACGACGGCCATGGCGGCGCACGGCCATGGGTTGGCCGGCTCCGGCGAGGCGACGGCGTTACGGCCCTAGTGGCCTACTCTCCGAGCATCAGTAGCACTCACAGGACCTGGCGCAAGGGAGAGAGGGGACGGTAAGAGGCTCGAGCAGCACGGCCACGTGCGAGCTCGGCCGGCGGCGGTCATGGCGACCCGGTGGAGCCGCGCTCACGGTGAGCTCTACCTGAGGCGAAAATGGAATGACGGTGGGGTCGCAGACGTGGAGGAGCTCACGGTGGTGCTGCGGCTCAGAGGAATCGGACCAAGGCGCTCGGTTGAGGGGGATTTTGGCTCGGCGGCTGCCACAGCTTCCCGGCCGCCGTGCTCGCGGAGGAAGGAGATGGCAGGGGTGAAATGGCGAGGTGAAAAGCGAGTGAACGAAGCGCTGGCTTTCATCTGGGGCATGGACACGCGACGTGGAGGCGCTGGCAGAGCATGCGCGCCACGCGGTGATCAGCTCCTGAGCCGGTCGGCCATGGCGTGCTCTGTCGGTTTTCTGAAACGGACTGAATCGACGCCCGATGACACGACTGATAGCGTGATTTCGGTGATCCATAACTCCCAAACGGTGGCGATCTGGTTCATGGTATAGTTAACAAAATTGAAGATCCAAGTGAGTACAACAACTTTGTCAATTGGAGCTCGAGTTGGTTCGGCCTGGTTAGGGAGATACAAGGCTCCAAACTATGACACATGAAACTGTAAATCGTCTTAAGGACTTAGAAAAATTCTTAAGTATGAACTCAGCAGGGAAAAATGACTTGTGGGCCTCGTTTGAACATGTTCTAGCCATTTTCATGAGATGGTCATATTGAGACTTTTGTTCCTTGATAAATTGGCTACAACTTTGGTAAAGGGTGCACAGCCATGCAAGGTCTCTAGGTTGGTCTTTTGAATCAGTCAAACAGTGGTACATTATAGGTCATTTTAAGTCAAACCTCCACTAGAGGGCATTTTAGTCAGTTTGTTCCACATGAACAATGTCCCATCAATTACCCTAAGTGTAGTTAAGGTGTATTAGACCATAATTAACCACTCTACACAAGTGCTACACCAACTTCTAATGATCACATGTGATGAAGCAACAAAATGCTTCCATTTTACTCAAATGTTGCAATTCCATGTTTCACATGTTTCATGCCTTTGTTGCAATTTTAACTTGCCCCTTTCCCACCATGTTGCCATGTTTCAAGGTATGAGAAACTCATGCTGCATTCACATGTTTCACTACTACCATTTACAAGCAATCAAGTATGAAACAAACATAATTGCGAATATTGCATATGCATATTTCAGTAATAATGGCATGATGAGATAGATGATGCACATATTTAAGAAATAAAATGCAATTTTATAGAAGCCAAACACCTAGGGTGTTACAAGATATCCTGTATCCAGACACAATATTATCTAAGGCAAAAGCTATACATCCAGAATAGTCAAAACATCTCATAATTTGGAATGAATTATAATTGGATCTACCTCTCGCAATTTGGAATGGAGTGCAGTTGGATCCAGGGATCCAAAAGAGGGCCTTACAAAACTGCGATGGAAAGAAAATTAGCGGCAGGTGAGCTAAAGTTGACGGATGACGGGCAACAGTTTTTTTTTTTTTTTTTTTTGACACAGGCACACTACAAAAAAAATGTCATGATGCCCACCGGTAATTGGCTTCGAATATATACATATCTGAACAGTCCAATTGGCGCGATACGTTCGTAGTACACGTGCTGCACCAGTTACATGAAAAAAAATCACAATTATATATGTACATAGTACAGATAAGCAGTACACGGCATCAGCTCAAATCTTATTTATTTAGCTGCATGATAACAGTCGTAAGTCACATAACTGACACCAAGCACGGCGCCCAAACTGGATCCAATCACCACGCGCGTGGGGGTGGTGCTCCCGACCCTGCTTCGTTCAGCCTGTCGAGCAGGGTGTTGAAATCCATTGGCTGGCCACTCTCTGCCATCCTTTGGGTGACGTTCAGCACCTGGTCCCTAGGGTATCCCATGGTGATCGCCTTCTCCATCATTTCTCCGTAGGGATGGCCACGCATCATATGCGACCCCGGATGGTTCATGCCGACTCCACCTGGGGGCATTTGCTGCGGCTGGACTGCTGGAGGGCCGCTTGGTGGGTACGCGTAGCCAGTGTTGTAGCCTTGCGGATTGCCCTGTGGCGCATACTGTGGAGGGCCAGCATAGGACCCTTTGCTTGGAGGTGGCCCAAAGGAGCCCTGACTTGAAGGTAGCTGGTGCCTTTGCATGTTGTGCTGCGGCAGTAGCTGAGACGGTGGGATGCCAGGCCCTCCATACGAATATGGCGGTTCAGAACGGCTGGCACCTGATGGAGCAGCAGTGCTGTATGGTCCCTGCATAGCCACATTGCCAGGAAGAGTTTCAGGGGTGGGGTTCAATGGCTGGTGGGGTTGATAATGAGGGTAGTTTGGTGGGGTTTGAGGTCTCATCTGAGTTTGCACAGGAGGATGTTGTGGTTGCATTGCCTGAGGAGGAAGCTGTGGGCTAGATTGCTGTGGTTGCACTGGTGGAGGATACTGTTGAGCATTGGATTGGGGCTGCTGTACTGGTTGCGGTGGAAACTGCTGCACATTGGATAACTGGGGCTGCTGTGCAGGTGGAGGAAATGACTGTGAGAAAGTCTGTTGTGTCTGGGCCACCAGTGCAGGAGTTGGCTGGGAGGATTGCTGGTGCCACTGCTGCTGGTAAGTAGGGTAAGGCTGTCGCTGTGTTTGATTTCCGGCTTGAGGTGGTTGGGATGGAGCATGGACCGGAACATCTTGTGCTGGGGGTCTTGCTGGTAAGTATTGCACTTCTGGTTGCAATTGTTGCCCCTGTGTGTCCTGGATACCTGGAGCTTGGCGCTGTGGGTAGCAGACGATGGCTTGGCTAAGAACATAGCGGTCCTGCTGTGGCACAGGAGGGGTAGGGGCTGATTGTTGCACAGGTTGATCCTTGTACTGTTGGACTGATTCAGAAGCTCTAGGTGCAAGTGATGGCATCACCTGATGAGGTAAAACAAGAGCCAATTGCTGGTTTGATGTATCAGGGTTTTCTTCAAGCTTCTTTTGCTCAGGAATAGATGGTGTTGGTACATCTTCCTTCTTTTTAGATGTATCTTGTGTAAGTTGAAATTTGGCCAATTCCTTCTGAGCTTCAGCTAACTCCTGTTTGTCCCTAAGAATTTGGATAGACCTGTGTACCTGCATCATTTTCAAAGTAGAGTAACTTTATAAATAGAGAACATGTCAACCTAATACTAAAAGATCTGTTAAATACATAAACAAAAATAAAACATAGATGTGGAAATTGAACAATAAAAATTAGATGATCAACCAAACGAAAAGGAAACAATCTCCAAATTTGGATATGGTCAGGTTTTGTTAGATAATTTCTAAATAGAACATGGTACATGTTAGGACAGAACCAGTAGCAACTTGTATGCTCCAGACGTCCAGCCTATATCTACCTAACTTGTATGCTCCAGTGTTCCAGCCTACAACAACAACAACAACAACAAAGCCTTTAAGTCCCAAACAAGTTGGGGTAGGCTAGAGTTGAAACCCAACAGAAGCAATCAAGGTTCAGGCACGTGAATAGCTGTCTTCCAAGCACTCCTATCTAAGGCTAAGTCTTTGAGTATATTCCATCCTTTCAAGTCTCCTTTTATTGCCTCTACCCAAGTCAACTTCGGTCTTCCTCTGCCTCTCTTCACGTTACTATCTTGACTTAGGATTCCACTACGCACCGGTGCATCTGGAGGTCTCCGTTGCACATGTCCAAACCATCTCAACCGGTGTTGGACAAGCTTTTCTTCAATTGGCGCTACCCCTAATCTCTCACGTATATCATCGTTCCGAACTCGATCCCTTCTTGTATGACCGCAAATCCAACGCAACATACGCATTTCCGCGACACTTAGCTGTTGAATATGTCGTCTTTTCGTAGGCCAACATTCTGCACCATACAACATAGCAGGTCTAATCGCCGTCCTATAAAACTTGCCTTTTAGCTTCTGTGGTACCCTTTTGACACATAGGACACCAGATGCTTGCCGCCACTTCATCCACCCTGCTTTGATTCTATGGCTAACATCTTCATCAATATCCCCGTCCCTCTGTAGCATTGATCCTAAATATCGAAAGGTATCCTTCCTAGGCACTACTTGACCTTCCAAACTAACATCTTCCTCCTCCCGAGTAGTAGTGCCGAAGTCACATCTCATATACTCAGTTTTAGTTCTACTAAGTCTAAAACCTTTGGACTCCAAAGTCTCCCGCCATAACTCCAGTTTCTGATTCACTCCTGTCCGGCTTTCATCAACTAGCACTACATCGTCCGCGAAAAGCATACACCAAGGGATGTCCCCTTGTATGTCCCTTGTGACCTCATCCATCACTAAAGCAAACAAATAAGGGCTCAAAGCTGACCCTTGATGTAGTCCTATCCTAATCGGGAAGTCATCCGTGTCTCCATCACTTGTTCGAACTCTAGTCACAACATTGCTGTACATGTCCTTAATGAGCCCAACGTACTTCGTTGGGACTTTATGTTTGTCCAAAGCCCACCACATAACATTCCTTGGTATTTTATCATAAGCTTTCTTCAAGTCAATAAAAACCATGTGTAGGTCCTTCTTCTTCTCCCTATACCGCTCCATAACTTGTCTTATTAAGAAAATGGCTTCCATGGTTGACCTTCCGGGCATGAAACCAAATTGGTTCATAGAGATCCGCGTTATTGCTCTCAAGCGATGCTCGATAACTCTCTCCCATAGCTTCATAGTATGGCTCATCAACTTAATTCCCCGGTAATTTGTACAACTTTGAATATCCCCTTTATTCTTGTAGATCGGTACCAATATACTTCTCCTCCACTCATCAGGCATCTTGTTCGATCGAAAAATATGGTTGAACAGCTTGGTTAACCATACTACAGCTATGTCCCCGAGGCATCTCCACACCTCGATTGGGATACCATCCGGTCCCATCGCCTTACCTCCTTTCATCCTTTTCAACGCCTCTCTGACCTCAGATTCTTGGATTCTCCGCACAAAGCGCCTATTGGTGTCATCAAAAGAGTCATCTAACTGAAAGGTTGTGTCCATATTCTCACCATTGAACAATTTGTCAAAATACTCTTGCCATCGATGTCGGATCTCATCCTCCTTTACCAAGAGATGCTCCCTTTCATCCTTAATGCACTTAACTTGGTTGAAGTCCCGTGTCTTTCTCTCATGAACCCTAGCCATCCTATAAATGTCCTTCTCTCCTTCCTTCGTACTCAAATGTTGGTAAAGATCCTCGTACGCTCTACCCTTTGCCACACTTACAGCTCGCTTTGCAGTCTTCTTTGCCACCTTATACTTCTCTATGTTGTCCACACTCCTGTCATGGTACAAGCGTCTTCCAGTGTTCCAGCCTACATCTACCAATTCATATACAAAGGAATGCCGTCAACCATGGTTTAGGAAGGGGTCTACATGAGACATAAGTGTACAACAGTCAACAGACATGGAACAGTGTTTTCCTCTCACAACATTTAATTTCAGCATCAGCAAACAGGGTGAATGAGGCTGGATTGCCTGAGGGGAAATTAGACCATAGGACTTCCATGTACGTTCTGTCTGTAGTCCACATGAATTGTCCTTAAGATGTTCTCCAGGAGAAAAAAAATACACAGGTGTAGAAGCTTCATGCTGAGATACAGGTATACTGAAATTTTATGATACAATTATGGATTTTTGGGATGCACAGGTGACAAGCCCCTATGGGTTGTTCTCCCATCATAATGACTCTTCCCTGCAATGTCATTTCTATGAAGACCAATCAACATGACCTACATCATTTGTGAAAGTGCCCTCTAAATTAATGTATGCCATGGTACCACGACATTGTTTTATGTGGCTATAATTATAATAAACAAAACCATGATGTGTAATTTGTTTAAATTACACACCATGGTTGTAACTATAATAAACAAAATCAAAATGAGCTGAAAACTCTTCATAGAAGTACCACATATAAAAACACAGCATAACGACAAGAATATATTTGAATGACTAAGCTAACACTTCTCTATATTAAGTACCTTTTACAACTTGGACTCAACTTACTATTTACTGAATGACAATATCCAACACACATGACAAATAACATATCTGAATAAAAAGTATCAGAATGTTCTGATCATGGTGCAACAAGAATTCTAGTGAGATGGTTTCATCTAGGGAAATTATCATAGTACGATAATGACATCGATGAGCATATAACATGATCATAGTATTGATACTAGATTCATTCATTCATAAGAATGCAGAGACAGATAGCGTGGGAGTAATGTGGAAGCATCATCTACTCTGAAGCATCTTGCTCAAAATAGCACTTTACTTACTTCATGTAGATGTTTCTCAAGAGACTTCAATCTATGGTCAGTCTCATCACGAAGTACATCGCTTCGAAGTTCACCTATGGATCTCTCGAGCTTATAGCAATAAATCTCCAGTTGTGAAAGACGACTAGTGATTCCCTCGAGAGATCGTAGCAAATTATCAGCGTACTTTTTCATGCATTTCTCAACAGCAGAAAGCACATCCTCCTTGCCATAACTTTCTTGTTCATAAGGTTTCACAAATGGCCTCCCCAATCTGCTGTCATGAAAATCCTGTTGCAAAAGCACAGGGAGGGCTGAGAATAATGAATACAAGGCAAACATAATCATCACAAGCACAGATCAGAGGGATCAAAAGCCGCTAATTTGCCAATTCATATGAAGACATTGAGCTAGGTAGCCAGCCCAACCAGAAAATAGAGCCGTGTGGATATATGCACAGAAAGCAATTGACACAGAGCATTCGATACAACAGTATGCACATAATACCAAGGCAACGACCCTTTTGAAAAGAACCATCCTAAAATTTACAACATTAGAAAGCGCAAAGTCTAGTCACATATGGATTTATTTTTCCTAGTTCATCAACAATAGAAACATTGGATGTTTCCTAAAACTCTACCCTCAAAAGTTCCAAGTTTGCAACCCATCGAGACTTTTCGAGAGAACAATAGCCTCTGCAGGGTCTGAAAGATAAGTATGACAAAACTTTCAAAAAACAAAGCAATCCACATTACAAGGGATGCAGAGTCATGTTTCCATAAGCATACACCTATTTCCTCAACACACTTCAGGTAAAACAAACATGGCCACCATCAATCATTGTTTCACAATGGGACTATTCGATATGGAAAAGGCCAAAAGGGTAAATATCATAGCAGCTCCTGTTTAAAATAGCATGGCTCTGATGTCACGACAGCAATAACACACAAAGTAGTTCAGTCTAAACCTAACATGAAGTGAAAAAGTTGACTGTCTGTTGGCTAAATTGCAAACGCAATGACCCTGATAGTCTGAACGCATTGCAGATAGCCAGATATATACGATGTAAAACTTGCTATGCCAAAAACTAGAGTGACACGATTTTGCACAAAAGGCAATTGATAAAAACTATGAAAAGTCATTTAAGAATAGCGAAGACAGTAGATGAGTCAGAAAATTAAGCCATACATAGATTACATGTAAACCCACAAAACGTTCCATCTGAATCAGTTAAATAAGAAACTGAACTTGTTTAGGTCAGTTTCATTTGTCCTGGTTAGAAATTACCGATCCAGCATACAAAATATACCAAACCTTATTAGAGCCAAAAATCCACACCAAGACAACACGCCGAACCAATTGACTAGTGCTCGCTGTAGGGACAGATCAGAGAAGGAAAAGAGAAGTGGATTAAGCGGACGGGCACCTTGTCGGCCGGATCGGGGCGCTTGGGCTCGGATGTGGCGGCGAAGTCATCGTAGGAGCAGAGCACGTCGTCGGCGCCGAAGTCGAAGCTGCGGGATCCGCCGCCGCCGCCGGAGCCGCGGCCCGAGGGGGCGCCGGGGACGGACATCGCGGGGCTAGGGTTTTGCCCGGGCGGCAGCCGGCAGGTTGAGCGTCTTGCTTGTGTGGAGGAAAAGGAAAGGGGGTTGTTTCGTGTTACGGAGCGGAGGGCAGGGGGACGGGGACGGGGAAAGATGAGCAACAGAGGAGGAAGAGAGATTAGTGTGAACGAATAAGGATTACGTCTTGGACGGTTTGGCCTGTGCCGCCGGGGTGTTAATTAAGAAAAGGCTTCTCGCCGGCTCGGTTGGGACGTAAAGTTCCGGGCTTGTTTTAAACGCCTAGCGCGTCTTGACTTGACCCGATGACGACCGATCTTATCTTTTTGGGTTCATGTTTCATGGGCCGAGTAAAAAAAAAAAAAAAAAAACTGCAGCTGCCAAGCTAAACGAGGACCATATTCTCCAATCTCCCCTCACATCACTCGAGGGCTGACAGAGGTGAGAAATACCCGGCCCGCCACGACCCAAAGTTCAATTTATAGGACCCAAAGTTCAATTTATCTCCCTTAATTATCCCCGTCGTCCGATTTTCTCCCCAAACTACAAAACTAGTTTTTTAATCTATATATCTCTTATAAAGCTAAACCCTAGTACAACTTTTATTTCAACATGCAAGATATCCACGTCATTTCTCACTATCTATCCATATCACCTCTCACTAATAGTTATCCCACTAATTTTCAATCTCTTAATACAAATTGTTCATGCCATCTTCACTAAGCGCTATTTGATTTCAATATATAATAAATATAGAGGGCATTCATATTGTCGGGTATTGATATTAGGGATACCCAAAGTAAGGAGGTTAGCGCCCACGCTGACTTCCCTGGATATATCAAGACGTATTAAAAAGTCTCGCCCAACCATAAGGCCGCGGGATCCGTCTTGCCCAACCTCGAGGCCGCGGTCTCCGTCTTGCCCGACCCCTTAGGTGCGGGCTCCGTCTCGTCCAATCCCAATGATGCAGGTTCTGTCTCTCCCAAGGCCGCGGGCTCCGTCTCGCCCGACCCCTTGGGTGCGGGCTCCGTCTCACCTAAGGCCGCGGGCTCTGTCTCGCCCGACCCTTTGGGTGCGGGCTCCGTCTCGCCCGACCCTTTGGGTGCGGGCTCCGTCTCGCCCGACCCCTTGGGTGCGGGCTTCGTCTTGTCCGACCTCGAGGCCGTGGGCTCTGTCTCGTCCGACCCCTTTGGTGCGGGCTCCGTCTCGTCCAAGGTTGTGGGCTCCGTCTCGCGTCAACCCCTTGGGTGCAGGCTCCATCTCGCCCGAGGTCGCGGGCTCCGTCTTGCCTGACCCCTTAGGTACGGGCTCTGTCTCGCCCGACCCCAAAGACACGGTTTTAGTCTCGTTCGACGGAGACCCATACCACCGCCAACCACTCCAGGTCCAAGCGTATGGCCCTGGGTCAAAACCCTGACACCAGGGAAGAGACTGACACGCCTCGATGTAACCCGTGGCCATGACGGGCCATACCTGAGGATTCACATCAAGAACAGTATCAGACATGCCAGTGTTGTTCTGCCTAACCCTCGTACGGACGTTGACAGACGTGTCAGTTCACCACGACGTCTGCGCGGGATGGAGTGGAACGACATGACTGGCAGATGACACCTGCGCATGGCGCTAGTGACGAACAGGGCCGCGATGTGGAGCCGTCCCTGTTGACATCTACAGGATTGGCGAGACCCGCATGAAGGACAAGAAGGACCCGGTGATCCTAGAAGCCTTCTTCTCTCTCGTTCTTCTCATTTTTCTTCGCTGTAACTCGCGCTTTCCCTTCGCATATAAAAGAGAAAGCAGGGCGTCCCACAGGGGAGGACGAAATCGAAACACAAGAGTACGACACGAGCACACGGCTGAGTGGTAAGCGAGCTCTCAGCACCCATTTACTTCTTCCACCAAAGACTTGGGATCCTCTCCCTCTCTCGCCTGTTTGTAACCCCTACTGCAAACCAAGTGTCGGTAACACGAGCAACAGCGAACTGGACGTAGGGTCGTTCCGCCCGAACTAGTATAAATCCTTGTGTCCGCCGAGCACACCATCCGAGCCAGACACGCAAATACAAATTTACCCGTCGGTGGTCCAAAAACACCGACACATATATTGCTATTTGTTTTGCCATTCCATCGTCTTTTAATTCACTCTAATTCTATTAGATTTTTTTTGGATTCTTTCATTGCCTTGTCTAATTTTAGTAAGAATGGATATAAGAACATATAGGTTTAACTCATACATACAATAATTTTATTTCTAAGAAAGTTCCGCAGCAACGCGCGGGAAAATCCTTTTAGTATCCTCAACTTTTGAAACCATTTGTTTTTCACCTTAAATGGTTTTGATAATGCTGATGTGGCACCACATCAGAGGGAGATAAATTAGACTAAGTTTAGGTAAATCAGACTAGAAATGTTTTAAAAAAATATCAAAATATTACAAAATAATATTTCAAAAAATGTATAAACATTTTACATGAAAAAATAGTGTAACTAAAATCGGTTTAATATTAGAAAAATGGTTTCACCTCAAAAAGTTATGTAACTAATTCTAGATCCCCCCCCCCCCCCCCCTAAAATCATGCTCTATCTTAGTACCTAGCTTGAAATTATTTGAATTTTTACAGAGTCATTTTGGTGCTTATTTACTAGTAGAAGCTTATGTTATCTATTATAATTAGTTGATGTCTGATCATTCGAACTACGTAGAAGCACCAATGGAGTGTCATTAGGATTGTATGTGCCATGTGCTACAGGGTGCATGCAACCACGCCAACTGCTTGAAAAATTGTCCAGGACAGGGACCAACGCCTACCCTGTTGCACATACGTATAATCGAGAGCTTATACCAATGAATAAGCATCAAAATGAGTCTAAGATAGAGCATGATTTTAGAATAATGCAATTAAAAATCCTAAATTTTGGTTTAATCTTGGAAAATTTGTTTTACCTGAAAAAATATGTAACTAATTATATTTTTGTCTAAAATCATACTATATCTTATAGTACCCAGTTTATTATATGAATCCAAGTTATGCTTATTTGCTAATAGAAGCTCTTGTTATCTATTATAATTAGTTGATGCTTGATCACCTAGACTATGTAGAAGCACCAGACAACAGTGGAGTATCGTTAGGATCGCATGTGCCATGTGCTACAGCGCTACAGGGTGCATGCAACCACATAGGCTAACACAACTACTTTCAAAATAGCTCAGGCTTGGGGAGAAAGAAAGCTAAGGTGGATTATAATGTGGACATATAGTCCCAGTTGGTGGCTCGGTTTGGGACTACATGTGCTCCTTTAGTCTCGGACTAAGCCACCAACCAGGACTAAAGATGCGTGGGATCTTTAGGCCCCGTTCGCTCGGAGGAATTTTGGAGGAATCTGGATAAATCTGGAGGAATTTGTGAGAGAAAAATACTGTTCCGAATAAAAAAAGAAGCGGATCAAGCCGAATTTAAGGGATATAACCCTGGTTGAAGCCAACTTTAATGCACTATATTTCCTCTCATTCAATCTTGATAGTAGTAGTCTGAGTCACTACTGACCTTTTCGAGTCAAATGACGTGGTGATCTCGCATTATAGTATAATATATTAATCCTAATTTTGTGGGCGGCTTGCTCGGACACTTGGTCATAGAATCCATGGAAACAGTGCGCACCAATCAGTGTCAGATAACTTTCATAAAATTGTTCGAAAAGGGACCTTTCTCTGATCCCTCTTTTGGTTGATATAAACCTTGTGGTACGTATCATACTATTTTCTGTATGGTGCATATCATGTATCATGATGTCAGTAGCCAATCAGCATGCAAGGAAAACATGCATTCCGAGTGTGCTGACGGCCTCGATAGTCTCATTATTACTGTACAATACTAATGCAAGAAGAACAATCCAAATCAATGCAAGGACATGGTTCACCCACAACAAAAATATACTCCATTCCATAAGTATCGTCGTCGGATAATAAAGTTACAAGGGCGCTCTCTTTGGTGCAATTACAAGCCTGCGCTTGCTTATTACAACTCATACATAGAGAAGTAAACTACAGCAGTATGTATGTACTATACCTCTAGCCTCAGTTTCTTGTGTGCATTATAGGATGTCAGAGGAGCATAATGACACCTCCAAACACGACACACCCGGCTGAAACCGATGCAGATTGTACTTACCTCTCTGACTCAATATATATCTGGAGAAAAAAAAGAAAGAAACAAGAAGAGAAACAGGAAACACATATGGATCCAATGATCAATATTCGTGTGACACTGTGACTTGACGTGCCATTCGAAGCCACACAACGAGGCTCGCCTGCATGGCAGCATCGATCATTGCATTGGCCTGATGATGATGATGTGTATGCATGTCTAGCCATGGTGCTGAGGGTCCGGGCCACCCGGCACCTCCCGTTTGCGGGCGCCGTCGCCTTGCACGCTCTGCGCATTCCACCTCCCCCTTCGAACGCCGCCCCGTTTGCCACCGCCGGTGCCGCCCGCGCCCGCCCTCGCCTCGGTCCCGGCCACGTCGTAGCTGTCCGGGGCAGCATAGCCTGGCGGCACGACGCGAGCTTCGGCCGCCGTTGCCGCGAGCGCCGCGCCGACGATCAGCACCAGCAGGCTGCAGAGCACAATGCCGACGCGAGCCATGGATGGAACGTACCGAAAACGTTCGCGATCAGCAGGTCGACGACGATGCAGCGCGCAAGAACTGTCTGCCGCGGGACGTGTACCGATCGAGAGAGAGGCCCGAGAGCTGGAGTCAGTGTGCGCCTCGGTGTCGTGCTGCCCTGTCATGGCCAGGTGCCGCCCGCTATTTATAGGGCCAATGGGATGGAGTCACGGGACAGCAGTTACAAAACAAACATTTGTTTGGAGGGCCCGGGCGTTTTTGTGGATAATTGGTGGGTGGTTTGGTTTAGGTGGTGATCGAGTGGCCACTATCGCTGGCAGAGCAGCGGCTGGCTGGCTAGCGCCGGCAGGGCAGATCATGCATGCAGATATGCGGTGGTGCGCCATGGAAGTTTTGTCCGCCGCTTTCTTCTTCCTGCGCTGACGATGTGTGTGAAGTGTGATTATATCCCGATAGATCCTGCAATGGCCCGGCCGCGCCTTTTCGCCTTCGTGGCTCCTGGCTTCCTGCAATCTGCACTTCGGCCGCGTTTCAGGCGATAGACGGCGAGAGGCGCTAAGGCCAATGCGGTGATCCGATGTTCGCCTGTTGCGCATGCATTTCGGTGGGTCAGCCGCTGCGATGATGCTTCTACCTGTGCTGACTGTGCATGTTGCACCACTAACTACCTAGGAAGGTTCCGTTCATGTGGATGATGAATGGAGTATTCAGATGTGAAACTGAAGTACTACCGAAAGGTTTTACAGGAATCGACGTTGACACCTTTTTCAGATCTAATCTAATTGATGTTGACAACCTGACTGCATCCGTCCGAGCTGTGTTACGGTTACAGAAATGTTATATACTGAAGTATATATGGCTATAACATGTACACTTGCGTGTAAGGACAAATTGGCACCATAACTTTTCATTGAAACTCAGTTGCCAAGAAACGATCATCCAAAGTGCCCCTACAATTCCTCAGCAATCTCCTCCAATCCCCATGAAGAATGGTATATCGAAAGAACACCTAAAGTTGCAACTATTTACCCGCATTTGTCATCAATCAAAGAAATACATACGTGAACCCTATTCATCCACTGCCCCTCCCACCCCATTCAGAGCAGCACGCCCTCACCATTGCATTCCCGAATGCAGTTCAAATAATAGGTGGAACTTACAATTGGAAGTAGTAATGAACTGGTCCAGCAGTGCAGCAATACATGTGTTTTTTAATAGAGTAGAACAGGATCTGTCATGTATCTATATACCTGTTGCAATGATGGTTGTGTGCAAATAGTAGATAAGTCAAGGGGAGAAGAAAAAGAAAGCTGCTGCAAAATGAGATGCCTTTGGAACATGAGCTCAACGAAGATGTCATGGATGACAGGGACATGGGCAAGCTACGAGATGCTATTGCAGCTGCTTTGGCGGCCTCATGATAGAACCAAGATCTTTTGTTATGTTATTGTGCCCGCAAGAATATACTAATGGAATACAGTATATAGATGCATATATCTAAATGTATGTTAATTATGGATGCAATGGCGCCAAAGGGAAAATGCCATTTTTTGTTGACAGAAAATACGGTAAGAAACATAACCTCATTTTTGCAAGATCGATGGAATCAATATTTACAACCCTTGCATTCAGTAAATTGGATCGCTTTGGAACAGCAAACTTTTTGCAATCTCATTTTGATAAGTAACTGCAGGAATCTGCACTATTCATTAGATAATGTGCAAGTCTAGAGTGAGAAAGCCCTTTGAATTCCTTGACCAAATCACCTTTTAGGTGTCAGGATAAAAGTGCCCCATCATCAACGATTACTTAACGAACACCTTTGTCGCTATGCAGATAGTGCCCAGTGGGAAGGAAAGCAATAACCGATAAAAGCCATTGCTTGGATGCTATAGAAGCCTTATTACCTTGCCAATGTGCATGCTTCGTCAAAAGCCCCAGGTACCTCAGAGTGTCAGTAGGTGTCTCTGTCCTAGACTTGTGCTTTATCGTCTTTGCAACCGACTAACCACATCCTAACTTGCAACGACCGGCTGACCTCCTCATACTGCGAAAAGACAACTTGAAGAATTTTATGGGATAATCATTCCATAGCAAACCAAGGGGTCTCAGATGATAGATATGAATGAGTTGTCAAAAAGCAATCCACGTTTCAGATACACATTGAGTAGGAAAGACGCATGATATAAATTATAGTAGGTATTCTCAAAGTTCCAATCATGCTAAAGCACTCAGAGCAGGTTAACATCAGCTAGATTCAAGTTAAGCATAGTAACAAAAGGTAACTTACTGAACCCATTCCAGTTGCTTCAACCTCTCTATCGAGTATCGACTGTACATAGCTGAGGTGCACCTTGGCAAATCCAAAACAATCATCGTTTTCCTTTTACCCTCCTTTTGGCATGCTTATTGACGGAAGTGATGTTTTTCAGTAAATAAACGAAACTGAATATAATAATAGATTCTTCATGCTCACTACAATTTTAAGCCATGGCATGATTCTTCAGTTCTTCACATTCCATAGATTACTTGAATATAAGTAATGGTACAGTACCTTTGGGACATTTCTACCTTGCTAATCATTTCCATTTAGCTCCTTGGACATGCACAATTCCATTCCCTTGTAACTTTCACAAAGTACAAGGATCAGATTCAAGTGCCCAAGGGTGCATTGTCATTGAGACGTAAAATCGTAAATGGTCTTGAGGGCTATGTTCCCAGGTAACCACAAAAATAGCAGCCATCCTTCTTGCCTCTTCCTTATCCTTGCTCAACCCTAATCATGATGATAACATTATGAGAGGCCTCGATGTTTTGCTAAATGAATGATGTAACGTGGGTACCAGAAAGATTGATAATAATTGTGACCTAGAGAGCGGGCTTGGCACAATGTTAGAGTCTCTCCACTTGTGTCCTTGAAAAGTAAAGCAAGGGTACGGCTGTCTAGAAGTTCCCTTCCCCAAACCCCACATTATATAATTGCTTTCAACACTGGGTAAGTTTTGTAATTAAACAACTTAAGATGGTATTAACAAAAGACAAACTGTGGGAAAACAAATATGACAAGCCAGAATGCCTTTAAGTCCCAAACAAGTTGGGGTAGACTAGAGTTGAAACCCAGCAGAAGCAAGGTTCAGGCACGTGAATAGCTGTCTTCCAAGCACTCCTATCTAAGGCTAAGTCTTTGGGTATATTCCATCCTTTCAAGTCTCCTTTTATTGCCTCTACCCAAGTCAACTTCGGTTTTTCTTTGCCTCTCTTCACGTTACTATCATGGCTTAGGATTCCACTACGCACCGGTGCCTCTGAAGGTCTCCGTTGGACATGTCCAAACCATCTCAACCGGTGTTGGACAAGCTTTTCTTCAATTGGTGCTACCACTAATCTATCATGTATATCATCGTTCCGACCTCGATCCCTTCTTGTATGACCGCAAATCCAACGCAACATACGCATTTCCGCGACACTCATCTGTTGAACATGTCGTCTTTTCGTAGGCCAACATTCTGCACCATACAACATAGCAGATCTAATCGCCGCCCTATAAAACTTGCCTTTTAGCTTCTGTGGTACCCTTTTGTCACATATGATACCAGATGCTTGCCGCCACTTCATCCACCCTGCTTTGATTCTATGGCTAACATCTTCATACAAACCAGAATGCTACTGCATCTACCAGAAAAGCTTCATCAATGAGGATGCATGATCTAACATCTAAATGGATAGAACAAAACAGACATGGTGATCTTATATCTCTCTTCTATTTTAGTGGTACTTCGATATGTGCAAATCCAATAAAAAATGAACTTGATCCAATACATACATTCTAAATATTGAACTAACAGCAAAAAAAAAAAAAGATTAGTTAAAGAGACGAAAAGCACACCTCCATGCAACAGGAATTCTATTTGATCCACTGCTGGCTAAAAACTTGTGCCTCTGTTACACCATATGTCTTGCATCCTTGGAGGAATGTGCGCCATATGACAGTGCTTGGTTGGAAAGGCATGCCTCTAATCACGACCTCAGCTTCCTTCAAATAACCACACTTGCATAGCATGTCAACCACACAAATGTAATGCTCCATATCAGCTTCAATTGAATAATCAGCTTTCATATTTTTGAATATCTCCATCCCCTCCTGCACAAGTCTACCATGTCTACAAGATGACAGGACTGCTAGAATTGCTACTTTGTCAGGTTTGCAGCCGTCCTTTTCCATGGCTTTAAACAATGCCAAGGCCTTACGAGAAAAACCATTAAGTCCAAGTCCGGAAATCACAGTTGTCCATGATATAAGGTTCCTGTCTTCCATTTCGTCAAAGACTCTGAGACAGTCTTCAATTCTACCACATTTAGCATACATATCTAGCAACATATTATCAACATAACTGTCAGAGCAACTGGAATTGGTCTTGATGATAAGCCCATGAATCAACTTACCAAGATAAAGGCTGTTGTTTTTGGTACAAATGCTCAGCAGGCTCACAGATACATAATTATCGAAACGGTGCCCAAAAATTCTCATCTCCCTGAAAAATCCAAAAGCTTCAACAAAATCACCATTCCGTGCGCAAGCAGTAATAAGTATGCTCCATGAAATAGTATCTCGATCTTGCTTATGTAGAAGTAGGTCCTTAGTTTCTTGGTGCATGCGAGCTTTGTTACAGACGCTAGCTAAAACATTCATAGAGACACTACATGAGTCTGGATTCAGTGCACCTCCATAAGACAAGGCATAAAAAATAATGCCATGTGAAGAATACGATGATATGATAGCACTTGAAACATAGTCATTACCACCATGACCCAATCTTATGACCAATGAGTGAACCTGCTGGAGATCAAAAAGTGATGGATCCTTGAGAGAGGAAGAAAATGTAACTTCATTCGGTTTAATCCCTGATCGCAGCTTGTCTCTCACAATAACCAAACAAGTTGGATCATCACAACCAGAGTGACCAGAAATCAGAGCATTCCAACACGTGGTGCTATTTCCAGGAACCCCTTCAGGCACTTTATGAGCATCCCCCCTACTAATACAATTTGCATAGAAACCAACCAATGAAGTGTTCACGAACACACTTGTGCTGAGATCGTGCTTGATAACTTTTGCATGAACAAACCTCCCAAGTTTGTGTCCATCTATAACGGTGCAAGCATAGAGAACACTAGCAAATGTAATTTCATTTGGAAAAATGCCCTGACGTTGCATATCAAGAAAAGCTCAAAAGCTCTCTCTGGGACATGACTCCTTGCAAAGCCAGTTATCATTGTATTCCAACAAACCACATCTCTAAACATTATCTCATCGAATAGCTTCTCTGCCACATCTATTGCACCGCAAGTACAGTATAAATTCAGCAATGCATTTGCAACTGCTGGGACGGAATCCATTCCGATTTTCTTCATTACACCATGAACTTGCTCTGGCAAACCAAACGAAGGCAATACTGCAACAAACGAGCCATCTGACAAGCCATTGCCGCTTCTCATGAGCTCCCTGAACCAGGACACTGCATCGCGGCTGTGTCCAAACTGTGCAAACGAAGAGATGAGACAGTTCCAGGTGACAACGCTCCTCACGGTCATTTCACCGAACACCTTGAGCGCCTCGTCGAACTGTCCTCTCCGCCCAAAGAACCCCACTAGCGAGGTCCCCGAGTAGGGCTCGCAGTGGAGCAGGCCGCTCTTGAGAATATGCGGGTGCAGCTGCGCGGCACAGCAGGCGGTGGCGGAAGGCGAGGCGAGGATCGGTGCGAAGGTGAACGCGGTCGGGGCGACGCCGGCAGCGAGCATGCGCGCGAGGAGCGAGAGGGCGTCGACCACGCGACCGGCGCGGGCGCGGGATGCGATGAGGGAATTGAAGAGGGACGCGGAGAGCGGCGGGCTCGAACGCGGCATCCCGTCGAGCAAGCGGCGGGCGCGGCATGGGGAAGGTGGTGGGAAGCGCGCGGCGCAGTTGTGTTGGCGCGGTCTCGGCCTCTCGGGGCTCTCGATGTTGGCGCGGGCACTCGGGCAGCATTGCTGCAAGCCTGCAAGACGAGATGACCTGCACCGCTGCACGCGATGGGCCAGCCTTGCCTATATGGGCTGGCGGGCTTGTGTTTCTCAAAAAAAAAAAGTTGAACTGTTGGACATCCTCGACCTTGAAAATTATGGAGGTAAACCGAACAACAAATGTTTTTCAAGTTTTTTCCATGAAAATTTATGCAATTATTAAAAATATAAAATCTAGTATAACCTTCGAAAAAATTAGCTTAGAAATTTATGAAACTGATTAAACATTTTTCCCTAAAGCAATACTCTATCTTCTTCCTCGACTTAGAAGTATTTGAGTCTTCTATAGACTTATTTTTGGTTTTTATTTGCTATTAAATTATCTTGTATGTATTGTAATTAGTCTACGTTGATGACCCTGACTATATAAAAGTTCAGGTGGTCATCGTGGAACACTAAGGACACTGGTCGAGAAAGCCTTTCTGCCGTGAGGCTTTTACTAAATGACTAATATAGACACTCATATAGATCAAATAAAATGCACTCCCTCGAGGGTTGTCAATATTATACTCGACAGATACATGTGCTCGCTCAGGAGCTCTAGATGATACATATCACATGGCCCTTTGTCGCGTGGGGCCTCCACATGGTTGGACTCCTCCAGGCACGGATGCTACACCCACTTTTTGTCGTGGTGGAAAAATCCACAAAGTTGATTGAAGTGAAGGCAATCATCATGATCATTATGGAATTGTCGGTGTTTTCGGACCACCGATGAGTAAATTTGTATTTGCGCGTCTGGCTCGGATGGTGTGCTCGGAAGACACAAGGGTTTATACTGGTTTGGGCGGAATGTCCCTACATTCAGATTGCTGCTGCTCGTGTTACCGGCACTAGGTTTGCAGTATGGATTACAAATAGGCAAGAGAGGGAAAGGATCCCAAGTCTCTGGTGAAAGGAATGAACAGGTGCTGAGAGCTCGATCGCTGCTCAACCGTGTGCTTGTGTCATGCTCTTGTGTTTTTATCTCATGGTTCGGTTTTGTGCGGATCTCGATCCCCCTTTTCATGAGGTGCCCTGCTTCCCCTTTTATAGGCGAAGGGAGAGCACGGGTTACAACGGAGGAAAAGGAGAAGAACCAGAGAGAGAAGAAGGCTTCCATGATCACCGGGTCCTTCTTTCTCTTCATGCTGGTCCCGCTGACCCTATAGATGTCAACAGGGATGGCTCCACGTTGTGGCCCTGTTTGTCACAGACACCATGCGCATGCGTCGTCTATCGATCATGGCGTTCCATTCCGTCCTAGTGAACGTCGTGGCGAACTGACACGTCTATCAGCGTTCGTACGAGGGTTAGACAGAACAACACCGGTACGTCCGACGCTGTTCTTGATGTGAATCCTCAGGTATGGCCCGTCATGGCCTCAGGTTACATCGAGTCATGCCCGTCTCTTCACTGGTGTCAGAGTTTTAACCTAGACCCATACGCCTAGACCTGGAGTGGTTGGCGGTGATATGGGTCCCCGTCGGGCGAGACGGAGCCCGCGACCCTTGGGGGTCGGACGCAACGGAGCACGCACCCAAGGGTCAGGCGAGATGGAGCCCATGGCTCGGGGTCGGGCAAGATAGAGCTCATAGCCTTAGGCGAGACCCCCACAGCCTCGGGGTCAGGCAAGACGGAAACTACGTCCTTGGGGTTGGGTGAGATGGAGCCCGTGGCCTCGGGGTCAGGGGAGATGGAGCCTGCAGCCTTGGGTGAGACCCCCATGGCCTCAGGATCAGGCAAGACAGAGCCCGTGACCCTTGGGGGTCGGATGAGACTAAGCAGCACCCAAGGGTCAGGCGAGACGGAGCCCGCGGCCTTGGGTGAGACCCCCACGGCCTCGGGGTCGGACGAGACAGAAACTACGTCCTTGGGGTCGGGCGAGATGGAGCCTGTACCCAAGGGGTCGGGCGAGACATGTTAATACATCTTGCTCTGTCCAGGGGAGTCAGCGTGGGTGCTAACTCCCTTGCTTTGGGTGTCCCTAATATCAATACCCAACAGTAGCCCCCGAGCCTACGGAGGAGTAGAATACTCCTTTGGAGGTTTTTTCGGACGGGAGGACTCTGAGGGCCATGGCCTTCTTTTTGTAGCCCGCGGCGTGTCTCGATAGGACGGCGGTTCCCTTTCATCATGATCGGACCCCTCGGGGGTATAGCCGTGAGATTTGGTGGGTCGAAAAAGGTCTTTCCTAATTTCGACCCCTATGGGGGTCTATCATTCTACGACCGTTCATTTGGTTTCCTTACGAGTCCAACTTTCCTCGAGCTCTCGCCCATAGTAGGGGTCTGGTTGAGGGTTGGCTCGTCTTTGTGATTGTCTTCCCTCAAGCATTTTTTTCGATAAAAACGGAGGGGCTGAGCCGTGCTATGATTTTCCTCTATGGACGAATCATGGTGCTCGGTGAGCTATTAATGGGCTAGTCCGAGTGGGACCCCGGCATCCCATTCGTGGGGGTCTAGCTTGGGTCAGCTGGTGACCGACTTCAAATTCTTAGCGGTCAATCCATATAGTTCTCGGGTCCGTTCGACCGGTCCCGAGGGCTCTCTGCCTTTCTTCGAGGAAAAACCATGGATCGTATCCGGCCGAGACTCAAACATGGGCCGAGATGCCCATGGTGCTTGTGCGCCCAAGTACTGACCGCTAGCGGGCCCATCCCTTTCCACCCCTCACTCTAAAGGTGCCTGGAGCGGCTGTCGAACCCATCAGTGGGCCAACCTTTGAACTCCTAGGCCTAGACGGGTCGTAGGAGCTTTTTTAGCTCTGTACCCCTCTTACCTATGATGGGTAGTGGCCCGTTCAGGGAGGCAAAATGTTCGGCGTGTTTTCTAAGGGGACGACCATAGGTTGCGTGTGCACGCCCTATGATAAGACGTGGTGACAGGTCATGGCAGGCAAGAAGATCTAGGTGAGCGATTGGTTTCCTCGCACCTATCGCCCCTATAAAACCAAATGGTTAGCCCTCCGTGTTTCATACGCATGCCTGCATCTTTACCTCCATAGCCTTGCTGCCACCACCAATGCTTAGGTTTCCTGCCTCCGCATCTCCACCACCATTGAGCTCACATCCATCTGCCCCCACCTCCAATGGATCCATGGTGCCATTCTGACATCACCTTCCAGCGCATGGAGGGCCTCGTCCATCATATTCTTCTCCACGCATGAACCATGGCCAAGGAGTGGTTGTTGTCCGGCAATGAGGATTTGCCATCACCGCCTGATGGCTACATGGTGTCATTCGCCCACTTCCATGAGCGTGGGCTCATGACCCTCGCCCACAAATTCCTCCTAGGGCTACTGCACTTCTACAAGATTGAGCTACAGCATCTCAATCCCAACAGGATCCAGCACATGGCGGCGTTCGTCGCGCTGTGCGAAGGATTCCTAGGGATCAACCCCCACTTCGACTTGTGGAGGTATTTCTCCGCCATCAACCTCTAGAAGAAGGGGGAGAAGGGCGGTAGGCAGGAGCTGTACATGCCGATGGGGTGCGCCGGCATCCAACTTTGGAACAATTGGGTCAGCGAGTACCCATCCATGCGGCTCTCGATGTCCAATAAGAGGTGTCACTCACAGTGATTCTACCTCAAGAATGACGCAGCCGCCCCTCTGTCAGAGTTCACCGGGTGCCTGATTGAAGGGCCCTAGAGCAGTGGAGGAAGTGGGGCATCCCGGAGAAGGACAAGAAGAAGATCCAAGACCACATCGCCACCATCCACATCTTGAAGAAGAATGGCCTAAAAGGGTCAGGCATCATTGGGGCTTACCACATGAGGAGGGTGGTGCCGTTGATGATGCGCGTGCTCCCGCTATACACGATGGCACCCGAGGCGTCGTTCGACAGAACGACGCTCGCTGAGGGAACACTTCCCAACTCTGAGATCATGCAACACATCAAGGAGGTGATGGATCCTTTATGGGATGACATGGGTGCTACCCTCAACTTAGTTTACCTAGTGCCAAGGCATCCTCCGATGCGGCCGGAGCCAGGCTACATTGTCTTCGTAAGTTTCCCTTTCTCTTGCCTTCTCTTCAATTGATTTTCTGACCCCGTGAGACTAACTTTGAGAGGGGCAGGACCAACAGAGGGACCTCATCCTCATGGATCACCTAGCACCGCTGCCAAGTGATTTGACCATGAGGGTGGCGAATCATGCTGAGGGCGAGCGGCTGAGGAAGGCAAAGGAGGCCAAGAAGAAGAAGCAGCAGAAGCTGTGGGCATGGGAATAAGGGGAGGACACTGACAATGATGATGACAATGACAATGGTGATGATGATGAGGTGATGTAGGAAGAAGAAACAGTTGCTGACGATATCGAGTGGGACAACCTGGAGAACGAGGAGGCGCTGACAGGCATCGGTTCATCCTTACACGGTTATGAAGTCCACGGGCTGGAGGAGATGGAAACGGCGGTGGCTCCCCTTTCGTAGGACCTAGCGGACATGATAGAAGGCATAGTTCTCCCCCGGAGGGGCTAGTTAGTTAAATAGGTCGGATGATCATTTTTGTAATAAGAGGACAAGTTCCATCCCTTTTGTTTCATTTGAACAAGTCTATTCTTTCGTTTTGGTTGAACAAATTTGTTCTTTCTCTCCTTTTTATGTGTAAAAGGGGGTAAAGTGCTCTGACCCTTCCTATTGTTAAGATTGTAGAGCTCAAGGTCTGGGCAAGAAACTTTGATTACGCTGGTAAGCAAGAGTGCCATAGCCACTGGGGTGTAGGTTTCTTGTAGTCTGACCAGCCTTACTCAGTTGTTTGTTTCTATAATCCTTGCCTCTAGGTTTTTAACGTGAGAAAGGGGTCGGGCACGGTGACTATTTCAGAAAGGGTGTATATATACCCTTATCAGCCCTCAAGTGAGACCCGACCCTTTGCTGTTGCCGAGGTCGGGTGTCACTAAAGATCGAGAAGACGATAGCGAAACTGGTAGGAGAAAGCGTTTTTTGTTTTAGAAACGTTATTCTTAGTTTTCGTTTGTACCCCCTCCCTAGGATCCAAGCCATCATCCTACGACCGCGCATTCGGTTTCCTTGCGAGTCTAGCTTTCCTCGAGCCCCATGCGTAGTGGGGGTCCAGTCAAGGGTTAGCTTGTCTTTGTGATCGTCACCCCATCCGCGGTTTCCACAACTGAAGGGGCTAAGCTAACATCACTTGCCTCGATGGCTCGAGTGTCACGCTCAGTGAGCTCGCTAACAGGCATGTCCAAGTGGAATCTAGGTCCATCATTCGTAATGGGGTCGGCATAGCCCTCATGTGGCATTCCACTGCTCCTTAACCCGCCTCTCGGTAGATGCCCGAGTCATTCCGGAGACCGACTCAGGTGTCCCACTGGCCTCCCCTTGAGGTGTGGCTTGAGGTTAGGATCGAACGAGAAGGTCGAGATAACCCTGTTCACTTCTGAGTGGGTCGAGCAAGGGCCACTGGGGCTCATCTATGTTTCTCCCCTAGCTCTGTGTTGACACAAGGTGGCCTCGAGCCCTTCACGGGCCAGCCTTCGAACCCCGGTCGGTCGCCATTTTTGTGATCATCACCCCATCCACAATTTCCATAATCGGAGGGGTTGAGCTAATGTCACTTGCCTCGATGGCTCGAGTGTCATGCTCGGTGAGCTCGCTAACGGACATGTCCAAGTAGAATTCAGGCCCGTCGTTCGTAATGGGGTCGGCATAGTCCTCATGTGGCATTCCACTCCTCCTTAACCTGCCTCTCGGCAGATGCTCGAGTCATTCCAGAGACCGACTTAGGTGGCTCGCTGGCCTCTCCTCGATGGAGATTCTATGAGCATGGCTCGAGGTTAGGATCGAACAAGAAGGTCAAGATGACCCTGTCTGCTTCTGAGTGGGTTGGGCAAAGGCCGTTGGGGCTCATCTGCATTTCCCCTGGCTCTGTTCGATGCGAGGCGGCCTCGAGCCCTTCATGGTTCGACCTTCGAACCCCGGTCGGTCGCCGCTCATGTTGAATGAGACGACTACAGCTTCATGACGCGACATGAAGCGTTGTGATGTAATAATTGCATATGCGATGCTTGGATGTATGAGAATGGATGAATGAATGCTTATGCACTGGAAAGGTAAAGTGGGGGTTGGTAAAGTTAGCTTGATGGCTCGAGTAACGGGTTCAGAGAGCTCTTATCAGATATGTCCATGTAGAATCTGGATCTGTCGTTCATGACGGGGTCGGCATAACCCGCATGGGGCATCCTACTACTCCTTACCCGTCTCTCGGCAGCGGTCCAAGCCGTTCGATCGACTTGGGTGACCTGCTGGCATAGGACTTACCTCGATGGCTTGACTGATGGGTTCGGGAAGCTATTATCGGATATGTCCGAGTGGAATTCAGATCCATTGTTCGTGATGGGGTCGACATAACCCGCATGGGGCATCCTATTGCTTCTTACCCATCTCTCGACTATGGCCCGAGCCGTCCGATCGACTTAGGAGACCCACTGGCACATGACTTACCTATGGAGATAGAGGATGAGATCATCCCAAGAAATTAGTTAGGAAGATAAGCCAGGCGGCGAACTCATAATAAGTAGACAAGCTCTTAAATTTTATCATGGCCAAACAGATTTTTAGCCCTTCTCCCCTTTTCGTATAAAAAGGTTAATGCGTTCTGACCCTTTCCGTCATTAAGGCTATAAAGCTTAGGGTGCGGGTGAACAAACTTTGATCACACTGGTAAGCAAAAGCGCTGTAGCCACTGGGGCATAGGTTTCTTGCAATATGACCAGGTTTACTCAGCGTTTGTTTTTGCGACCCTTGATTCTAGATCTTAACGTGAGAGAGGGTCGAACACAGAGAATGTCTGTCAGGTGGATATACTCTTAAATGCATACCGACTCTTTCCGTAGTTAAGGCTAAAAAGCTTGGGGTGCAGAAAAAACTCTGATCACGCTGGTGAGCAAAAACACCATAGCCGCTGGGGCGTAGGTTTCTTGCAGCCCGACCAGTTTTACTTAGTGTTTGTTTTTGCGACCTTCGCTTTTAGGTCTTAACATGAGAAAGAGTCGGGCATAGAGAATGTCTACTAGATAGATATGCTCTTATCTGCCCTCGAGTGAGGCCCGACCCCTTGCCATTACTAGGGTCGAATGTCACTAAAGATAGAGGAGTTGATAGCAAAACTGATAAGAGAAAGCGTGCGTAAATTAAGGGTAAAAGTGACATAGCTATTCAATGTTCTAGGCGTGGGCGAAGACTTCACTGTCGATGGTCCTGAGCTTGTAGGTGCCTGGTTAGAGCACCTCCATGACGACATACGGTCCCTCCCACAGTGAAGAGAGTTTGTGGTGGTTCTTGTTGTTCTGGGCGAGGCGAAGCACCAGGTCCCCGATGTTGAAGGCCTGACCCTACACTCGACGACTGTGGTACCGGCGCAACGCTTGCTGGTACTTGGCTGAGTGGAGGAGGATAACATCATGTGCTTCATCTAGCTGGTCCATGGCATTCTTGAGGGAGGCCTTGGCTCCCTGTTCATCGTATGCCCTGACCCTCGGTGCTCCATAATTGAGGTCGGTGGGGAGGATAGCCTCAAAACCGTAGACCATAAAGAATGGCGTTTAGCCGGTGGCCTGGCTTGGGGTCATCCTCAGGCTCCAGAGCACCATGGGAACCACTTCATGAGGATGTAGTCCTTGTATAGGTGCTCAATGGGGAAAGCATGGTTCGAGCATGGCCCTTCGAGTAGCTTCTCAAAGTGGTTTGGGGTACCCTTGGCGGGCTTCTGACCCCCTTGCGGTCGGCGGTGGCCACGAGCGAGCCCTCATGCCGCTGCTTGTTCTTCTTCTTGCTGGGATGGTTGGAGGCACCTTTGCTGGTGTCCTTGTCTTGCTTAGCCTTGCCTTTGAGGTGGTCAAAAATTGCCCCAACCGTCTCCTCACCCGAGGCGTGGTTGGTGGCGATGTCGAGGAGCTCTTTGGTGGTTTGCGGGCCCTTATATCCAAACTTGTGAACCAGGGGCTCGCAAGTGGTCCTAGATAGGAAAGCTCCTATGATGTCGGTGTCGGCAACGTTGGGCAGCTCATTGCACTGCCAGGAGAAGCGCTGGATATACCTATGAAGAGTCTCCTTGGACCTCTGTTGGTAGTTTTTGAGATCCCATGGGTTCCCAGGATGAGTGTATGTGCCCTAGAAGTTTCCCACGAAGATCTCTTTTAGGTCCACCTAACTTTGGATTCGGTTGAGCAGAAGGTGTTCCAACCACATTCGCGCCAAATTGGCCAGGAATAATGGAAGGTTGCGAATAATGAAATCGTCATTATCCGCTCCACCGGCTTGGCAAGCAAGCCGATAATCCTCAAGCCACAGTTTGGAGTTTGTTTCCCTAGAGTATTTTGGGATGTTGGTCAGTGGTCGGTACCGCGGTGGGAAGACGGCGTTGAGGATGTGTCGACCAAAGGCCTGAGGTCTCGGCAAGTCAGGGCTTGGGCTTCGCTCCTCGCCGTTGTCGTAGTGTCCACCATGATGAGGGTGGTAGCCGCAGCTAGCATCCTCCCTTGCATCGCCGTAGGTACATCTATGGGCATCGAGGGTGCCGCGTGTGTCATGGTGGAGGCCGAGACGTTCATGCACCGGGACCACAGCGTGTGGCCTGCTGTCTTGCTACGCCTGGTGGACTGACATGTCCCTGTTGGGTTGCTCTAAGGGTGTGCCCTGGTTGGCTTCGAGCTCATGTTGTTGGGACAGCGAGCTCTCGGCTTGTTGCGCCGCCATACGCTCGAGTAGTGTGCGAATCTCATGATGGGCCTGACGATCCTCAGGCATCATGGGCCTTAAAAGCCCCTAGAGCATGGCCACCATAGCATTGATGTTCTGGCTTGCCTAAGTGAAGTGTGGGAGGGCTTCGTCATCCTCAATGATCCTTCGGTTCATGTCATGGGCCATGGCATGCTTAGGCCCAACGTCTCCATGGTGCTTAATCTCTCGTTCGAGCTCCGCGCGTTCCTGCTCGAGCTGGAGTCATGCTTCCTTGAGCTCTTGGTGCCAGGCCTTCAGCTACTCTACCCCGCAGGTGAGGTGGGGCCCCTGCATCCCCCTCAACCTCGTCGTCAAAGCCATTCATTGGGGTAGCCTCTCCCTCGTGGATGCTTTTGATGTACCCCTAGGGGGTACTTGCCGTAAAACATTCATGAGAGGGGTGATGGCTCCCCCTGCTAGAGTTTGAGTTGGAGGGCGACTCCGATTCTCCTACGAGGTCATGGAAAGATTCCATGGCATATTTGGTCATCCCTATGAACTCGTCGTTCGTGGGGGATGGCGGCGTGCATTGCGCCACAAGGTGGCCAACGATCTCTACGGAGTTGCGGAGACCGGATGGGAGCGCTGTTGGGGTGCTTGAGATGAGGTATTCTAGGGAGAGTGGCTCTCCTCCGGCAAGCTATGTCATGACATTGGTGAACAAGAAGGCGAGGTGGCGTAGGTCCTCCTAGGATGGTCGGGGTCCCAAGAAGGTACTAAGCTGGCGCTCTAGCCTAAAAAATTGAAGCCAAGGAGCTGGTCGCTCCTGGGGATGCGAGCCTCCGGTGCGTGCAGCTACAGCTCCTCAAGCGCCTCAGCGATCGCATCGAGGCCGGTGAAGTGGAGAGGTTAGATGGTGGCGGGGGCCTGCGCCAACTCTCCCTCTGTCGTAATAATGAAGTCTAGGTTCCCAAAGCGCACGTGCGTGCCCAGGACCCAACTGATGCCGTGACTAGCCATCCGAGGCCTGATGTGGATGTTGAGACATGCAAAAAGCCCCTACCTAGCGCCAACTGTCAGTGTTTTTAGACCACCGATGAGTAAATTTGTATTTACGTGTCTGGCTCGGATGGTGTGCTCGAATGTGGGGAGTATGACCCTAGATACCCATGTCAAACCACATGGGCTACGCCCCTAGGGGTAGCCCAGCCCATAAGACGAAGCCTTGCGAGGCACGATTCTGCTCGGCGCCTCCCGCAAGACACTAGGAAGATATCCTGAAGATACTACGAAATCTGTTAGGATACGTATGATCCTAAGATTCCTGTAATATGTTATTACTTTCTGGTTATCTCTTAGATCTAACCGACTTGTAGCCCTGCCTCTCGAACTATATAAGGCAGGCAGGGACCTCCTCCAAACTCACACAATATCATACGATAGCTAATACAAACCAACAGACTACAGGAGTAGGGTATTATGTCATACTGACGGCATGAACCTGTCTAACTCGTGTGTCTCTGTTGACTTCTTGTTCTTGATCTCACGCTCCTCTACTGATCAATCTACCTTCGTGGGATACCCCTTGGAGGACTGCCGATGATATTCTATCAACAGTTGGCATGCTAGGTAGGGAGCGTGCGTGCTGATCCATGGTGAACCAGATGGGATCTCAAGACTAACGTCCTGGCGAGATCAACTTTCATCTTGCCTGCGACGTCTACATGAAGATTTGTTGCCGAACTCAAGTCGCCGTGCGAAGACTAACAACCTAGATTGAAAACTCACCACCTGTTGGGTGCTCGCCGTCAACGCTGACCAGATAACGCCATACGCCATCGACCAGACTTTCTGTCTAAAGCTAAGTCACGCTTTAATATTCTTCTAAATATTCTCCAATCTCCGTATATCACCATAATGTTTCTTTGAGCTGTTTTCTCCATGTTTGCTCTCCAAATGATTTTCTGAACCCCCGAACAGTCATGTTGACACTCGGATGTCCCCAGAGATTGCCCTATCTCGGCTCCTCCCTACACGTGCACGAGCATCTGG
The DNA here is from genome assembly GCF_019320115.1 of Miscanthus floridulus. NCBI lineage: Eukaryota > Viridiplantae > Streptophyta > Magnoliopsida > Poales > Poaceae > Miscanthus > Miscanthus floridulus. The sequence goes on from NC_089584.1 coordinate 118,275,608, forward strand.
GCTCTGTGTTATGGGTGGTCGATAGCGGCTCCTTAGCGACGCTTTGTTCTTCCTACACACACATGGGCTCCGCGCTCCATGTTATGGTTAACAGGCTAGCTAGGTCTAGAGACTTAGCTACACACTAACTATTTGGGCAGTTTATATTAAATATAAATACATCTTCACACCAACTGATTGCTGAGCTGCATACGCTATTTCATCGCCATTGCTGATTTTTCTCTGGAGTTCATATATTTTTACATCAAGTACTACCCGTTCTACATATTTGTATTGCAGGATTATCGTCCAGGTAATCGGACCACCTGGTGCTTAGACTTCTCCACCGATCAACTGGTCAGATCGCTAGGTTCATGGACTTCGTCACCAACCAGTTGATCGGACTGTTCGCCAGTCGCTTCTACTCAATACTCACCTCGCCGTCGACCAGTTGACCCGACTATTCGTTGCTCGTGTTTTATCACCAGCTACGCCAGAGACTCCTCGGTGCTCGGACATCGCCAGATATGCCGGGGACTCCTCGGTGCTCGGACGTCGCTAGCTACACCAGGGACTCCTTGGTGCTTGAACATCACCAGATACGCTGGAGACTCCTCGATGCTCGGACATCGCCAGCTACATTGGTTACTCCTCGGCGCTCAGATTCTTTGTGCTCGGGGACTAAGTGGGCACACTTCACCCCACTTCACCTTGCAGATGTCGCCAGCTACGCCTGGGACTCCTCGGTGCTCGAACATCACCAGATACATCGAGGACTCCTCGGTGCTCGGACATCGCTAGCTACACCGGGGACTCCTTGGTGCTCGGACATCGCCAGCTACGCTGGGAACTCCTCGGTGCTCGGACATCGCCAGCTACGCCGGGGACTCCTCGGTGCTCGGACATCGTGAACTACGTCGGGAACTCCTCGGTGCTAGGACATCATCAGCTACGCTGGGGACTACTTTGGTGCTCGGACATCGCCAGCTACGCCGGGGACTCCTCGGTGCTCGGACGTCGCCAGCTACGCCGGGGACTCCTCGGTGCTCGGACATTGCCAGCTATGCCGTGGACTCCTTGGTGGTTGGACATCGCCAACTATGCCAAGAACTCCTCAGTGCTCGAACATCGCCAGCTATGCTGGGGACCCCTCGTTGCTCGGACATCGCCAGCTACACCGAGGACTGCATTGATGGTCGGATCTTGCTGCGCCTCATTAGTGTGCTATCAAGCTGCTCCATGATGTTTGGATTAGGGTGCTGATCTTGGGCAGCACGTTTGGGGACTTAATACGTGCATGTCAGACGACGTCGGCAAGCTTTTAGACTTCTTTTTCTTTGACCCTGCTACAAGATTCATTCTCCATCTTCTAGCAGGCTTGGGGACTAAGTGGGCACACTTCACCTTGCAGTGAATGTGCGCTTTTCGATTTGGGGCTCCACCTGTGGACTGGTTGCCTACTCGGCCAGTCTTCTGCCTTTCTTCTACTTTGGACCCTGGCACCATATGACTACGTCATCTACTGTTAGGCTCGGCTACTAAGAGGGAACAGTTCACCTTGCGGTGAATGTCTTTGCTTTATTCTGGAAGACTCCGCGCCTCTTGAAGCTGAAGAAGACTATCTCTTTTTCTCATGGTCAGACTCTAAGTGGGCACACTTGGTCCACTACAAAGAAATTTTTGATTCTAAACTTGAGCTCCTTACACCCTTGTGGCAAGCCGTACTTGGGTTACACTGCTCGGCAACGGTTCACGCTGCTCGGCAATGGTTCGTGCTACTCAACGATGGTTCACGCTGCTCGACAACTGCTCATAACTGCTCGGCAACTCATCACGGTGGTCGAACCATGAGTTTGACTGCTCAGCTTTGTTCGCACCTACTCGGACAAGCTCAAGACATCATTGCACATTGGGTACAAGGCGCTCGGGGACTAGCTATGGGGGGTACGACCTCGGATACCCATGATAGACCACATGGGCTACGCCCCTTGGGGTGGCCCAGCCCACAAGACAAAGCCTTGCGGGGCATGATTCTGCTCGGCTCCTCCCGTAAGACACCGAGAAGATATCCTGAAGATACTACGAAATCTATTAGGATACGTATGATCCCAAGATTCCTGTAATATGTTATTACTTTTCGGTTATCTCTCAGATCTAACCGACTTATAACTCTGCCCCCGGACTATATAAGGCGGGCAGGGACCTCCTCCAAACTCACGCAATATCATACGATAGCTAATACAAACCAATAGACCACAAGAGTAGGGTATTACATCATACCGACGGCCTAAACCTGTCTAACTCATGTGTCTCTATTGCCTTCTTGTTCTTGATCTCACGCTCCTCTGCCGATCAATCTACATTCATGGGATACCTCTCGGAGGACTGCCAGCGATATTCTGTCGACATCGAAGGACACAAGGGTTTATACTGGTTCAGGCAGAACGTCCCTACGTCCAGTTTACTGCTGCTTGTGTTACCAGCACTTGGTTTGCAATAGGGGTTACAAACAGGCGAGAAAGGGAAAGGATCCCAAGTCTCTAGTGAAAGGAATGAACGGGTGCTGAGAGCTCGATCGCTGCTCAGCCATGTGCTCATGTCATGCTCTTGTGTTTTTATCTCGTGGTTTGTTTTTGTGTGGATCTCAATTCCCTTTTCATGGGGTGCCCTGCTTCCCCTTTTATAGGCGAAGGGAGAGCACGGGTTACAACGGAGGAAAAGAAGAAGAATCAGAGAGAGAAGAAGGCTTCTAGGATCGCTGGGTCCTTCTTCTTCTTCATGCGGGTCCTGCCAACCTTGTAGACGTCAACAGGGATGGCTCCACATCACGGCCATGTTCATTACTAACGACAGGCGTAGGCGTCGTCTGCCAGTCATGGCGTTCCATTCCATCCTAGCGGACGTCATGGTGAACTGATGCACCTATCAGTGTTCGTACGAGGGTTAGGTAGAATAGCACTAGTACGCCCAACGCTGTTCTTGATGTGAATCCTTAGGTATGGCCCATCATGGCCTCGGGTTACATCGAGTCATGCCCGTCTCTTCCTTGGTGTCAGAGTTTTGACCCAGGGCCATACACCTAGACCTAGAGTGGTTGGCGACGATATGGGTCCCCATCGGGTGAGACGGAGCCCGCGACCCTTGGGGGTCAGACGAGATGGAGCCTGCACCCAAGGGTCGGACGAGACAGAGCTCGTGGCTCGGGGTCGGGCAAGACAGAGCCCGTGGCCTTGGGTGAGACCTCCGCAACCTTAGGGTCAGGCGAGATGGAGCCCGTGACCCTTAGGGGTCAGACAAGACAGAGCACGCACCCAAGGGTCAGGTGAGATAGAGCTCGTGGCCTCGGGCGAGACCTCCACGACCTCGGGGTCAGGCGAGACGGAAACTGCGTCCTTGGGGTCGGGCGAGACGGAGCCTGTACCAAGGTGTCGGGCAAGACATGTTAATATGTTTTGCTCTGTCCGGGGGAGTTAGCGTGAGTGCTAACTCCCTTGCTTTGGGTATTCCTAGTTTTGATACCCGATAGGAATGAGTTATCGAATTCTCCCTAGATATATATTGTATATATCGATTTGTTGTCCCAATAACATAATCACTAAGAATGACATTTCCTAGATACTGTATACATCAATTCGCAACAAGATAGAGTATTGCTTGAGCTTTAGGGATAAAAGAAAAAGGTTTCACAGGCAAGTGTGAGGAAAAGATAGAGGAAAAAAATAAAAAAATTGGAAAAAAGGAGAAGGTGCAAAAAAGACATTTGTTTTGTATTTGATCTATGCAAAATACTTCCCTGGTTTCTCTCTCCCTCCCTCCCTTCTTTGCTTTATTTCTCTTCATAAGTGAACTCTTGCATGCATCATCATATCCCATGGAAATCTTATATGAGCTGCTATTTTTGCCAGCACCACCCTTCATAGATTCATAATTCTGAATCCATGATCACATTTACAAACGCCTGCACAACGCCCTATTTGTTTGGGCTTGTTTGGATGATATGCCATGGCTGAAAGTACTGTTGGTTGATTTGGTGTGAGAGAAAAATATTGTTTGTTGGCTTAAAAAGTACGGCTTATAAGCCAAACAAGCCCAAACGAACATGGCACAAATCTGCATGTTTGGCTTAGTGAAGTAACTTGTAGCACCTGACGGCCTTCTCCGATCCTGATTGCCTGCCAAAATAATTTCACCAGAAGACACCTTCCATTTGTCCATGTGCACTTCTAATTAATATTATGCAAACAAATTAACATAACTGCTAAATTAAAAGTGCACTGCAAACCGGAGTCAAATGAAAGTCAGAAAAGTACGACTTAGAATAAAACTAAAATGACCTATTTACATTTTAATAAAATGGAGAGAGCGTCATAGTGGATTCAGATTAAACAGTTGAAACATTTAGAAAACAACATACGTGTATAGCCCCTACAACATATGCAATATCTGGATAAAACACTTGCAACATGTGCATACACTTGAACACACGTGTATAGCCATTGTAACATATGCAACACCATATCTACTTTTGCAACATCTAGATGAAACATATATAACATGTGTTTGAAACAACTAAAACATTTGAAACATATACTTGCAACACACGTGTATAGCCATTGCAATATATGCAACACCTGATCTACTTTTGCAACATCCAGATGAAACATATGCAACATTGTCGGGGACCAATAGTAGGGTACCCGAAGAGGAGGAGCTAATGACCATCAACGTTGATTCGTCCGCGCGATCAAGAGCGCGACTACACCGCTTATCGGGTCCCGCCTCATCTGGCCATCGAGGTGGTGGGCCCTACCTCATCTAACCCCCGAGGGTTGGCTCTGCCTCGATGGGCCCTATGGTCACAGGCCTCGTCTCGCCCGACCCTCGAGGGTTGGCTCTGCCTCGGCTGACCCCCGAAGGATGGCTCCGCCTCGCTCGACCCTTGAGGGCTGGCTCCGCCTCACCCAACGTCTGAGGGCTGGGTCTGCCTCGCTCGATGTTTGAGGGCTGGTCCGCCTCGCCTGACGTCTAAAGGCTAGCTCCACCTCGCCCGACGTCTATGCATGACTCCTTTATAATGACACCCACAGATAAGGCGGCACACTAAAGTCAACCATAATACCGAGGACCGTACCCTACACGCCTATAGGAAAGTACTGTCAAGCCATGCCAAAAGGGTGCTTTGTGACCTCCCAGGCATGTCAGAGGCAAAATAGTATTGTAGGCGCCGACATTTGCCTTACAGTGTTGTGGGCGCCGTCATTTTCCCTCAGGCATGGATCCTTATGAAAGCTCACGACAACCACTATGGTCCAGAAGGAAACTCACATCATCCACAGTAATGGATGTGCGGTCACTATGCTGCCTGCTCCCGATATGGCCATCGATCAGCACCCTAGTCCACTACGCGGCCTGTCGGGGTGGGATTGGACGTGACAACTCGCGGACAATGCTAGGACATGGCATCATCAGCGGGCAAACACCCAGTGCAGCCCTGTCAGGGTCAATGGACATGCGCCCAACGTGGAGCTATCCGTGTCACCGCCTGCCATGTCAGTGGGGCCCGCACAGAGGAAAAGGAAGACCCAGCATCCTTGAAGGACTTCCTTTACCTCTAGTTTTTCACTTTTCTCCATCTGTAATCCTTGCTCTCTCTTTGTGGCAGAACCACCTAATCTAATGCCTCCCAAGAGTACTTGTCTTCCATTAGACACTAAGTACTCAAGGGAGGGCACCAAATTACCTGGTTCCATCGAGCACACCCCAAGGGAGAACCCAAAAATCCACATTTTTCCATCAAGATCACAAATATGAGAATAAAGCTTACATCATTCTTAACCATTTCTTACATCACTTTTTATGCAACATCAGAGTATAATATTTATTGTTGATAATAGCAGAATATGATCATGTTATCAGAGTTATGAACAATATAATTTAACAAAGAAATATAAACATGTGATCAGAGTTATAGTGGAAATAAATATCTATTCATGACATGATGAAGCATTGTTATATAAACTATGACAACATATTATAAAACTTCTATTTATAAAACCTTTTAGTGAGAGTTATAAATGAAAACTATGATCGTAGCGTAAAGGAATCCTCTCTGAGCCCACCAGGAGGGATCCACACACAAGAGTCTGCTCTAGCATCCACTTGTCACCTGCAACAGGGGGAAATAAAACCTTGAGTACTCAATTGTACTCAGCAAGACTTACCCGACAGGAGGAAAGAAAAGACTCCAAGGATATGCAAGGCTATCTGGCTTGTGGGTTTATTGCATCTACAAGAAGCATTACTAAGTGTGCGTCCTTATTGTCGGTGTTTTGTACAAGCACCGGCAAGTAAATTTATAGTAATGCGCGTTAGGCTCAGATGGTGCGCTAAAGGACACAAGATTTATACTGGTTCGGGCTGAAAGTCCCTACGTCCAGTTTGTTGCTGCTCGTGTTATTAGCACCGTGAACGGTTTGTAGTAAGGGGTACAAACGATCGAGAGAGGGACTGGTCCCAAGTCTCTGATGGAAGTGTTGAAGGGAGGTCAAGAGGTTCGACGCCACTTGACTGTGTGTATCTGAGTGTCGTATTGTTCGGTCTCAAGAGTCCGTCCCTTTGATGGAGGAAGCACATCCCCTTTTATAGAGGAAGGGGTCGCTTTTACAAGGGCGAGGGTTTAGGACGTATATTCTACTTAGTCTTGTGGCTCACGTCTACCCAATCCCCCTCCTTCATTCTGATGAGTGCGAAGGAAGATAGGCGCCAACAATACTGTTGATGTCTCTGTAGAATGTCAGGTTGATTACAGAATGCTGCCCTACGTAGGGTGTGGGCTGTAGTACAGTGGTTTTGACTTATTGGCCTCTCCCGGCCTTGCTCCGCACGCCTTCTGGTTCGTGTGAGTCTTCGTTGGAGGGACAAGGGGTCAGGGTCAAGAGCGACGACATGGTCAAGGCCTTCTAACTTGGCGGACCTAAGGGGTCAGGAAGCGGGTGCCGCTCCCTTGGGTTCATAGCATGGTGATGGAATGTCCATCATGCGTGGAGATATCAAGTCCTTTTCTGGAGCATAGTGGTTGTCGTATATCATCATCGGGTTGCGTGTCCCAGGGCTGAAGGCAGCGCCTACAACTCTACAGGGTGAGGAGCATGCACCTGTACAACCTTTCGGGCTCTGCAGCGCTCGGAAGGGTCTAAAGCACCTGTCCTGTCATCCCCTAGCAGTACTTTTCCTGCCAGGGCGCAGGGTATGGTCCTTGGAGCCATGGTTGACCCGAACGTCTTGTCTTGCTCTGTACTTATCATTTTGAGGGAATGGGGAGAAGTTGTCAGGGAGGATGAATCCAATCTTTAGATATGGAGCATGGTGAGACTCGTTCCTTGCCGTCGGGCGAAACGGAGACCAATTCCTATCTCTCGGGTGAGACCGACCTCGCCCCTCCGGGGTTGGGCGAGGCGGAATCTATCCCTCAGTCCTCGGGCAAGAATGAGCCTGTCCCAATGGCGTCGGGCGAGACGGAGATTAACCTTGAGCCCTCGGGCGAGGCAGAGTCATCTCCCAAAGGTGTCGGGCGAGGCGGAACCAAACTTCTGTCACCCGAACAAGGGATGAAACAGCGCCCTTATGCGTCCAGAAGTTTTTCACGTTTGGTGGTTATTGGTTCCACCTTCTGGGGTACCCCAGTATTAGGTCCCCGACAGTAGCCCCCGAGCCTCTAGGTGATTCAAGTAGAACCGCCTGGAGGGTGTTTTTTGACTTCGTCGAAGTTACTTTGCTGGAGGGTGCGCGCGAGCGCACCCGATGGGTGTAGCCCCCGAGCCCCCGGGTGACTCGAGTAGAGTCGCCCGGGGGGTTGTATCGGTCCCTTCACGAGTAAGGCTAAAGGACTTAGCTTTTTATCAACTGGATGTTTTTCCGAGTGGGTCGTGGCATTCCGTTTGCTGGGAACTGATTCGGGGCTGACCTAACTGGTGCTTCTGCCCTTGATTTCGGATCATTCGTGGATCCTTTCTTAGTTGGGCCGGCCGGCGAGCTCCTGGGCCCTAGGTGGGCAAAAGAAAAAAAAAGAAACAGGCCTTCGTGGCTTGCGTTTCCTAGGTGGGTAGAGAGTCTGGATTTGCCTAGGGAAGGCAAACCGTCTGCCAAGATTTTTGGGGTGAGAGGATAGGGACTACGGGCGCGTGTCCCGCGACGTGACGCGGTGGCGCGCGTGGCAGGCCTGGAGATCGAGGCGGATGGTTGCCCTTCTCGCGTCCGTCGCCCCCTATAAAACCACGGGGTTCGCCCCCAAGGTTCCGTATTTCGCTCCCCTGCCTTTGCGTTCTAAAACATCCGCTGCCAATTGTCCCAGCCTCCTGCGCCCGCATCGCCACCGTCGATCGGCTTGCGTTCATGTTGCAGCCGCCATCAAGCTCGCACCTGCCCTTCCTCCCTACTGCTTTAATGGAGTTGTGGGGCAGATCAAGCATCACCTCCCGGTGTCTGGAGGGCCTCGTCCGCCGTGGCCTTCTCCACCCACTGTCCGCCGTCCAGGAGTGGCTGCTACCTGGCGACGAGGGTGAGCCGGTGCCGCCTGAAGGGTATGTCATCTCTTTTGCCATCTTCCATGAGCGGGGATTCGGGGTACCCGCGCATAGATTCCTTCGGGGGCTGCTGGATTACTATGAGGTAGAGCTGCAGCATCTAACTCCCAATGGGATTCAACACATGGCAGCGTTTGTTGCCCTATACTCTGTTCGGCATGAGGCAGCCTCGAGCCCTTCGTGGGCCAACCTTCGAACCTCAGCCTGTGGTCACCTATATCGAATGAGGTGACGGCCGTTTCGTGATGCGACACGAAGCGTTGGGATGTTTTGCCTATGTATAACATAATTGAAATGAAGACGGGGTCGGTAACATTACCTTGGCGGTATGTTCGTGCGGGGTTTGGGCCCTGATGATGAGGTTGGAGTGACCTGCATAAGAATCACTATTCTTTGTTTTTCGTATCTCGGTGGTGGTCCGAGCCGTTTAATTAACTTGGGGAACCTAACAGCTTCTCCTTTGGGAGAGACTCTGTAGGCGGACCCCTCCCAACCCTTCTTGAGAAGGCAGACATTGAAGTCGGAGATGCGAGGGGCGTTTGAGCATGGTTTTTCTGGTGAACAGAAACACCATAGCCACCGAGGCGTAGGGTCTGCTAGTTCGTCCAGTTTTACTCAAAGTTCCATGCCCGTATTCCATACTCCTGGCTTCAAGCGTACGGAGGGGTCGGGTGAAGAGGATGTCTAGACTGGTAGTCATCCTCGGCAGCCCCCGAGTGATGTTCGTGTCCCCGTCGTTTGATGGGGTCGGAAGCTCATGAATGAATTTTAATGCATAAAGTAAGAAAGTTGAGATGCTTATCTTTCTTTGGACGTTCGTTCGTCGTGTCTTCTGGGCCGAACGGTCGACCCAGGAGATCCAAAAGGTGCTATCGTCGGATCATCCGTGGTCCTGCATGGGGAGGTGAAGGGCTGCCTGCCTATGTGGGTGCCTTAATTGCCACGTCCGGAGTGGGTTAGTAGCGGGCCATACCCAGGCAGTGCTCAGTTTGACCAAAGAGGGACGCCTCGTCGACCGGGGTGCGTCCCGTCAGTTCCGGCGCGTCCCCTCAGATATCAATCAGCATTGATTCCGTATTTAAAGAGGGGAATGGAGAGGGTTTTTCGTCCAACCTTTCGCCTTTCCTTAGCTACCGCGCCTCCTCTTTAAATAGGGAGGGGAGAGGAGTTCTCAGCCCACCTCCTCTTCTGCCTCTGAGCCACTATCTCTCCTTCTTTGTTTCCGCCGAACGTGTCCGTGCGTCGCGGCAGTTCCTGAGTGAGGAAGAGTAATGCCAGAGAGAGAGTGAACTCACAAATTTGCTCGCGAGTCTGGTGCGTGATGTCAAGTCAGAGGTTATCCAACGTAGATGAGATGGTGCGTGCTGCCCTTGCTGAGGAGTCGCTGCTGTCGAAGGAGAAGAGGCACCGGTGGGTGTCGTATGTCATCGACTGTGCCGTCGTCCGCTGTGCTCCTCCTTTGGCGGGAGGCGTTTCCTGCCCATACGCCATTGTCAGGGTTATGGCTGGGGATGATGGCGTAGTCCCCAGACGCCCTGGCAGTGGCGTCGTTGTCGAGGTTGCGGCTGACGACGATGGCATAGTCCTCGGACGCTCCGGTGGAGGCGTCGCAGATGGTGGCACCTTCGAGGATCCAGCGAAGCGGTGGGATATCAGGATGTCACTGATGGAGAGCGTGGCACGGTGACCGTAGTAGACGAGCTGGCCCATGTACATGCCCCGGGCATCGCCGATGGAGAGCGTGGCGCGGCGACCGCAGTAGACGAGCTGGCCCATGTACATGCCCCGGGCGTCGCCGATGGAGAGCGTGGCACGGCGACCACGGTAGTACTTGTAGTAGAGCTAAGCAGAGACTGTAATGAAATAACTTTGTGGGGAAGCCCCCGAGGAAACAGTCCTCTGAATTTATAAGTATATTGTTCCTTTTTGTAATGAAATCACTTTGTAAGTGACGAATTTGTGCAAAAAATGAACAAAATTACATCCTTTGCTTATGGCAAGCAATTTTTTATCTTTCTCCTTTCTGTAGGAATGATTTTAGTGCTTTTCGACCCTTCTCACGGTCTAAGTCATAAGAAGCTAGGAACGTGGGTGAACTAATTCTGATTGAACTGGTGAGCAAAGAGATTGCAGCCGCTGGGGCGTGGGTGTCTCGCAGTCCTACCAGTTGTATTCAGAATTGGTTCCCAAAATCTTAGCCCTTGGGACTCGTTTATGAGGCGAATGGAAAACGTAGAGAATGTTTGTAAGTATAACACAGGAGTTTTTTGCAAGCATAATACTTGTATTACATATGTCATATGTTATGATCCGACCCTTCTCACGGTCTAAGTCATAAGAAGCTAGGAACGTGGGTGAACTAATTCTGATTGAACCGGTGAGCAAAGAGGTTGCAGCCACTGGGGCGTGGGTGTCTCGCAGTCCTACCAGTTGTATTCAGAATTGGTTCCCAAAATCTTAGCCCTTGGGACTCGTTTATGAGGCAAATGAAAAACTTAGAGAATGTTTGTAAGTATAACACAGGAGTTTTTTGCAAGCGTAATACTTGTATTACATATGTCATATGTTATGATCACATGCCAGCCCCCGAGTGAGGTCTGTCCCCTTGTGATTTGCAGGGGTCGGAAGTCACTAAGGATCGGGGTTTTGTTATGACAAAATCTGATAAGGAAGAAGCGTAAGCTTATTTTAAGGATAGAAACGACGTAGCTGCTCGATGTTCCAGGCGTTGGTGAAGACCTCGCCGTTGATGGTTTTCAACCGGTAGGCGCCTGGGCGAAGTACTTCCACGACGACGTAGGGCCCTTCCCAGGGCGGGGAGAGTTTGTGGCGGTCCTTGTTGCTCTGCACAAGACGGAGGACGAGGTCTCCGATGTTGAAGGCTCGACCCTGCACCCGTCGGCTGTGGTACCACTATAACACAACATACCTTTGCCGACACTTTTTACAGTGGACAAAGGGTACCTTTCCTGACAGATAACCTCTCGCGAAAGGTTTTACTGACAGTTTAGAAATAGTCGCGCTATAAGCCGTGGGCAAAACTTTCGCCGACAGTTAAAGGAATCACCGACACTTTTTTGTGTTGCCAAATGGGGAACCTACGCCGACAGTTGAAACCTTTGCCGACAGTTAACCCTTTGCCGACAGTTAAGACCTACGCCGACAGTTTAAACCTTTCCCGACAGTTTGTGTGTTGGCGAAACCATTTTTAAGGTATTTTGTGAATCATGCCCTGTCCAACGACTAAAGTATCGACAAAACTATACTGCAGATATAGATATAAATACAATTTGAATAATTTGACAAATCCACTGTTATTCATATAGAAGGAAAATCTCAATTCTTAGGAGCTAGATAGAGTTGATTCATTTTCGGAAAATAGTGTTCTCATCAGGTCTGCAAAACATGACATAGACGTTCTGAACTTGAGACGACTAACAAAAAAGCCAGATTAATATTTAATAGGCCACACATTTCCGCAGAGGACCATCCATGAGAATGCTCTAAGCTGCAGTGCCCTAGCCCTTCTTGCGCTGAAGCGTCTTCATGTAGAACTCAAGCTCTTTACCCTCAAGGATGTACCTGTTATACAAAAAAAAGAAAAGTGTATTGTAAGGAGCTGCCTGCAAAATAAAAATAATTTTTGTATCATAAAAAATCATGGATTTAATAATAAATTGCACGATGGTGCGAAATAGCACACTGCATAAAGGTTATATATTATAATTACCAAAGTAGCTAAACAGAGCAAGATGAAGGATTAGATTTTCCAAAGCAATTCCACTATTTTTCTAGAATTACCCACTTGACAATCAACGGTTAAAATGACACACTTTGTACAATGGTGGAATTGCCATACTCATTTTGGGATTACTTATGATTTTCCTGGCACTACTATATGACATTTTGCTGTACTATAGTCAGAAATTTAGACTACCACTAAGCCAGGCTTCAATCTGAATGAGAAATTAGGAAGATAGAAAAAGAACATTCCAGGCTCCTAGTACATGTACCTTCATTGGCTTCTTGGAGGCACCTACAAATTCACATGATAGCTGTGGCCACAGCTCAGCTTCCCAGTTTCCTCATTTGCTTCAAACTCTTCCTAAAAATTGAAATGGAATCGATGGCTACACATCAGGTGCCGAGTAGAGGTGCAGGAAGTGAGGAGGGAAAAGAGAAAGAGAAGGGGCATACTTGACAGATGCTACATCTCCTATCCATTTCTGTACAAAAATGGTTGGGGTTGAAGGCGGAGTACTTGACCATCCTAAGGCTTTGAATGATCTCGTCTTCACGAAGCCCTGTACTTACATGTCCAATCCGGTCCTCAAGATCGAGCAATTCCTGTCAAGTGAAATAGTGAGCGATGATGAAGGCATAAAATCTTCTGTTTTATTTTACATGGTATGCAGTGAGAAGATACGTCATATGTCATGTTGTCAACATCGAGGCACCAATCCTGATACTGATCATAAATACCCATTCTTCCCAATAATATCCTTGTTCGGAACATCATCTGCAAGTCACAAATAAGAAGTTCGAAAAATTAAAGAAGAAAACATAGCACCTAAAAAAACACTGACTAAAGACATCAACAGGTTCAGTAGGGGCTCCTGAGCCCCTCCTGTTCCCTCAAAAAAAAAGACATCATCAGGGATCTCCCCTAAAAAATACTACAGGATCTACAATGCACATGGATGACGGGGTGGAAGCACACCAATAGCCAGGTGTCGATCTCCTCGGTGTGTGCGTTCTACGGACTAAAATACCATGTGTATAGAACAAGTACATAGGGCTACAGACTAAAATACCATGGAAACAGTACTGTTAACTCCTTTACCTGAACACCTAAGTACTTCAACCAATAATTGCAGCACTATAATGTAATAACAAAGAGCACCTTTCACTGACAAAAATGCTAGTTCACATTCTATATTACCTTCTTATACAACTAATTAACACCTACTGCTACTATAGAACGAACCTACTTGAACACAACACCTAATTTTAATCATTGGTAATGTGTGTAATCCATTGCCACTGGCTCATTCCAGAAAGCTCGGTAAACAGCAAAACAAGCAACATTTCAGCAACATGGCAGTTAACCGAAAGAATCAGCAACATGGTTGTTCAGCTCAGCACAATGATTCAACATTGATGCATATAACTAGAACTCTGCATCTACACTCAAAGTCCCACCTGACCACCAACAAACTTATCTATTCCTGAGCCATGTTCTCCTATTACGGTATCACCTGCTGTCATGTGAACCCCTCATATCTGTGGCCGTTTCCTCAATGGGTACATTACCAGCAAGTAGAGTAGAGTAGATAGCATGGGGTACCACACACTTCCCAAGGCGCAGCCTGTTCTTAGCTACTGGATGTTCAACTCTAACAGAAAGTCCATGTTAGTTGACACTCCATATCTCAAAAGGATGATATCATGTGAAACACTCAACTAACAAATGAAGCAGAAATACACACACCGGAAGTCACCTATAATTATAAAAAGGGGTCCTATTGCAGGCAAGGACTTCATAATAAGTTTTTTTAAGGCTCTGAAGTCTGATCACAGCGACGCATTGTGAATTTGTAGTTTGCAGAGTTGATTCATAACAAAATTCATATCCAAGCACACGACAAGTGAGTTGAACAGAATAGATGCTGCGTAACTATATCGTACCTCTTCCTCAACCCGAGCTTGGGAGTGCCACTGCTTGAATGGGGCAGCATCAACTTGCACAATGGCACTCTTCACAAGGGTTTGAGTCCTCACAAGCTCATTGTTTGATGCATTGTAGACCACGTATCCAGGCGAAGAGCCCTCCAGTTCACATTACCTCCACGAACACGAACCCTCCTCACTGTCTTGTTGCTTGACAACTTGGTGTTGGCCGGCTGGCGCCCAAGCTCATACCTTCAAGAGAAGAGTTCAGCTACATTATAGCTGTATCCTACCAGAACAAACTAAGAATCATTTTCGTTAATCATTGTTAAGCCAACAATATTTGGAATCAACAGTTCATGCTGATTACTAAATAATTACAACAAAATATTACTTAATGATTCTTTTCTAGCACATACTGATAAAAAGGAAACTATTTATCTTGGCAAATAAAGTGCACATAGCGTGATTCAGAGTTGTTGCACTCATATTCCAGCACTAATGAAAATTAACTAGCTAACAAATTTTGGTAGTGAGGCTTATAAAATTGGGAAGGTATAATACTAGAATATCAGCACCATAGCGATGGTGGCTTCCCATCAAACACAAATTGTAGTAGTGCAGTTACAAGGAGAGCTGACACTATAACAAAACCCTGAAAAAAAAAGTTCAGTTCCCAGATGTCAATGAAAGGCATGGCTGTTTTTCATTTAATGTCAGTTTAGGCACTTGCCTTTCTAACGCCACCTGCATAAGTTGTGACAAGACCAACAAGAATTCCACCCACGGCATTCATTAATACCGGTACCTAAGGTAAAGAATGGTGATTAGAGACCCACACATCAATGAAGATCTATTACAGCTTTTGCTTCCATCTGTGACGGATGTTACAGATGTACTTTTCAGTCAATGCAGGACATATCAGTGCCTTCAAAAGATTGGCATTAAAAATTGAAGCATAAAGGGAGGCAATACCTATTTCAATAATTTGGTGAGAAAAAGTTCATTTGCACTAAAGACAGTGAAGCAATATCCTAGTTAGATCCTCGAAGATCAGTATTTACCTACTTGGCTATTTTAGACCAGTCAAGCAACAGATGCAAACATCAATATGGAAAAGCCTAATTATCAAGGCAAATGGCAAGGGTGTAATGCCAGGATATTATCCTGTCTTGACCATGAACCATCCATAAAAAAATTGGAATGCCTAGATTAACTGCTAGCCTGCTAGACTGATGTGCTACCTTAACAACTCACTAATGATCTAGGTTCTACATTAACAAAAAAATTGAAAATTGAAAATTTATCTTATAGAGTTAATTACATAAAGCAGAAGATTGGAATTGCGTACTGGAAATATTGGTAACCAAGGTGTACGGTGTTTTTCTCCATTTCAGTAACAGCATGTCATTGCAAATAGAAGTAGTTTGTGACAAAGAACACTCGTCTTTTAGGTTACATTCCCGCCTGTTATATACATACATATATGAAAACACGACCATATGGTGCGAGATGACGAATCATATGGTTCATACATCCTTGTAACTGCACCACAGCATTGATGCGAGATTAGAGTTCTAGTTCCAATATCACCAAACAGTAATCTAGAATCTGTAACCAATTTCTAGGTGGTTTGGAAGCCCTAAAAATTCAGCTCGCAGGGCAGATATAATGAATTTCCATTAAGTTTCCTACCAACTAGAATGATCTTGGAACGTTTTAGCACGGTTGTGTACTCGATACATGAACATCACAACTCAAAATATATGAACCTATTGACCTATGAAAAGAAAGGCGCGTTTTATTACCATAGTGTCAAATAAGCCTCAGACAATTTCTCCCCTGGAATCACGTTTACTGAGAACAGAAGGGAAAAAAATCAGATCAGGGATAGCCTCACCGTTGCTTGGCATGGAAGACCCTCTTCTTAGTCCCGTGTTTGCTATGGCAGCCTCGCCACCGCCGGCGCCGCCCCCTGACCTGGGGGTGACAGATCCGGCCACCAGAACAACGGATCCGCCAGCCCAGGCCCTGGAGCAGCCTAGGCCGGCCCCGTCGGCGCCGCCATGCGAGGAGGAAAGGGGACGACGGAGGGGAAGAAGTGGAAGAGAAGCCCGCCGCCGTCACCACCACCCTGTGCCTGCCCAGGCCTCTGGCTGGCGCCGTCGCAGTCACGGCCAGGTGGCCTCGTCGAACCCCACGTGGCTCGGGCGAGGCGACGCCCGCCGGCCCACGTCATCCCATGCCGCCACTCCACCAGACAAGAGGAGGGTCCCGCCGCCGCCATCCTGGGTGGCCTACTCCGCCGGCGGCGCAACGGGAGAGGGGAGGGAAGGGGAGGGGGCATGGCGGCTAGGGTTGGTGGCGTGCCATTAGCTGCGGCGCGGGTTGACGGGCATGGGGGCGGCGGACGATTGGGGGCAATGAGCCTGTGGACTTTTTTTTGTGTGTGTGTATAGGTGTCGGTCCGTGCCTGTGCGGGGAACGACGTTCACCTGGGTAGTCTTTCGCCGACACTTGTAGCGTGGTTACATTTAGGCAACACCGACACTTAAATAGTCTAGAAATTTTCGCCGACAGTTTTTCAGCCAGCAGAAAACGCCGACAGATAACGTGTGGCCCTATAACCTTATTGCCGACACATAATTTGATGTTAAAAAGTTACACATTTGCCAACACATAATATGTAGTTGAAACCCACCTTTTGCCAACACATAACTGTAGGTAAATGTGTGTAATGGTGTAGTGTACCGCCGCAACGCTTGCTGGTACTTAGCTAAACGGAGGAGGGCGATGTCGCGGGCCTCATCCAGTTGGTCCATGGCGTCTTGGTGAGATGCCTTGGCTCCCTATTCGTCGTATGCTCTGATTCTTGGTGCTCAATAGTCGAGGTCTGTTGGGAGAACGACCTCGGAACCGTAGACCATGAAGAAAGGTGTGTAGCCAGTGGCCCGGCTAGGAGTTGTCCTTAGGCTCCAGAGCATAGCCGGGAGCTCATCGAGCCAGCGCGCGCCAAACTTGTTCAACCGGTTGAAAATTCTGGGTTTGAGGCCTCGAAGAAGCATGCCGTTTGCGCGCTCGACCTGCCCGTTCGTCCGGGGGTGCGCGACGGCTGCCCAATCAATCCAGATGTGTTGTTCATCACAGAATCGAACGAATTTCCTACCGGTGAACTACGTGCCGTTGTCTGTGATGATGGAGTTTGGTACTCTAAAGCGATGGATAATGTCGAGGAAGAACAGCACAGCTTGCTTGGATTTGATTGTGGATATTTGTCGAGCTTCAGTCCATTTTGTAAACTTGTCTATGGTGACAAGCAGGTGGGTAAAACCCCCGGGCGCCTTTTTAAGTGGCCCAACCAGGTCGAGCCTCCAGACCGTGAAAGGCCACGTGATGGGGATCATCTGGAGAGCCTGGGCCAGGAGGTGTGTTTGCCAAGCATAGTACTGGCACCCTTCGCAGGTGCGTACAATTTGCTCGGCATCGGCTACCGCGGTGGGCCAGTAGAAACCTTGTCGGAATGCATTCCCAACCAAGGTTCTTGGTGCGGCATGATGACCACATACTCCATCGTGGATGTCGCCCAGTAGGAGTTTTCCCTGTTCGCCAGGGATACAGAGTTGTAGAATTCCGACATGACTTTGTTTGTAGAGTTCGCCTTCTACAAGAACGAAGGACTTGGCGCGTCGTGTGAGCCATCAGGCTTCCGTCTTGTCTGCCGGTAGTGTGTCGAGGAGGAGATAGTCAAGGTAAAGCATTCTCCAGTCATCGGGAGGGTCGGACTCCATTGCTGGGTCCTCTTCAAGCTCCATGACCTCGGGGTTGGGCGGAGCAATTGGCGGATCGGCCCCGGGGGTCGGACTAGAAGGGCCATCGTCGGCTTGTTCCGACGCCACATAGCGTACTGAGGGTTTGTGTTGATCACTGGCAAAGACGTCTGTTGGGGCTGGCTCTCGGCCGGATGCTGCTTTTGCGAGTGTGTCGGTCGCTTCGTTGAGACGCCTGGGGATGTGATTGAGTTCGAGGCCGTCGAATTTGTCCTCCAGACGTCGGACCTCTTGATAGTATGCCTCCATCTTGGCGTTGTGGCAGCATGACTCTTTCATGACCTAGTTGATGACCAGCTGAGAGTCGCCCCTGACGTCGAGGCGTCGGATGCCCAGCTCGATGGCGATTCATAGGCCGTTGATGAGCGCTTCGTATTCTGCAGTATTGTTTGATGAGGGGAAATGAAGCCGAACCATGTACCTCATGTGGACCTCGAGGGGGGATACAAAGACCAGTCCTGCTCTGGCGCCCTTCTTCATCAGCGATCCATCGAAGTACATTGTCCAGTACTCTTGATCGACGGCTGCTGGTGGCATCTGGACCTCGGTCCACTCCGCGATGAAGTCAGCTAGTGCCTGAGATTTGATCGCCGTTCGGGGGGCATAAGAAATGCCCTGATCCATCAGCTCGAGTGCCCACTTTGTGGTTCTTCCCGTAGCGTCATGGCTACGAACGACCTCGCCAAGGGGGAACGACGTCACTACTGTCACGGGGTGTGACTCGAAGTAGTGGCATAGCTTCCTTTTGGTGATGAGGACGGTGTAGAGGAGTTTCTGGATTTGGGAGTAGCGGGTTTTAGAGTCAGATAACACCTCATTGATGAAATATACAGGGCGCTGCACCCTGAAGGCGTGCCCCTCTTCCTCTCATTCTACTATTAAGGCAGAGCTAACCACTTGGGTGGTGGCCAATATATACAGTAGGAGAGATTCTCCGTTGCATGGAGGAACTAGGACCAGCGGTTTAGTTAAAAATTGTTTAACCATGTCAAGCGCCTCCTAAGCCTCGGCTGTCCATTCGAAGCGGTCAGTTTTCTTCAGGAGTCGATAAAGGGGGAGTCCTCGTTCACTGAGGCGTGAAATGAATCGGCTAAGGGCGGCAAGGCACCCTGTGATCCGCTGAACCCCCTTTGTGTTTTGGATCGGGCCCATCCTTGTGATGGCTGATATTTTCTCTGGGTTGGCTTCGATGCCACGCTCAGAGACGATGAAGCCGAGCAGCATGCCCCTTGGGACCCCGAAAACACATTTTTCGGGATTGAGTTTGATGTCGTTTGCCCGGAGTTTCACAAAGGTTTGTTCAAGGTCGGCGACAAGGTGGTCAGCTCGCTTGGATTTGACTATGATGTCGTCAACATAGGCCTCAACGGTTCACCCGATGAGGTCTCCGAAGCAATTAAGCATACAACGCTGGTACATTGCCCCAGCATTCTTCAGACCGAACAGTATTGAAATGTAGCAAAACGATCCGAAGGGAGTGATAAAAGATGTCGTGAGCTGGTCAGACTCTTTCATCACGATTTGATGGTAGCCGGAGTATGCGTCAAGGAAGCAGAGGGTTTCGCACCCCGAGGTGGAATCGACTATTTGGTCTATTCGTGGCAAAGGAAACAGATCCTTTGGACATGCTTTGTTGAGGCCGGTATAATCGACACACATTCTCCATTTCCCACTCTTTTTTTGGATAAGAACAGGATTTGCTAACCACTCTGGGTGGTATACTTCCTTAATGAATCTTGCGGCTAGTAGTTTGGCTATCTCCTCGCCTATGGCCCTGCGTTTCTCCTCGTCGAAGCGGCGCAGGCGTTGTTTCACCGGCTTGGAGCCCGGGAGGATCTGGAGAGTATGCTCGGCGACCTCCCTCGGGATGCCTGGCATATCCGAGGGTTTCCACGCAAAGATGTCTTTGTTGGCGCGAAGGAAGTCGACAAGCGCGCTTTCCTATTCGGAGGAGAGCGTGGTCCCGATACGGACTTTTTTACCCTCGGAGCTGCTGGGATCCAAGAGGACCTCCCTGGAGCCTTCTGCCGATTCGAACGATCTGGACGACCTCTTTGTGTCGGGTGTCCCTTCAATGACCTCCTCCCTGAGGGTGGCGAGCTCTTCGGAGGCGATGACTACAGATGCGTGTCTGCAGCATTCAACCTCGCACTCGTAAGCGCGCTGGAAGGAGGTGCCGATGGTGATGACCCCATGGGGGCCCGGCATCTTCAGCTTCAGGTATGTATAATTGGGTACGGCCATGAACTTCGCATAGCATGGTCGCCCCAGGATGGCGTGGAAAGTCCCCGGGAACTCCACTACATCGAAGGTGAGGGTCTCAGTCCGGTAATTGGACCGATCTCCAAAAGTGACGGGCAGGTCGATCTGCCCCAGTGGCACGGCTTGCCTTCCAGGCACGACGCCATGGAAAGGTTCTCGGATGGGATGGAGGTTCGTTCGGTCGACACCCATCTCGTCGAGCGTCTTGGCATACATGATGTTGAGGCCGCTGCCCTCATCCATCAGTACCTTGGTGAGCCACTTTGGACTGACGATCGGATCGACGACAAGTGGGTACCTTCCTGGGTGTGGGATGGCATCCGGATGGTTAGTCCGGTCGAAGGTTATGGTGGATTCCGACCACCGGAGAAAGGCTGGCATGGCCGGTCCGGCAGTATAGACCTCACGACGTGCAACCTTCTGGCGGCGCCTGGAGTCGTAGGCCATTGATCCTCCAAAGATTATGAGGGCACCGGTCAGCGTTGGGAAGGTGTCATCCTTCTCCTCTGTGTCGTCAGTGGTGGGAATAGGCTCCTTCCCATGCTCCCCCTTGTTAAGGCCCCCGACCAAGTATTTGCACATAAGGCCGCATTCCTTGTATAGATGCTTGGTCGGGAAGGCGTGGTTCGGGCATGGCCCTTCGAGCATTTTCTCGAAGTGGTTCAAAGTGCCCTCCGTGGGCTTTCGGCCACCTTTGCGGTCGGCAGCGGCCGCGAGCGAGTTGTCACGCCGTTGCTTCTTATTTTTCCCTTTGGCGGGACGGTTGGAGGCGCCTTCGCCTTCGCCAGCGTCCTCGTCCCGCCTTGTCTTTCCGTCGGAGCGATCAAAGATGGCTCCGACCACCTCCTCTCCAGAGGCGTGACTGGTGGCGATGTCTAGGAGTTCCTTGGTAGTCCACGGGCCCCTGCGTCCTAGCTTGTGGACCAGGGATTCACAGGTCGTCCCGGACAGAAAGGCTCCTATCACGTCGGCATCGGCGACGTTCGGGAACTCATTGCACTGTCGAGAGAAGCGCCGGATGTACCCGCGGAGAGTTTCATCAGCCTTCTAGCGGCAGTTCTTGAGGTCCCATGGGTTTCCAGGGTGTTTGTACGTGCCCTGGAAGTTGCCCACGAAGATCTCCATCAGATCCGCCCAACTCTGAATAGCATTGGACGATAGGTGCTCCAGCCATGCTCGCATCGAATCGGCCAAGAACAATGGGAGATTGCGAATAATGAAGTTGTCATCACTCGCACCACTGGCCTGACATGCAAGCCGATAGTCTTTGAGCCAAAGCCCGGGATTTGTTTTGCCAGAATATTTAGGAATGTTGGTAGGCGGTCGATACCTTAGGGGGAACACAGCGTTGAGGATGTGTCGACCGAAGGCCTGAGGGCCTGGTAGGCCGGGGCTCGGGCTTCGGTCATTGTTGCTATCGTAGCGTCTGCCACGTCAGGGATGGTAGCCGCGGCGTGCTGCTTCTCCATCGTCGCCGTGGGCGCGTCTCCGAGCATCGATGATGCTGCGTACGTCGCGGTCACGGCCGAGGCGTTGATGCACTGGGACGGCGGAGGGCTGCCTGCCGCCTGGCGGTGTTTGGTGGACGAACGCATCCTTGGTGGGATGCACCGAGGGCACGTGTTGGCTGGTGTCGGGTTCGCGTTGTCGGGACAACGAACTTTCTGCCTGCTGCGCCGCCGCTCGCTCGAGCAACGTGCGAATTTCTCGGCGGGCGCGGCGATCCTCGGTCGTCGTGGCCTCCGGAAGGCCATGCAGCAAGGTGGTTGCTACGGCGATGTTCTGACTAGCTCGGGCAAAGTGAGGAAGGGCCCCATCGTTGGTGAGGATCCTTTGGTGTACGGTATGGGCCGTGGCGTGTGCGCCCCCCCCGTCTTTGCGGCGTTCAATCTCGCGATTGATGTCCGCGTACTCCCGGACGAGCCCTTTCCCGGCCTCATCGATCTCTTGCTGACGGGCCCTCAGCTGCTCCATCCTTAGGCGAGATGGGGCAGCCGTCTCATCCCCGGATCCGCCGTCAGGGTTGTTTGTGGAGGTGACCTCTTCCCCGGAGACACTTTCGACATGACCCTCAGGGGTCTGCGTCATGAAGCATTCCCGGGAGGGGTGGTGTCTCCCCCTACTAGAATCTGAGCTGGAGAACGATCCTGGTTCCTCATTGAGGAGCCCGTTGAGGGTCTCCATATCCTGCTCAATCGCCCCCACGAACTCGATGTCCGTGGGTGATTGAACCATACGTAGCGCCAGAAGGCGGCTAACGGTCGCCGCAGCATTGCAGAGACCGAACAGAAACGCTATCGGGGCGCTCCGTACGGACCCTTCTGAACACAAGGTGGCGTTGTGAGAGGCCTCCCTTGATGACGGGACTCCCAGGGAGTTGCCCGGTGGGCCCTCAAGCCTAAGACGGCTGAGGTTGATGGAAGGGGGAGATGGGGCAGCTGAGTGAGTCAGCGCCAGCTCTCCTCCTAGTGTGACGATGAAATCTAGGTCGCCCAAGCGCACGTGTGCGCCCGGGGCCCAGGTGATTGCGTGGGTGGCCATCCAAGGCCTGATTTGGAACATGCACGCACCCCTACCTGGCGCGCCAACTGTCGGTGTTTCGTACAAGCACCGGCAAGTAAATTTATAGTAATGCGCATTAGGCTCGGATGGTGCGCTAAAGGGCACAAGATTTATACTGGTTCGGGCCGAAAGTCCCTACGTCCAGTTTGTTGCTGCTCGTGTTATTAGCACCGTAAATGGTTTGTAGTAAGGGGTACAAATGATCGAGAGAGGGACTGGTCCCAAGTCTCTGATGGAAGGGTTGAAGGGAGGTCAAGAGGTTCGACGCCACTTGACTGTGTGTATCTGAGTGTCGTATTGTTCGGTCTCAAGAGTCCATGCCTTTGATGGAGGAAGTGCATCCCCTTTTATAGAGGAAGGGGGTCGCTTTTACAAGGGTGAGGGTTTAGGACGTATATTCTACTTAGTCTTGTGGCTCACGTCTACCCAATCCCCCTCCTTCATTCTGATGAGTGCGAAGGAAGATAGGCGCCTACAATACTATTGATGTCTCTATAGAATGTCAGGTTGATTACAGAATGCTGCCCTACGCAGGGTGTGGGCTGTAGTACAGTGGTTTTGACTTATTGGCCTCTCCCGGCCTTGCTCCGCACTCCTTCTGGTTCCTGTGAGTCTTCATCGGAGGGACGAGGGGTTGGGGTCCGGAGCGACGATGTGGTCAAGGCCTTCTAACTTGGCGAACCTAAGGGGTCGGGAAGTGGGTGCCGCTCCCTTGGGTTCATAGCATGGTGACGGAATGTCCGTCGTGCGTGGAGATATCAAGTCCTTTTCTAGAGCATAGCGGTTGTTGTATATCTTCGTCGGGTTGCGTGTCCCAGGGCTGAAGGCGGTGCCTACAACTCTACAGGGCGAGGAGCACGCACCTGTACAACCTTTCGGGCTCTGCAGCGCCCGGAAGGGTCTAAAGCACCTGTCCTGTCATCCCCTGGTAGTACTTTTCCTGCCAGGGCACAGGGTATGGTCCTTGGAGCCATGGTTGACCCGAACGTCTTGTCTTGCCCTGTACTTATCATTTTGAGGGAATGGGGAGAAGTTGTCAGGGAGGATGAATCCAATCTTTAGATATGGAGCAGGGTGAGACTCGTTCCTTGCCGTCGGGCGAAATGGAGACCAATTCCTATCTCTCGGGTGAGACCGACCTCGCCCCTCCGGGGTTGGGCGAGGCGGAATCTATCCCTCAGCCCTCGGGTGAGACCGAGCCTGTCCCAATGGCGTCGGGCGAGACGGAGATTAACCTTGAGCCCTCGGGCGAGGCAGAGTCATCTCCCAAAGGCATCGGGCGAGGCGGAACCAAACTTCTGTCACCCGAACAAGGGATGAAATGACGCCCTTATGCGTCCAGAAGTTTTTCACGTTTGGTGGTTATTGGTTCCACCTTCTGGGGTACCCCAGTATTAGGTCCTCGACACTTATATTCAATTTTATTAGCAGTCAACATTAGTTTATTAACTAACCATTCTATGTAAGCACCTATGCTACTTTCAAGCAGGTGGTAAGCAATCAGAATCATTGTGCCATCTTTCATCTTTAAGTTCTTACTATGGTGCTAGAGTGTAGACAAGTCATACTAGAACACCGATGATTCGCGAATCAATGTGCCCAGCTGGGTACCCTGAAAGACATGCCCCACTTGTACCCCAGGCACAAGCAGGACCAACCTACTACCCTCCTATCATGGGGTCTAGGTCCCCGTCCAAACTTGGACTCTAAGCCCCCACTCCTGAGTCCCGGACTCAGTGCGGTGCTAGGACCTCCACCCAAAAACCACCCTAAAAGTCGGTTCGGAAAGAGCCATAACCCATGATAAGAGAGTAACAAGTCTTCTCTACGTCCATACCCAAGTATGTGCTTGGGATAATAAGTCTGTGACTTGCCTAGTGTCCAATGCAACCGCCGGTCCGTAACCGACATAGACAGGGAAACAGTGTAACCAAGCTATGCCCCATTGGCTGCAGGACACAACCTCTTACACCCACCAATATCCTGCCTGGTCTCCATTTTCCTTTTACCATTCTTATATATTACAGGTGATAATAATATAGTAACAACAATAATATATTTCTTATCTCTCACGAGTGACAGGCAATCACTCGACTTCTACTAGAGTCATGTAGCATATCAATCTACATGATCCTGTCATACTAGTAAGACTCATAGGATAAAGATATATATGCAAGTGGGTTTCATTCAACTCCTTAAAACTTAATGCACAAACACAAAATTTAAAGTACAGAAAAGTAGGGGTTATGCACCGGGGCTTGCCTGGATAAGATATATACTAAAAAGTTAGTATCTGCATCTTCAGATCATCCACCATCATCTGAATAGAAAGCCCATTGCATCATCTTCTAGAGAGAATACCATTACACCATCTTAAGATTCCCAATCATCCTTCAATTGATATGTTGAACCATCATTATACCTATATGATATGCATTAATGCAAATGATGCAACAGATAATTAACCAGGCAACAACAACTCTTGAAACAGAGTACATACTATGAACTAACAAGCTAGCTCTAATGACTAACATACTAATCCACGTATCAACATCGTCAAGAAAGGTGTCATTTCCCAACAAGTGTTTTAGTTATACAAACCCAAGTTGTCTCTATATTCCATTCTATCAATTTAATCTTTATTCAAAATAGGGCATCATTATCTATCTAGCAAACTAATTATTCTAGAGCTAGAAAAACTATAGTGAGTAGCTAATAATATTAGGAATTTATTGTAAAATTTTCAGAGTCAACACCATCACCAATTTATCACTAAAATTCCTACAAGTTCACATTTTAATAATATTAGCATTTTAAAAAATTAGAGCAACCCTGGAAACATTTTAAAACTAGATAAACCAATTACACTAGTAGATAGTTCATGATTTTAGGAGTCTAACAAAATTGGTTTGGCATTTTTGTGATTTTTCTACATTTTATTATCAATTTCCAAGCATTTAGCCGCTTACTAAAATTAAGAAGACACCGAAAAAGGACAAAGGTTCCCTGGCCCGAAGCGGCCCAGATCGGCCTGGTCTAGCGGGCAAGGTAGCCCAAGCAGGGGTGGGGCACGAGGCCTAGGTGCGGCGGCGACAGGCCGGCCCAGCGTGTGGGCATGAAGGGCCTAGGCGAGGCGGCAACCGGTCGGCCCAGCGCATGGGCGCGAGCGGCCCGGCAAGCTGGCCACGCGGCCAGGGCAAGGCGGTGGTGGTACTTTAGTGATGAGGCCCCTGTACTTTCCTTAAATCAACCTGCAGGACACAAAAACTATTTATGTGAGTCACTGATTTTGCATCAAGAACCCTAGAAAGATTCTATTCTTACCCTACGGTCCCTCTCATCTTCTAGACAAGCAGAGCATGGCAGGGGAACCGGCCGGTGGCGGATTCAGCATGGAGGGTGGCATGGCGGTGGCGAAGAACTGGCCATAGGGTAGCAATGGACCTAGGCACGCATGGGTGTGGCCAAGGCAATCCCTGTCGTGGCCCGTAGAGACGCGGCTGCGCGCAGCGGTGGGCGAGACGGCTGACGTCTGGCGACAGCGGCAGTGGTGTTGCTGCGGGGCGTGGTGGCTAGCGATGATGGGCTCCTCGGCACCGGGCGGGCATGGCGCACCCTTGGCTAGGCCCTGCTCGTGCCGAGGCTGGGCGCAGCGGCCTGGCCGTGTACATGCAGTGCGGCGATGGCCCGAGCAGGGGCCGCGGCGGCTCCTGGCGATGTGGGGAGGAAGAGGAGGGGGCATCGGTGCTACATGCGGGGGAGCAGGAGCAGGGGAGGTCGCCATGGGAGGAGCAGTAGGGAGCGGCATCGGCGGCGTGGAGCTGTGGCTGTGGCACTGTGTAGGCACAACAGGGCTAGGGAAAGAGCATGGGGGAGCAGGGAGCGCCGGTGCTGTCCTAGATGCACATCTAGGCATGGGCGCACCCGACGTCATGTGGCAGTAGCGTGGGGCCATGGGGGCAGCAGCTAGCTACGGCGGCTTGGCAAGGGATGGCGGTGACGGTGGAGTTAATCTAAGCGACGCGAGGTTGGTGGTGACGGGACAGCAAAGGCAGCCAACTCCTCCGTGGTTAGGTGGTTCGTGAGGTGGGCGGGGCACCACGTTGGCCAAACGGCTGGCAGGCAGTGCACATGACATGACTGTGTGTGAGACGATGCGACGCGGATGTGAACATCGGCACCTTTGATGACAATTTTAAAAGATCTAAATTCTATCAACTACCAGCAATAAACATTTCATGCGATAGCTCATACTCCATACCAAGCCATGGAACAAAATATTAGGGTGTTATGTAATTATTTTACGCAAAACAAATCGCCACAACAACGCTTTAAAATATAATTTCTGATTTTTACCGTCGACGCGAGAAGCTGGTTTTTAAATTTTAAATTCGATTTTTGAGCTGGCAAAAACCCTTATTAGCAATATTCGTTCTCCAAAACCCGAGTTGCGTTTTCATCTACTCGACTTGTACTTCTATTTTTATTAAAACCCCAAACACACGTTCTATATTATTATTGCTTTATAAAAATCACGTTCTAAGTCAAACTATTAACTTACACTTCAAATTTTTATTTAAGTTCTAAATACAAGTTATATTTTATTTTGCTTATAAAAATTGCTTTCATGCTTAATCCAACAGAACAAGCCATTCGCCATTTACTTGCTAGAATCATTATCAGACATATTTAAATACTTTTACGCACTAAGTGAATTAACTCAAATATTTAGTTTAGTCCATCAAAGTGAACCACATAAGACTCGCTCGTTATCCCATGTGTGTTTTAACTTTTAAACCCGAAAACTTATTTTGCTAATTTTTCTTAGGCATTAACCTAGGTGCTAAGCAAGCTCATAACACCAGAGGTGTTACACTCTTGGCCTATAACAGGGAAAGCAGGGCACCCAACTAAAGGAATCGATTCACCACATCACAGCAGAACCATTAACCTCAAACACATAGCTGAGCAGCAACCAAGCTCTCAACACCCATTCAACATTTCCATCAGAGACTTGGGACCTGTCCCTCTCTCGCCCATTTGTAACCCCTACTATGAACTTTTTAGTGCTAATAACATGAGCAACAGCCACAAAACTGGACGTAGGGACATTCTGCCCGAACCAATATAAACCTTGTGTCTTTTTAGCATACCATCCGGGCCAGACGCGCAATAACACAAATTCACTCATTGGTGTTTACTCAAAACACCGACAGTTGGCATGCCAGGTAGGGACCTTTGTGTGTCCCGACATTAACATCAGGCCACGGATGGCTAGTCACGGCATTAGCTAGGTCCTGGGTGCACACGTGCGCTTCAGGGACCTAGACTTTGTCATCATGATAGAGGGAGAGCTGGCGTGGGCGCCCGTTGTCATTCAACCCTTCCACTCCACACCGGCCTTGACATGATCACTGAGATGTTCAAGGAGCTATAGCTAAATGCGCCGGAGGCCCACGCCCCTA
This sequence comes from Miscanthus floridulus, assembly GCF_019320115.1. NCBI lineage: Eukaryota > Viridiplantae > Streptophyta > Magnoliopsida > Poales > Poaceae > Miscanthus > Miscanthus floridulus. Next base: position 118,303,955 of record NC_089584.1, read on the forward strand.
GAAGCGGCTAGCTCCTTGACTTTGACTACAGAAGGTGGGAGCGTCAGCTCGGTGTCTTCCTAGGACCCCAACCATCCTGGGGAGAACCTGTGCTATCTCACCTTCTCGTTCACCAATGTCATGGCATAGCTTACTAGGAGAGAGCCATTCTCCCTGGAATACCTCATCCGGAGCGCCCCGACAGTGCTCCCGTTCGGTCTCTACAACACCGCAGAGACTGTTGGCCACCTTGTGCCGTAGTGCATGATCCTATCCCACACCAACAACGAGTTTGTAGGGGTGATCGAACACGTCATGGAGTCTTTCCATGATCTCCTCGTAGAGGAGCTAGAGTCGCCCTCTGGCTTTGACTCCAGCAGGGGAAGCCATCACCCCTCTCGTGAATGCTTCATGACAGGTACTCCCAAGGGACAAGTCAAAGACATCCATGAGGAGGAGGCTGCCCCAGCAAATGAGCTCAACAATGAGGCTAAGGGGGAGACAGCAGCCCCACCTCGCATGCGGGTGGAGCAACTGAAAGCCCGACATCGAGAGATCGAGGAAGTGCGACTCTAGCTCGAGCAGGAATGCACGGAGCTCGACCGAGAGATCGAGCACCACAGAGACGGTGGGCGCGCATGCGCCATGGCCCATGACAGAAATTGGAGGATCATTACCGACGAAGAAGCCCTCCCCTACTTTGCCCAGGCAAGCTAGAACATCACCGCTGTAATAGCCTTGCTCCATGGTCTTCTAGAGGCCGCGATGGCCAAGGATCGTTGGGCCCACCATGAGATTCGCACGCTACTTGAGCGTGCGGCGGCGCAACTGGTTAAGAGCTCGTTATCTCAGCAACATAAGCTCGACACCAGCCAGCGCACGCCCTCGAAGTGCCCTGGTAGGGACATGTCGGTCCACCAGGAGCCACAAGGAAGTAGGCAGCACACCGTGGTCCCGGTGCGTCAGCGTCTCGGCCTGAACTGTTGTAACACCTCGGGTGTTAGCCTTGCATAACTTGACTTGCATAACATGAGCATGAGCATCAAGCATTCATAAATCATCATTTACAATTGAAACAATTGATCGAAACATATGAAACATTGCTTGTTATCTCGTGTTTCTTAGAACATATGCATATGATCATGTGCAAATGAATACAAGTGGGTAATGTTGGTCACTAAAACACCTTGGCTACACTTAGGTTAACAAAAGGAACCTTGTTCATGAAGGTCACCTTTCATGATCAAGCACTTAAGTAATATTACATGTGTTGACCTGGATAGCTATATGAGTGACTACTACATAAAATGCTTAAATGACCTTGCAAATTGTTTAAACATGCTTAGAGTATCATCATGAACAACTTTGGTATTTAAGGCTAGGGCTAGTTTGGTCATTTAGTCATGGTTTGAATATGTATCATGATTTCAAAGTGACATGTTTGACTAAAGTTGAACTAGGTGTTAGAGACCTTGCATGGAGGAGTTCACTAAAGCAAAGTTGTAGTGTTTGACATAAGGAACAACTTTGATTTTTGGGTCTTTGACTGATTCAGCTCCTAACATGTTTGAAATTGGATCACAAGAATCATCAAAATCTTGATTTCAACACTTAAGAAATTTTTCTAAGTCAAGTTCATTGAACAGCCTGACAAGCTGACCTTCATGACAATATAACTTGAATTAGGTTGAGAATTGAGACACGATCATTGAACAACATTTGTAACTGGTACTTAGGTCTACAAAGTTGGTTTAGTAACCTAGCGCTAATTCGTCACGGTTTGGAAGTTAATTCATCACCAAAACTCGTCGTCAGAATCGGTACCAAGGTTAGCTGACGAACTGAATCGCGGCGTCATGGCCGACCGGCTTCAGGCTTCGCACGCCGCGTGGCGCGGCAAATGGCCGCACGTCGCCGCCGGTCTATCCGCGCAGGCCACGACGTGCCTGGGCGCGGCCTTAACCCCGCCAGCGTCCGCCCGACCCCTTCTGCGCTCCGTTTTTCATTTCCTCGGCCTTCTTCCTCGCCCGCTGCTGCAGCCATTCCCGCACCAAGAGCCGCCGGTGCCATTGCCGACGACAGCTCGTCCTCGCTGCTCCTCCGCCACCGCAATAGCACCACCGTCACCCCAGCAACTCCAGACATCCCCCATTGCCCGCTGTTCCAGCTTGGTAAGCCGTAGCAACGCACACGCTGTTACCAGAGTTCGCCGCCGTATTCCGTCGTCATGGCCACGCCGTTGTAGTCTACCATTCCGCGCGATAGCTGGTGCGCTAGGACCGCCGTAGTACACCGGTGCTCGTCCGAGCCTTAGATCGAGCCACCGAGGTCATCACCGGCGTTTTGCCGTTGTTCCGCCCTGCCGTGCCATCACAGCCGTCCACCATGGTCGGCGGTGAAGTGCTTCGGTGCTCCTTCCATCCATGCGAAGGCCACCACCGGGTGCGGGTGATTGAGTAGACCCTGTTGGTGTAGTCGCTACCGCCGGCAAGTTCACCGGCGACGAGCTAGGGCCGTGCCGCGTCGAACGGCACCGTCTCCCCTGTTTTTAGTCGATGACATGTGGGCCCGGCTGACCGGTGGGCCCCTGTTGCCAGTGACTGGTATTAGAAAGCTAGTTCATTCTTTTTAGATTTAAACCCTAAATTCAGGTGTTTTGTTATTTTTGTATCTTTAGTTTGGTAGCTCCTAAAATGTTGAAATAAATATGATTGTGTTGCTTAGGAAGTGTAGTATTTAAGAAAAATATGTTCTTGGTTTCAACAGTAGAAATTTCTGGAGATTTAAATAGGAATTTGAAATGTGCTTTTGAATGCATTCAAATTTGTTTATTTTATATCTAGAGTTCCTGTGCTCCAAAAATTATGAAATTTTTGTGGTAAGCTAGTCTTAGCATATATGAGCTTGGGTAAAGATTTGAAGACTAGTGCATTTGTAGAATTATAATTATAGATTTTTCTTTTATGGCTAGTCAATCCTTGCATGAATTTTTATAAATTATTTATGAGTCCAAAATTCATGAAATTTGTTGGAGGTGATACTAGTACCATATGATGTTAAGAAAAATAAGAAATCTATTGCTTGACACTTTTCAATAGGATTTTCCATTTATGCTATTTCAAGCCTTGCTTCCTTATCATTTTTGTATCGAATGTTCTACTTAGTAAAATGACATGAAATTTTTATAGTAGTCCTTTGATAGCATTAGTAAGACTCTGTAAATTTTTGAGAATTTATTAAGCACATCTGATATATATTTATTATTTAACCTAGATATCTAAATTAAATAATAAAGGCAATTTAATAAATAGTTTGGGCTTCACCATTATATTATCTAAAAGGTGTTTGGTATGCCTACACTGTTGGTAGATGTTAAGTTGTCAAATTTTGAATGATTTCATGAAGTAGGAGTATTATTACTTTATATTGCATGTTAAATAGTTTCCGGACTGATTCTAGAGTGTGATGAGTTGCATGTTGAAACTGAGGTGTACTGTAAAAATGGTTAATAACAAAGTTGTAAGGAATTTGATAAGCTTTCCAGAAAGTCCAAGATCACTGGATTTGGATTTGTAGAACTCTAGTTATGAGTGGAACAAGTAGCTACTATTTTCTGGTATAATCGACGCATTATGGAAGTAGATAATTAAATAACCAAGAAGAGATATGCACCTACTCAATAAACATGATGCACTTGTTAACATATATGCATTCGTAATACTTATGCCATACTCATGCATCTAGGATCAGAGGAAGAGATCACGTTGCTGGAATTCGAAGAAGCAGAGGAAGGGAACCCGCAGGAGGATCCGCAAGCCGCAGCTCCCGAAGGCGTGGAGCAGAACCCTGAAGAGCTTCCGGAGTGTCCTGACCATCGCCCTACTTCCTTTTTGCGAGGCAAGCCCCGGAGCATTATAAGTCTCCCAGTAATTTATAAATGTTTAATTACGTATTTATGATTGATGCATTAGATTATAAGAGTTGAATGAAACCACTTGATGCATGTACATTCCTTGTCCAGAAATTACACCTTTAACCGGTATAGGTCCAGGATCGAATATATGCTTAGCCATGCTTAGACCGGTAGAAGTCGGGTGATTTCCTGTCACCTGCGAGATATAGGTGGATACCGGAGCATGGTTGGTTATAATTGTTATCGTGGAAAAGAACCATGGTTAATGTAAATGGAGACCAGGTGGGATGTCGATAGAAAAGCAACAAGGCATGGAGGTCTTGGGTGTGGATCTATCCCCGTCTGTGTCGATCAAGGACCGTACCGTTGTTGGAACTTCTGACAAGATTGAACGCATGCCTCTCACTTAGCTGGCCGGATAACTCGTTCCGACCGCGAAGCCGAGTAATTCAACTCAGGTCGGGAACCGTTCTGTTGTGCGCTCCTTCCGGGGAACGATCAGACTGAGCCCAAGGGCAGGCTTGGCCTGAGCATCCTGGCATCTGGTGTTCCAAATTGTGCGGCGCAGTACGGACCCGCGAAATGTGTACCGGAGTTGTACCAAAGGTGACCTAAGACTATCGTGGCTGGTAGATCTGGGTTTGTGTTAGGAATAAATTCCTAGCTGGTTGAAATCGATTCGAATCGCCGTCTCTCCCGGATAGTGAGAAACTTGGCTAGCTCCAACATCGTAGTAACTGTGTTATGAAACATGATGGTTCGGATGAAATTGGAATGACAATACCTGCTATGGTTACTATTGTATGCTTCTAAATGATATACCACATGTTTGGCACAGGATAGTTGCTAATCTAGAAATGATAGTTATAATTAACTTGATAAAGGAATCATAATTGTACAACGGGTAATTGCCTTTTACGCAAAATGTTGTCGAGTTACGCCCACTTATACAGCCTTGCATAATCCTTGGAGTCAATTTATTTCTGGTTCATGACGGGTAAGTCTAGCTGAGTACCTTCTCGTACTCAGGGTTTATTTTCCCATTGTTGCAGATGGCACTGTGTATCATGGTTATTGCAAAAGTTGCTTCTATCCCGCTGTGGATGAGGAGTAAGCCTTGGGCAGGCTTCCTTAGTAATTCCTATCCTTGCTTTTGTGGACCGTGATCTGGCTTGGCACTCTATCAAACTATGTTGGAAACTTTATCTTCGAACTTATTGCTTCTGCTTTATTTATCAAACTCGGGTTGTAATAACTTTTATTCGTACTCTGATGATGAAAAGTATTTGTGAACTTTATGTAATATGTGGCATGTATGTTGAATCCTGTATGATCTTGGTTGTTGTAAATCGTTTATCGAGACCCATCGTGGTACTCGACGGACTACCGGGTTTATATGGGTTCAAGTATAACAGTGCGACCGCTTGTGGATTGCCATTGTACTTGTATTCTTATAAATTGGTCGGTTCTGCGATAGCTAGTATCAGAGCAAGATTCAACGTTAATTGTCACAAGTGTAATTAAAAACAAAAGTTTTTGTTTTCCAAAAACCCTTCTCTAGCAACTATTAGTTATATAATAGGTATTTGAAATCTAAAGTGTGCCAATGATCACTTTCCTTATGCCCAAATTAAGGACTATTAGGTGGCTATTTAAGTACTAACATGGGGGTTTTTACTTCGTCGTCCATACGGCATGCTATAGTATGGATGCCATTCACTTGAGTGGTAATGTATGGATCAAATGCCTCTAAGCCAAGGTAAGATGAGTGTATGACCGCAAGATGTGAGCGTGCGGTCGGGAAGAGTTAGCTTTGGTACGGCTATGTATACATGCTTGCATGTGTATATGGTACGTATTTAATTGTGGGTTTAAATTCTTATCGGGTAGATTGATACGGAAGTATATGTATGGGTATACATATATGAAAGTATTTACAATTACATTCTACATATTTCAATATGGGTTTAGGGCTGAAATGAAATTTTATGCAGGTACACTAACAATGAAACGTGTAGCTCGACTAGTTACGCTATTTATGAGAGAACATATGTATGCCACCGTGTCTACCGTTAGAAACAAATTTTTTCCTAAGTTTGTAAGGACGTACGGCACGAGCATGCATCATGTTAAATTACCATTCACATAATTACATTGTTCCTCCCCTTATAAAATTCTTACTCGGTTATGTAACTCTTATCCATTATGGCATTGTCTCACCAAGGGGTACATGTTAATGGTGCAGATGGCACGCACCAAGCAGACTGCTCGCAAGTCCACCGGAGGCAGAGCTCCTAGCCGTCAGCTTGCTCCACATACCTGTCAACGTCACACGTTCCTTAGAGAGTTTGGGATGCCTACACTCTTGTGGAGAGTGCTCAGCTATGTAGGTTATCCTGATGGAATGGAACCCCGCTACTTCTGGGCGAATGTGTGGTTGGGAGAAGGTCTCTTAGTTACTGTGGAGGCCGTTGTTCGTCCCCGAGGTGACAATTCTGAGTGGACAGGCTGGTGTTATGAGTCAACTGGTAGGACTGCTGAAGAAGCAGCTGGCAGGGCAGCCTTTGGGATCTTGAGGAATATCATGGATCGTTTTCCTCAAGAACTGGCAGCCGCTTTGGTTGGAGTTTTTCCGAGGGGCAACCCCTCCACTGACTCATGGCAGCAGGCAAGAGGAAGATCTTTGGAGATTGGTGCAGCAGAAGGGCAGAACAGCGATAACCCTTCTATGAGCGCCATGTTCGCAATGATGAGAGTGTTGGATGGAGTTGAAGGTAGCCTCAGACGTGTATCTGGTGCTCTTGGTCATGCCCGTGAGGACCGACGTCAGCTTCAGAGGGAGCATGACGCCGAGATTGAGAGGCTCACTGAAGAGATGACTCGGTTAACTCACCAGCAAAATGCAGCCTGGTCCAGGGAAGATGTCCTGAGAGCTCGACAGTTTGAGCTGGGACAACAGCTGGCCAATGCGGAAGAATACAACGATAATCTGCATGAAGAGGTTCATCTACTGAACAATCAGCTCCACCCTTATGTCCCACCTGGAGCCGTAGAAATGGATCTAGAAGGGTACGAGGAAGAAGAAGAAGTGGAGCCTGAAGAAGAAGTAGAACCTGAGGAAGGAGATGATTCTGCGTCTGACCTCGATAGTGATCATGATGATGATTAGATCGCTTAACACTTAGTGGAAGGACTAATGTATCACCTTTATTTATGTAATGGACCTGTAGTTTGAAGTTGGCATTAGTAACCAGACTATCATGTAATGTTAACCGCACGTTTGGCTGAACGTCAATGCAATTCCAGTTCTTTGTCGGTAATCACGCTTTAAATTTGCATGCGTTATGAGCACGATAAGTGGTCAAATTGGTGATGTCATGTTGCGAGAATGAATTGTTATGCCTCTGTTTTTATTGTGCTTTTGAGAATTTTCTCTAGTAATTTCAGTTTGGCATGAGTACCTAATTCATCTGCAAACTCTTGACATCACCCAATAATCGCTTATTGTTGTAAATTCGCGGATGACGCGCACCCGTGCTGGAGCTAGTAGCAGCCAGGATGGCAATGGTGATGACTTACCCCCACCGCCGCCGCCGTCTGCTCAGGAGTTCTTTGCCCAGTTCCTAGGGAGCCAGAGGACAATGGAAGAAGCCTTGCGCCTTATCGCGCAAAACACTGCTCGTGGCCACCCACAGCAACCGGGGGCCGAGCCAAATCAGCACAGTTCATTCAAGGAGTTTCTGGACATGAAGCCGCCGATCTTCAAGGTGGCTGAGGAACCACTGTAGGCCGATGAGTGGCTGAATACCATCGAGCAGAAATTTCGTCTGCTAAGGGTCACAGAACACCTGAAAGCAGAATATGCTTCTCATCAATTGCAAGGACCAGCAGGAATCTGGTGGACGCACTTCCTGTCGTCTCTGCCTGCTAATGCGAGAGTGACCTGGGATCAATTCAAGCTGGCTTTTAGGGGACACCATATTCCCCCGGGCCTGATACGCATGAAAGCAGCAGAATTTATGAGGCTCACTCAGGGAACAAAGTCACTCACAGAATATATGCACGCATTCAACAACTTGTCAAGATATGCTCCAAGTTTCGTGGATACTGAAGAGAAAAAGATTGAGAGTTTCAAGCGAGGGTTGGGTACCAAATTAATGAAGACTATGGCAAATTCTCGATGTGCCACGTACAATGAGTTTATTAGTGATGCCTTGACCCAAGAAAACCACAACAACATGCATGCAGTTGCTAAAGGTCGCAAGAGGGCATATGAGGCTGGTGCATCCAGATCTTTCCAGTCGAAAGCACCTGTCACAGCTAGGCCACAATTCCGTCCACCTGCACCCAAGTTCAGGCCTCCACCACCGAAAGCTCAGAATAATAGGCCACAGAAACCATTCCGTAAGGCATTCACTATTGCCTTACCAAAAGGAAATGGCAATCAAGACAGCTCCACAGGATTCAGAAGTAATCAACCATGTTTCAACTGCAACCAACTGGGTCATTGGTCTAAGGAATGCCCCCACCCCAAGAGGAATGGCAACCCAAATCAGAACAATCAGAGGCAGGTGAATGCCAGGACACGTCAGGGACAAGTGCATTATACCGCTGTGGAGGAAGTGCCCGCTGGAGAAGTTGTCACGGCTGGTATGTTTCTTGTCAACAAGCATCCCGCTGTTGTTTTATTTGATTCGGGAGCTTCTCATTCATTTATGAGTCAAGCATTTGCATCTAGACATGATCAAGAAATAATTGAAGTAAGCAAAGGGGGTTTTAACATAAGTTCAGCAGGGGGAACTGTTACTACCAAAAAGATAGTCAAAAATGTACTCATCTTGATACAAGGGAGGGAGTACACCACAGATTTGATAATATTGCCGGGGTTGTCGATAAGTGTAATCTTAGGCATGAATTGGATGAAGTATCATGGTGCTCTTATTGACACTAGCACCCGTACTATCATGTTGAGAGAACCCATGGGAGGGAATGCTTTTCTAGTTCCAGTCTCCCACGAATTCAGACCCCAACATTTAGCCTGTGCTATCCAAGCCACCACCATATGTGATATTCCCGTGGTTTGTGAGTTTCCGGATGTATTTCCAGAGGAATTACCAGGTCTACCACTGGATAGGGACGTGGAATTTAAGATCGAATTAGTGCCAGGTACCGCACCCATATCCAGAAGGCCCTATAGAATGCCACCCAATGAGTTAGCAGAACTCAAGGTTCAATTGCAAGATCTATTGGACAAAGGTCTTATCCAACCTAGCTCATCTCCGTGGGGATGCCCAGCATTGTTTGTGAAAAAGAAGGATAAGTCACTGAGAATGTGTGTAGATTATAGACCACTCAATGCTGTGACCATCAAGAACAAATATCCGTTACCCCGCATCGACATCTTGTTCGATCAGCTAGCGAAGGCAAAGGTATTCTCCAAAATTGACTTGAGATCAGGTTACCATCAGATAAAGATCAGACCGGAGGATATACCTAAAACTGCTTTCTCTACTAGGTATGGCTTATATGAGTATTTGGTTATGTCCTTTGGATTAACAAATGCTCCAGCCTATTTCATGTACCTGATGAACTCGGTATTCATGCCCGAACTTGATAAGTTCATGGTCGTGTTTATCGATGACATATTGATTTATTCAGAAAATGAGTCAGATCATGAAGAGCATCTGAGGATTGTCCTATCCAGACTGAGGGAGCATAAGCTATATGCCAAGTTTAGCAAATGTGAATTTTGGATGAGCAAAGTACCTTTCTTAGGTCACATTTTATCAAGAGATGGAATCTCAATAGACCCATCAAAAGTACAAGAGGTCATGGATTGGAAAGCCCCAACTTCGGTGCATGAAGTTTGGAGTTTTCTAGGGTTAGCAGGATACTATCGCCGGTTTATTCCAGATTTCTCAAAGATAGCTAAGCCTATGACCAGACTACTTTAGAAAGATGAGAAGTACAAGTGGACACCAGAATGTGAAACAGCTTTTCACACCCTCAGAACTTTGTTGACTACCGCACCTGTGCTAGCACAACCAGACATTGAAAAGCCTTTTGATGTATTTTGTGATGCATCAGGAATAGGTTTGGGATGTGTACTTATGCAAGAAGGGAGAGTAATTGCATATGCCTCTCGGCAATTGAGAAAACATGAAGTCAACTACCCTACACATGATTTGGAACTTGTAGCCGTTGTCCATGCATTAAAGATATGGAGACATTACTTGTTGGGCAATGTATGTCATATCTATACTGACCATAAAAGCCTCAAGTATATCTTTACCCAGCCAGAACTGAACATGAGACAACGTAGATGGTTGGAATTGATTAAGGACTATAATTTGGAAGTGCATTACCATCCGGGTAAAGCTAATGTAGTAGCCGATGCACTTAGTCGAAAGTCCCATTGCAACACTGTGGAAGCACTATTGGAAGATGGATTCAACTTGCTACATCCTGCTGTACTACACAATATCACAATCAGTTGTTCGCTTGAAGGCAAAATCATAGAGCTACAGCAGACAGATGTAGGAATAAGTCACATCAAGAGAAAAATGCAAGAGCAAGAAACAAAACATTTTAGATTGGACGAAAGAGGTGTATTATGGTTTGAGGACCGACTAGTGGTGCCGAAAGACCGTGAGCTAAGGAATCAAATTTTAGAAGAAGCTCACTCGTCCAAATTGTCTATCCACCCAGGTAGTAGTAAAATGTATCAAAATCTAAGAACCTGTTTTTGGTGGACTAAGATGAAGAAAGAGATCGCAGCCTATGTTGCTAGGTGTGATAACTGCAGTCGAGTGAAAGCCGTCCACATGAAAACCGCTGGATTACTTCAGCCGCTGCCTATTCCAGGATGGAAATGGGAGGAGATCAGTATGGACTTTATCACAGGCCTTCCAACAACGCCACAAGGTCACGATTCAATCTGGGTTATTGTTGATCGTCTCACCAAGTCAGCACATTTTGTACCAGTTCACACAACATATCACGCGGGGAAATACGCTGAGATATATGTATCCTAGATCGTGAGATTGCATGGAGTACCCAGGACCATAATCTCAGATAGAGGACCACAGTTCATAGCTCATTTCTGGGAGCACTTACACCAAGCTTTGGGAACCAAGCTAATCAGAAGTTTAGCTTATCATCCGCAAACTTCAGGACAGACAGAGCGAGTGAACCAAATCCTAGAAGATTTACTTAGGGCTTGTGTTATATCTTCAAAAGGTTCATGGGAGAAATGGTTACCTTTATCTGAATTCTCCTATAACAATAGTTATCAAGCGAGTATCAAAATGGCCCCATTTGAAGCCTTGTATGGCAGAAAGTGCAGGACTCCATTGAATTGGATTGAGCCCGGTGAAAGGAGATACTTTGGTATTGATTTTGTCAATGAAGCCGAAGAACAAGTACGTATCATCCAACAACACATGAAGGCAGCTCAATCAAGATAGAAGAGTTATGCCGATAGAAGAAGAAGACCACTAACTTTTGAAGTAGGTGACTATGTGTACTTGAGAGTATCACCCATGAAAGGTGTGAAGAGATTTGGGATGAAAAAGAAGCTTTCACCAAGATATGTAGGGCCATACAAAATTTTGGAACGAAAAGGAAATGTTGCGTATAAGTTACAACTACCACCAGGGATGAGTGCAATCTTTGATGTGTTCCATGTTTCTCAGTTAAAGAAATGTCTTCGAGTACCGGAAGAAGCTATTGCACCCACCAACGTGCAGCTTCAATCGGATTTGACCTATGAAGAAAAGCCAATTAGAGTATTAGAAGAGATGGAGAGAGTGACAAGGAGTAAGATTATTAAGTTCTATAAGGTGGTGTGGAACAATCATAGTGAACAAGATGCTACATGGGAAAGAGAAGATTATCTGCAAGAAGTTTATCCCGTCTTTTTTCTAAGAATGGTAGGTCTTGCAAATCTCGGGATGAGATTTTTACAAGGGGGAGGGGCTGTAACACCTCGGGTGTTAGCCTTGCATAACTTGACTTGCATAACATGAGCATGAGCATCAAGCATTCATAAATCATCATTTACAATTGAAACAATTGATCGAAACATATGAAACATTGCTTGTTATCTCGTGTTTCTTAGAACATATGCATATGATCATGTGCAAATGAATACAAGTGGGTAATGTTGGTCACTAAAACACCTTAGCTACACTTAGGTTAACAAAAGGAACCTTGTTCATGAAGGTCACCTTTCATGATCAAGCACTTAAGTAATATTACATGTGTTGACCTGGATAGCTATATGAGTGACTACTACATAAAATGCTTAAATGACCTTGCAAATTGTTTAAACATGCTTAGAGTATCATCATGAACAACTTTGGTATTTAAGGCTAGGGCTAGTTTGGTCATTTAGTCATGGTTTGAATATGTATCATGATTTCAAAGTGACATGTTTGACTAAAGTTGAACTAGGTGTTAGAGACCTTGCATGGAGGAGTTCACTAAAGCAAAGTTGTAGTGTTTGACATAAGGAACAACTTTGATTTTTGGGTCTTTGACTGATTCAGCTCCTAACATGTTTGAAATTGGATCACAAGAATCATCAAAATCTTGATTTCAACACTTAAGAAATTTTTCTAAGTCAAGTTCATTGAACAGCCTGACAAGCTGACCTTCATGACAATATAACTTGAATTAGGTTGAGAATTGAGACACGATCATTGAACAACATTTGTAACTGGTACTTAGGTCTACAAAGTTGGTTTAGTAACCTAGCGCTAATTCGTCACGGTTTGGAAGTTAATTCATCACCAAAACTCGTCGTCAGAATCGGTACCAAGGTTAGCTGACGAACTGAATCGCGGCGTCATGGCCGACCGGCTTCAGGCTTCGCATGCCACGTGGCGCGGGAAACGGCCCGCGCGTCGCCGCCAGTCTGTCCGCGCAGGCCACGACGCGCCTGGGCACGGCCTTAACCCCGCCAGCGTCTGCCCGACCCCTTCCGCGCTCCGTTTTTCATTTCCTCGGCCTTCTTCCTCGCCCGCTGCTGCAGCCATTCCCGCACCAAGAGCCGCCGGCGCCATTGCCGACGACAGCTCGTCCTCGCTGCTCCTCCGCCACCGCAATAGCACCACCGTCACCCCAGCAACTCCAGACATCCCCCATTGCCTGCTGTTCCAGCTTGGTAAGCCACAGCAACGCACATGCTATTACCGGAGTTCGCCGCCGTGTTCCGTCGTCATGGCCACGCCGTTGTAGTCTACCATTCCGCGCGATAGCTGGTGCGCTAGGACCGCCGTAGTACACCGGTGCTCGTCCGAGCCTTAGATCGAGCCACCGAGGTCGTCACCGGCGTTTTGCCGTTGTTCTGCCCCGCCGTGCCATCACAGCCGTCTGCCATGGTCGGCGGTGAAGTGCTTCGGTGCTCCTTCCATCCATGCGAAGGCCACCACCGGGTGCGGGTGATTGAGTAGACCCTGTTGGTGTAGTCGCTACCGCCGGCAAGTTCACCGGCGACGAGCTAGGGCCGTGCCGCGTCGAACGGCACCGTCTCCCCTATTTTCAGTCGATGACATGTGGGCCCGGCTGACCGGTGGGCCCCTGTTGCCAGTGACTGGTATTAGAAAGCTAGTTCATTCTTTTCAGATTTAAACCCTAAATTCAGGTGTTTTGTTATTTTTGTATCTTTAGTTTGGTAGCTCCTAAATGTTGAAATAAATATGATTGTGTTGCTTAGGAAGTGTAGTATTTAAGAAAAATATGTTCTTGGTTTCAACAGTAGAAATTTCTGGAGATTTAAATAGGAATTTGAAATGTGCTTTTGAATGCATTCAAATTTGTTTATTTTATATCTAGAGTTCCTGTGCTCCAAAAATTATGAAATTTTTGTGGTAAGCTAGTCTTAGCATATATGAGCTTGGGTAAAGATTTGAAGACCAGTGCATGTGTAGAATTATAATTATAGATTTTTCTTTTATGGCTAGTCAATCCTTGCATGAATTTTTATAAATTATTTATGAGTCCAAAATTCATGAAATTTGTTGGAGGTAATACTAGTACCATATGGATGTTAAGAAAAATAAGAAATCTGTTGCTTGACACTTTTCAATAGGATTTTCCATTTATGCTATTTCAAGCCTTGCTTCCTTATCATTTTTGTATCGAATGTTCTACTTAGTAAAATGACATCAAATTTTTATAGTAGTCCTTTGATAGCATTAGTAAGACTCTGTAAATTTTTGAGAATTTATTAAGCACATCTGATATATATTTATTATTTAACCTAGATATCTAAATTAAATAATAAAGGCAATTTAATAAATAGTTTGGGCTTCACCATTATATTATCTAAAAGGTGTTTGGTATGCCTACACTGTTGGTAGATGTTAAGTTGTCAAATTTTGAATGATTACATGAAGTAGGAGTATTATTACTTTATATTGCATGTTAAATAGTTTCCGGACTGATTCTAGAGTGTGATGAGTTGCATGTTGAAACTGAGGTGTACTGTAAAAATGGTTAATAACAAAGTTGTAAGGAATTTGATAAGCTTTCCAGAAAGTCTAGGATCACTGGATTTGGATTTGTAGAACTCCAGTTATGAGTGGAACAAGTAGCTGCTATTTTCTGGTATAATCGACGCATTATGGAAGTAGATAATTAAATAACCAAGAAGAGATATGCACCTACTCAATAAACATGATGCACTTGTTAACATATATGCATTCATAATACTTATGCCATACTCATGCATCTAGGATCGGAGGAAGAGATCACGTTGCTGGAATTCGAAGAAGCAGAGGAAGGGAACCCGCAGGAGGATCCGCAAGCCGCAGCTCCCGAAGGCGTGGAGCAGAACCCTAAAGAGCTTCCGGAGTGTCCTAACCATCGCCCTACTTCCTTTCTGCGAGGCAAGCCCCGGAGCATTATAAGTCTCCCAGTAATTTACAAATGTTTAATTACGTATTTATGATTGATGCATTAGGTTATAAGAGTTGAATGAAACCACTTGATGCATGTACATTCCTTGTCCAGAAATTACACCTTTAACCGGTATAGGTCCAGGATCGAATATATGCTTAGCCATGCTTAGACCGGTAGAAGTCGGGTGATTTCCTGTCACCTGCGAGATATAGGTGGATACCGGAGCACGGTTGATTATAATTGTTATCGTGGAAAAGAACCATGGTTAATGTAAATGGAGACCGGGCGGGATGTCGATAGAAAAGCAACAAGGCATGGAGGTCTTGGGTGTGGATCTATCCCCGTCTGTGTCGATCAAGGACCGTACCGTTGTTGGAACTTCTGACAAGATTGAACGCATGCCTCTCACTTAGCTGGCCGGATAACTCGTTCCGACCGCGAAGCCGAGTAATTCAACTCAGGCCGAGAACCGTTCTGTTGTGCGCTCCTTCCGGGGAACGATCAGACTGAGCCCAAGGGCAGGCTTGGCCTGAGCATCCTAGCATCTGGTGTTCCAGATTGTGCGGCGCAGTACGGACCCGCGAAATGTGTACCGGAGTTGTACCAAAGGTGACCTAAGACTATCGTGGCTGGTAGATCTGGGTTTGTGTTAGGAATAAATTCCTAGCTGGTTGAAATCGATTCGAATCGCCGTCTCTCCCGGATAGTGAGAAACTTGGCTAGCTCCAACATCGTAGTAACTGTGTTATGAAACATGATGGTTCGGATGAAATTGGAATGACAATACCTGCTATGGTTACTATTGTATGCTTCTAAATGATATACCACATGTTTGGCACAGGATAGTTGCTAATCTAGAAATGATAGTTATAATTAACTTGATAAAGGAATCATAATTGTACAACGGGTAATTGCCTTTTATGCAAAATATTGTCGAGTTACGCCCACTTATACAGCCTTGCATAATCCTTGGAGTCAATTTATTTCTGGTTCATGACGGGTAAGTCTAGCTGAGTACCTTCTCGTACTCAGGGTTTATTTTCCCATTGTTGCAGATGGCACTGTGTATCATGGTTATTGCAAAAGTTGCTTCTATCCCGCTATGGATGAGGAGTAAGCCTTGGGCAGGCTTCCTTAGTAATTCCTATCCTTGCTTTTGTGGACCATGATCTGGCTTGGCACTGTATCAAACTATGTTGGAAACTTTATCTTCGAACTTATTGCTTCTGCTTTATTTATCAAACTCGGGTTGTAATAACTTTATCTTGGTTGTTGTAAATCGTTTATCGAGACCCGTCGTGGTACTCGACGGACTACCGGGTTTATATAGGTTCAAGTATAACAGTGCGACCGCTTGTGGATTGCCATTGTACTTGTATTCTTATAAATTGGTCGGTTCTGCGACAACTGTGACGCACGCAACACCCTCGACACCCGTAGATGTGCCTATGATGACCCAAGAGAGGGAGCTAGCCACGGCTATCACCCTCGTCATGGTGGATGCTACGATAGTGGTGACAACCGAAGCCCAAGCCCCGACCTGCCGGGGCCTTAGGCCTTCGGCCGACACATCCTTAACGCTGCCTTCCCACCAAGGTACCGACCGCCAACCAATATCCTAAAGTACTCTAGGGAAACAAACCTTGGACTATGACTTGAGGACTATTGGCTTGCTAGCCAAGCTGGTGGTGTAGATAATAATGACTTCATTATCCGCAACCTTCCATTGTTCTTGGCCGATTCAGCAAGAACATGGTTGGAACACCTCCAGTCCGACAAATTCCAAAGTTGGGCGGACCTAAAGGAGATCTTCGTGGAAAACTTCTAGGGCACATACAAGCGCCCTGGGAACCCATGGGACATAAAGAACTACCGACAGAAGGTCAGAGAAACCCTCCATGGGTACATCCGGCGCTTCTCCCAGTAATGCAACGAGCTACCTAACATCATCGACACCGACGTTATAGGAGCTTTCCTGTTTGGGACCACTTGTGAGTCCCTAGTTCACAAGCTAGGATGCAAGGGCCCATGAACCACCAAGGAACTCCTCAACATCACCACCAGGCACGCCTCGGGCGAAGAAGGGTCGGAGCAATCTTCGACCGCCTCAAGTGCAAGGCGAGGGAGGACGAGGACACCGGCGAAGGCGCCTCCAATCGTACAGCCAAAAAGAAGAATAAGCAATGGCGCGAGGGCTCGCTCGTGGCCATCGCTAACCATAGGGGTGGTTGGAAGCCCACGAAGTGCACTCCAAACCACTTCAAAAAACTACTCGAGGGGCCTTGCCCGAACCATGCCTTCGCTGTCAAGCATCTGTATAAGGACTATGGCCTTATGAAGCGGTTCTTGTCCAGAGGCTCCAACAAAGGGGAGCACGTTAAGGACCCCGACCCTACCATGGATGATGCCAAGGGGAAGGACGATGACTTCCCAATGCTAGATGGCTGCCTCATGATCTTTGGAGGATCAGTGGCCTATGACTCCAAATGCCGCTAGAAGGTCACACGTCGTGAAGTCTATACGACCGAACCGGTCACACCTACCTTACTCCGGTGGTCAGAGTCCGCTATAAACCTTCGATTGGACCAACCATCCAGAGAGCGTGCCACAGCTAGGGAGATACCCCCTCATGGTCGACCCAATCATCGGCATGAAGCGGCTCACCAAGGTACTGATGGATGGAGGCAGCGGCCTCAACATCATGTACGTCGAGATGCTCAACGCTATGGGTGTCGATCGAGTGCGCATTCGGCCAACCGGAGCACCTTTCCATGGCATCGTGCCTAGAAAGCAGGCCATGCCGCTTGGGCAGATCGATCTACCCATCACCTTCAGGGGTCCATCCAACTACAGGATGGAGACCCTCACCTTCGAAGTGGTGGGGTTCCATGGAACTTACCACGTCATCCTGGGACGACCATTCTATGCAAAGTTCATGGCTATTCCCAACTACACCTACCTCAAGCTTAAGATACCGGGCCCCAACGGGGTCATCACCATCGGCACCTCCTTCCAGTGCGCCTACGAGTGCGAGGTCGAGTGTTGCGACCATGCCGTGGCAATTATCGCCTCCGGAGAGCTCACAACCATCAGAAAAGAGGTCACTGAAGAAGCGCTTGACCCTAAGAAGTCGACTGGGTCTTTGAGCCAGTGGAGGGCTCTAAAGAGGTCCTCATAGATCCTAGCAGCCCCAAGGGCAATGTGGTGCGCATTGGCACCACACTTCCCCTAAATAGAAAAGTGCACTCGTTGACTTCCTCCGTGCCAACAAAGACATCTTTGCGTGGAAACCCTCAGACATGCCAGGCATTCTGAGTAAGTCACTGAGCATGCCTTGAAGATTCACCCAGGCTCCAAGCTAGTGAAATAGTGCCTGTGTTGCTTCGACAAGGGGAAACGCAGGATCATCGATGAGGAGATTGCAAACCTTTTGGCGGCCGGATTCATCAAGGAAGTGTACCACCCAGAGTGGTTGGCCAATCCTATTCTTGTACGAAAGAACAGTGGGAAATGGAGGATGTGTGTTGACTACACAGGTCTCAACAAGGCGTGCCCAAAGGATTCGTTTCCTTTGCTATGCATAGACCAAATAGTCGACTCTACCTCAGGGTGCAAAACCCTCTGCTTCCATGATGCGTACTCTGGATACCATCAAATCATGATGAAAGAGTCTGACCAGCTCATGACATCTTTCATCACCCCCTTCGGATCATTCTGCTATGTCACAATGTCGTTCGGTCTGAAGAATGATGGGGCTACATACCAGCGTTGTATGTTCGAGTGTTTTAGGGACCTCATCGGGCGAACCATTGAGGCCTACATTGACGACATCGTGGTCAAGTCCAAATGGGCTGACCACCTCATAGCTGATCTTGAGCAGACCTTTGCAAAACTCTGAGCAAATGACATCAAACTCAATCTCGAGAAGTGCGTTTTTGGGGTCCTAAGGGGCATGCTGCTTGGTTTCATCATCTCCAAGCATGGCATCGAAGCCAACCCGGAGAAGAACTCAACCATTACAAGGATGGGCCCGATTTATAATATGAAAGGGGTACAACGAGTTATAGGGTGCCTCACCACACTCAGCTGCTTCATCTCGCGCCTCAGCGAATGAGGTCTCCCCTTTTATCGACTTCTAAAGAAGGCTAACCACTTCAAATGGATGTCTGAGGCCTAGGAGGCACTTGAAACGCTCAAGCAACTTCTAATGAAGGCTCCAATCCTAGTTCCTCCTACCGATGATGAACCCCTTCTGCTCTACCTCGTGGCCACCATGTAGGTGGTCAGCATTGCCCTAGTAGTGGAGTGAGAGGAAGAGGGGCATACCCTCAAAGTGCAACACCCTGTGTACTTCATTAGTGAGGTCCTATCTGACTCTAAGACCTACTATCCCCAAATCCAGAAGCCCTGTACGCCATCCTCATCACCAAGAGGAAGCTACGCCACTACTTTGAGTGACATCCGGTGATAGGTGTGATATCCTTCCCCCTTGGCGAGGTCGTCCAAAACCAGGATGCCACGGGAAGAATCATGAAGTGGGCACTCGAGTTGATGGGTTAGGGCATTACATATGCCTCCTGAGCGGCCATCAAATCCTAGGTATTGGCTAATTTCATGGCAGAGTGGACCGAGGTCCAAATGCCACCAGCGGTCGTCGACCAAGAGTACTGGTTGATGTACTTGGATGGATCGCTAATGAAGAAGGGCGCTAGTGCGGGGCTAGTCTTCGTGTCACCCCCTCGAGGTATGCATGAGGTACAAGGTTCGCCTCCATTTTCCCTCCCCCAATAATGTGGCCGAATATGAAGTGCTCATCAATGGCCTACGCATCGCCATCGAGTTGGGCATCCAACGCCTCGATGTCTGAGGGGACTCCTAGCTGGTCGTCGACCAAGTCATGAAGGAATCAAGCTGCCATGATGCCAAGATGGCTGCATATGGTCAAGAAGTCCGCTAGCTGGAGGACAAGTTCAACAGCCTCGAGCTCAACCACATCCCAAGGTGCCTCAATGAGGCGGCCGACGTGCTGGCAAAGGCAACATCCAATCGAGAACCGATGCCAACGGGTGTCTTTGCCAGCAAACAACACAAGCCCTCGATTCGCTATGAAGGGTCGGAACAAGCCGGTGATGGTCCGCCCATTCTAGGCTCGGGGGCTAACCAAGCGTCGACTCCATCCGGCCCCGAAGTCATGGAGCTTGAAGAGGACCTAGCAATAGAGCCTGACCCTCTGGTCGACTAGAGGACGCCCTACCTCAACTACCTCCTCTAGGATACACTCCCGATAGATAAGATGGAGACCCGACAGCTCACATGTTGTGCCAAGTCCTTTGTTCTTGTGGGAAGCGAACTCTACAAGCGGAGTCACACCAGAATCCTGCAGCGCTGCATCCCTATCAAACAGGGAAGCGTTTGCTGAGCGATATCCATGGTGGGGTCTGCAATCACCATGCTGTGCCCAAAACCCTAGTTGGGAACGCATTCTGACAGGGCTTCTACTGGCCTACCATGGTGGCCGACGCCGAGTAGATCATATGCACCTGCGAAGGGTGCCAGTACTACGCTCGATAGACCCACCTACTAGCCCAAGCGCTCTAGACGATCCCCATCACCTGGCCATTCACGGTCTGGGGGCTCAATCTGGTTGGACCTCTCAAGAAAGCGCCCGGGGGCAACACCCACTTGCTTGTCACCATAGACAAGTTTACCAAGTGGATAGAAGCTCGGCCGATCTCCACGATCAAATCCGAGTAGGCCGTGCTATTCTTCCTCGACATCGTCATTCACTTCAGCGTCCTAAACTCCATCATCATGGACAACGACACGCAGTTCACTGGGAAGAAGTTCCTCTGATTTTGTGATGAATATCACATTTGCATCGACTGGGCCTCCGTAGCGCACCCCGAAGGAATGGGTAGGTCGAACGTGCAAATGGCATGGTCCTTCAGGGCCTCAAACCTAGGATCTTCAACCAGTTGAACAAGTTCAGTGCTCGGTGGGTCACTGAGCTTCCCGCGGTGCTCTGGAGACTGAGAATGACCCCGACCGGTCCACTAGCTACACGCCATTCTTCATGGTCTACGGTCATCCTCCCAACTGACCTTGACTATGAAGCACCAAGGGTTAGGGAGTATGATGAACAAGGAGTTGAAGCATCCCTCAAGGACGCCATGGACCAGCTTGACGAAGCACATGGTGTTGCCCTCCTCCACTTGGCCAAGTACCAGCAGGCGTTACGATGAAACCACAGCCGTCGAGTGCAGGGTCGGGCCTTCAACGTCAGAGACCTGGTTCTCTGCCTCATCCAGAGCAACAAGGACCGCCACAAGTTCTCCCCACCATGGGAGGGACCGTATGTCATTGTAGAGGTGCTTCGGCCAAGCGGCTACAAGCTAAAGACAATCGACGGCGAGGTCTTCGCCAATGCCTGGAACATCAAGCAGCTATGTCTCTTTTACCCTTAAGAAATGCACACTTTCTCTTATCAATTTCATTATCAAACTCCCCAACCTTTCAGGACATCCGACCCTAGCAACGGTAAAGGGTCAGGCCTCACTTGGAGGCTAATATGAGCACATTTATCCACCAAGAATTCTCTGTGCCTGCCCCCCTTTTTACGTTAAGACCTAAAAGCTAGGTTTATGGGAACAAGCTCTGAGTATAACTAGTCGGACTATGAGAGACCTATGCCCCAGCAGCTATGGTATCTTTGCTCACCAGTGTGATCAGAATTGGCTCACCCGCACTCCGAGCTTTTACGACCTTAAATGATAGAAAGGGTCGGAGTGCGCTAACCTTTTTATACAAAAAGGTGAGAAGAGCTAAAAAGCTGTTTGCTATGAATGAAATTTGAAAGTCTGTCCATTTGTTGCAAGTTTCTCTGCCCGGCTTATATGCCTAACTAATTTCTTGCGTCGGATGTTCTCATCCTTTATCTCCACAGGAAAATCTTGTCTCAGCAAGTAGCACAAGTCGCCTCGATGGCTTAGCCACCACCGAGAAATAGGTAAGGAGTAGATAGGATCTCGCTTATATCTGATGGAGGCTTCCCTGACCCATCACTCTTACCATTGAGGTAAATTCGGTGCCTAGCTCGATCGAATAGCTCAAAGCCACTGCCTAGAGACAAGCATCTTTACTTTATGCATTAATTTCGCTACCGAGCCTCTGACCCTAGCAACGGCGAGGGTTCGGACATCGCTCGAGGGCTGGTGAGAGGGTCTACCCGATAGACATTCTCTGTGACCGACCCTTCCTTACATTAAAAATTAGAGGCAGGGTGTGTGGACACAAACTCTGAGTAAACCTGGTCGGACTGTTATGACCCTACGCCTCAGTGGCTAAGGTGTTTTCGTTCACCAGCATGATCAGAGTCTTTGTCTCCGCACCCTAAGCTCTAGCCTCCACCTTCCTGGGAAGGGTT
Organism: Miscanthus floridulus; assembly: GCF_019320115.1. Taxonomy (NCBI): domain Eukaryota; kingdom Viridiplantae; phylum Streptophyta; class Magnoliopsida; order Poales; family Poaceae; genus Miscanthus; species Miscanthus floridulus. Next base: position 118,326,175 of record NC_089584.1, read on the forward strand.
CAGAGGGGCCTACCTATGGAATCTCCACTGTGGAGAGGCCGGTAGGTTACCCTTGTCGATCGAACAACTTAGGCCACTACCAAGAGACAGATAGGGAGTCGTGGGACACACCATGCAGGTTACACCGGCTTCGTCACGAACGTCGAATCCGGACTCCACATGGACATGTCCGGTAAGAGCTCTTCGAACCCATCTCTGGAGCCATCGAGGTAACTTTACCAGCCCCTGCTTTTTCTTTCTCATTCATACATTCATCCTATACATCCAACATTGCATATGCAATTGCTGCATCACAACGCTTCACGTCGCGTCACGAAGCGGTAGTCGTCTCATTCAATATGAGTGACGACCGACTGAGGTTCGAAGGCCGGCCCGCGAAGGGCTCGAGGCCGCCTCTGGTCAAACAGAGCTAGGGGAGAAAAATCGAGGTGAGCCCCAGCAGCCTTGGCCAGCCCCGCTCAAAAGTGGATAGGAACATCTTGACCTTTCTCGTTCGATTCTAACCTCGAGCCAAGCCCATAGAATCTCCATCGAGGAGAGGCCAACAGGCCACCCAAGCCTACCGAATGGCTCAGGCATCTGCCGGGAGGCGGGTTAAGAAGTAGTGGAATGCCACATGAGGGCTCTGTCGACCCTATCAGTGGATGATGGACCCGGATTCCACTCGAACATGCCCATTAGCGAGCTCACCAAGCGCAATACTCGAGCCATCGAGGCAAGTGTCATTAGCTCAGCCCCTCTAGCTACGAAAACCGAGGATGGGGTGACGCATGAAACTCGGCCAACCCCTACTGAACCCCACGGGGCTTGGGGGCTCAGGCCACCCAACCCTAAATCAGGAGACCAGGGTTCGAAGGCCAGCCCATGGAGGGCCTGAGGCCGCCTCGCGTCGAACAAGAGCCCGGGGAAAAACGTAGATGAGCCCCTATGGCCTCATCTCAACCTTCTCGTTTGATCCTAGCCTCTAGCCTAGCCCATAGAATCCCCATTGAGGGGGCATCTATTGGAAGGTGGGTTAAGGAGCAGCGGAATGCCACACGAGGGCTTTGCCAACCCTATCACAAACAATGAAACTAGATTCCACTAGAACATGCCTGTTAGCGAGCTCACCAAACACATCACTCAAGCCATCGAGGCAAGTGACGATTAACTCAACCCCTTCGGTTGCGGAAACCACAGATGGAGTGACAACCACAAAAACAAGCCGACCCTCGACCAAAACCTTGCTACGCGTAGGGGCTCGAGGAAAGTTGGACTCACAAGGGGTCGGATCTCACTTGGGGGCTGATAAAGGTATAAATAGACCTTTTCTGAAATAGTCACCGCATCAAACCTCTTCCTCACATTAAGCCTAGCCACAAGGTTTGTGGAAACGAACAACTGAGCATCCCTGGTCAGACTACAAAAAGCCTACGCCTCGGCGGCTATGGTGTCTTTGCTCACCAGCATGATCAAAGTTCCGCTCTCACACCTCGGACCCTATGGTCTTAATGAACAGAAGGGTCAGAATATGTGAGCCCCTTTTTTGAATACAAAAAGGGAGGAAAATAGGTTCAATCAAGCAAAATGAAATAACAAAATTGTTTTTATGATACATAAAGGTCAACGCTTGTCCTTTGATTACAAAAAATGATCATCTGACCTATTCAACTAACTACCCCCCTCCGGGGAGAACTATGTCTTCAATTTTGTTTGCTAGGTCCTACGAGAGAGGAGCCACCACCGTATCTATCTCATCTAGCTCATGGGCTTCATAGCCAGGAGCGAAGTCGAGGCTCATCGCCTCCAAGTCAATGCTATCCGCATAATGAGAGCGGGCGATTGCAAAGGCTTGGTTGATCCCAGCATGAAGGGCGTTCCTTTCAAGTTGGCGCACTCGCGCCATGATCTCGACGTCATGGGCCGTGAGAGAACTGGTCCCCTCTGACCGCACCACCTCTAGGTCATCGTAGACCACTCCAAGGGTGGTGCTCAGGATACCGAGCTCGTCGCTCTCCGCCTGAAGGTTCCTCCTCACCTCGGCGAGCTCCGTGGCTAGCCCAGTAGAGACACCCTCGGCCTCTATCCTCTAGGTTGTAGCAGTTCCTCTACTATGCCTCGTCATGCTCTTGGATGGCCTGGTCACGCTCCTCGTAGGCCATGCCACGCTCTGAGTGGAGCCTCCCCATGGTTTGGAGTAGCTCGTCTCGCTCCTTGTGTAGCTAGGTGACCGCCTTGGCATCCTGACTCGCCCTCCGCTCTAGGGCTATGAGCTTCTCCTCGGCTATTAGCTTCAGCTCCCGCTCCTTCTCAGCCTCAGCCAGAAGGTTGAGGATCCGCTAGCGGGTCTCAGCATCCCTCTAGAGTAGCTGGTCCCACTCCCTCTAGACTCTGGTGGCCTCCTCCTCATCTTGCCGCACCCTCGCCGATAGGGCCTCAAACGCCCTCTCGGTCTCCTCCTCATGCCGATGGGCCTTGGCCTCCTACAGTCGAAGACTATCTGCCTCCTTAGCCAGGGGAGTCAGCTCGGCCACCCTCTATTAGGCAGCAACAAGCTAGGCGGTCACATCCCCATGCAACCATGCCTCTTCAGCGAGGTGGTCCTAGTTCTCCTTCTGCTCGCGAAGGAACCAGGATTTCTCCCAGCTACGAGCGATAAGGGACTAAAAAAAGATAAATGTCATAACACAAAAATACATGAAGAAAGAAGAAGGTGAGAGGCAAGGTCAAGTGAATACCCAGCTAGTGGGAACGATGACTTCACGGAGGGCGGCCCTAGCATGGTCCAAGGCCTTTAGCACGGTCGTAATCCCCTCATCAAGACTCTCCCGCTCCATGCTCTCAGTGGCATCATCAAGGACAAAGAGTGTCGATGTCGGGTCTTGCGGATTTGTCCATTGGAGCAGGGGCTCATCCCGCATGGGCGAACGGCTGCCCCTTGAGGTCAGGGCCAAGGATGATTCCCTGCCGGTCCTCTCCGCCACCGCCACAACATCCGAGGACCCCTTAGCCGCGTCCCCCTCTGTCCGGCCCACGTCGGGCACCGTGGCTTGGGCCGCCGGTGGCACAGATCGCACCGCTTCCTCGGGCACTACCACGGTTGCATCTAGCTATGCCTGGCCTATAACAGTCGCTACCAGCTCCACCTGCATCGGTAGGGCCACGATCGGTGGCGGCACACCCACCGCAGTTGGCAGCTCCGTCCGCCCCGTCATCGGCCACGGAATCACCTCCTTCGCTGGTGCTTCGATGACCTTTAAGGGCATTCCTTTAGCCCTGGCACCCGCTTGTCCCACCGAGGGCATGGGTGCCACTATGAGCAGTGCCTCATTGGCCGGCAACACAGTCGCACCGGTGCCGCTCCCGCCCGAAATGGGTGCAACATCAGCCGATGGCTGCCGCCTCACTTGAAGGGTGACGCTCTATTTTGGCATCAATGCCAAAAGATTGCACCGCCTGAAGACGCCGTGAGAAAGAAAGGCATGAGAAAAATAGAGAAATACAGAGAAAAATAGAGAAAAACAAGGGAATTGGTGTTACATCGGCGCTGTTGGGCAGCGGATATGTTTGGGGGGTGAACCCCCAGACCCTTGCTCCACCTCATTGGGGTAGGGCTGTTTTGAACCCGCCCCCTGCTCCCGGGTAGAGGGGCTCACTTCCCTTGCATCTGAGGGCATAGCGGCGGAGCCACCCTCCTCTATTGGCACCTCGGGCGCAGCGGTAGATCCACCTACCCTAGCTAGCTCTTGGGGCGTGGTGGTGGAGCCACCCTCCTCCGCTGGCGCCTTGGGCATAGCGGCAGATCCGCCCACCCCTGCTAGCTCTTAGGGCAGGCCAACGGTCTGACCCATCTTCGCTGGCCTCACGGACGTGCCTTCCCCTCCATGAAATGCAAAGGGTCCCAACCCCTGCAAGAATAAACAGGTACCAGTCAGCATATCCTCGCTCTCTAGGTCATCACACTCGGTGTCGTTGACTACCTCATCATCATCTTCCTCGTCGTCATTGTCGTCACTATCAGTTTCCTCCCCTCGCTCACGTGCCAACAATTTCTACTGCCTCTTCTTCCTCTCGTCCTCCTTGGCCTTCCTATGCCGCTTTGCCTCGGTGTGGTTCATCGCCCTCACGGACGGATCCCTCGGCAATGGAGCCAGGTGATCCCTGAGGATGAGGTCCCTCGGTTGGTTCCCCAATCTCAATGTCAGTATCAAGGGGTCGGGAGTTCAATTGAAAAGAAGGCATGAGGAAGGGAAAACTTACAAGGACAAAGTATCTAGGTTCCAGCCACATCGGGGGATGCCCCGACACTGGGTACACAAAATCAACGGGGGTGCCCGCGCTGTCTCTAGAAGGTTTCATCGCCTCCTTGCTGTGCTGCGCCACTTTGGAGGGGGAGAGCGCCCCTCTATGAGCGACGTCCCATCGAATGACACCCTAGGTGCCATCGCATACAGGGGAAGCACGCGCCTCATTAGTGGTGCCACCCTCCTCGCATCATAGGCGCCGATGATGCACAACCCCTTTAGACCCCTCTCCTTTAGGATTCTGATGGCGATGAGGTGGTCCCAGATCTTCTTCTTGTCCTTCTCTGGGACACCCCACTTCCTCCACAAGTCTAGGACCTCTTCGACTAGGCACCCGATGAACTTAAGATAGAACCAATGTGAATGTCACCCCTTGTTGGAGGTTGACAAACGCATTGGCGGGTATTTGCCGACCTGATTGTTCTAAAGTTGGATACCGGTGCATCCCATCGGCGTGTTTAGCTCCTGCTTGTTCTCCCGCTTCTTCTAAAGGGTGACGACGAAGAAGTACCACCACAGATCAAAGTGGGGACTAATCCCTAGGAATCCCTCACATAGGGCGATGAACGCCGCCATGTGCTGGATTCCATTGGGATTGAGGTGCTGCAACTCGATTTGGTAGTAGTGTAGCAACCCCTAGAGAAATTTGTGAGCAAGGGTAGCAAACCCCCGCTCGTGGAAGTGCATGAATGAGACGACGTAGCCATCGGGTGACGACGGCACATCCTCCTCGCCGGGCAGCCGCCACTCCTCGGTGGTGGTCCACGCGCAGAGAAGACCGTAGTGGACAAGGCCCTCCATACGCTAGAGGGTGATATCAGAGTGGCACCATGGCTCCATTAGAAGATGGGGGTGGGTGGATGAAAACTCGATGGAGGCTGAGACGTGGATGCAGGGAGCTTAGGCGATTGGTGGCAGAGGTTGTAGATGTGAAGGCAAGGAGGCAAAGTATGAAACCCTGGGGGCGAACCCTTTGGTTTTATAGGGGCAATGGATGTGAGGAAACCAACCATCCACCTAGATCTCCACACCTACCATGATCCACCACAACGTCACGCCATGGGATATGCACACACAATCCCTATCCTTTCCTTTAGGAAACTCACCGGACATTTTGCCTCCCCGGGCGGACTGGGACTCATTATGAGTAAGAGGAATATGGATCAAAAACACATCTACGACACATCTAGGCTTAGGAGTTTGATGATTGTCCCATCAACATGTCCAACAGCCCCCCCAAGCGCCCCAACAATAAGGGATGGAAAGAGCTGGGCCCCACAAGCGGCTAGCGCCCAGGTGCACGAGCGCCACGGGCATCTCGACCCACGATTGAGTCTCAGCAGGCTTACCCTAACCGGATCCCCACAAATGGGATACTGGGACCCCAATCAAACTATCTAGCTAAACAACCACCAAACCTCATGACCATACCCGCAAAGGGTCCGACCTTGGCGAAAAGGAATCACCGTCTTCAGGACACGTCGTGGGCAATAATAGAGGGACAGGGCCCTTAGAGTCCCCTCTTTCAAAAAAGCCTCCGAAGGAGTATTCTACTCCTCCGTAGGCTCAGGGGCTACACCCACCGGGTGTGCTCACGCGCACCCGCTGGCAAATCAGAAAAACCCATAGGTGATTTTACTCGAATCGTTCGGGGCTACTGTTGGGGACCAATAGTAGGGTGCCCAAAGAGGAGGAGTTAATGACCATCAATGTTGATTCATCTGTGTGATCAAGAGCATGACTACACCGCTTGTCGAGTACCGCCTCGTCTAGCCACCGAGGCGGTGGGCCTTGCCTAGTCTGACCCCTGAGGGTTGGCTCCACCTCGGTGGGCCCTACCTTGGCTGACTCCTACGGTAGCGGGCCCTATCTTGCCTGACCCCTGAGTGTTGGCTCTGCCTTGGCTGACTCTAGAGGGATGGCTCTATCTCACCCGACCCCCGAGGGCTGGCTTCGCCTCGCCCGATGTCTGAGGGCTGGGTCTGCCTTGCCTAACCCTCGAGGGCTGGCTCTGCCTCGCTCGACGTCTGAGGGCTGGCTCCGCCTTGCCCGTTGTTTGAGGGCTGGCTCCGCCTCACCCGACGTCTGAGGGTTGGCTCCATCTCACCCAATGTCTGAGGGCTGGCTCTGCCTCGCCGATGTCTGAGGGCTAGCTCTGCCTCGCCAGACGTCTGCGCATGACACCTTTATAACGACGCACGTAGATAAGGCAGGACACTCAAGTCAACCACAATACCGAGGACTGTACCCTACATGCTTGAAGGAAAGTACCGTCAGGCCATGCTAGAAGGGTGCTTTGTGACCTCTCAGGCATGTCAGAGCCCAAACAGTGTTGTAGGTGCCAACATTTGCCTTACAGTGTTGTGGGCGTCGTCATTTTCCCTCGGGCATGGATTCTTATGGAAGCTCATGACAACCACTATGGTCCAGAAGGAAACTAACATCATCCACAGTAACGGATGTGCGGTCACTGTGCTGCCTGCTCCCTGTATGGCCGTCAATCAACACCCTAGTCTGCCGCGTCACCCGCCGGGGTAGGATGGGACGTGACAACTCACTGACAATGCTAGGACATGGCATCATTAGTAGACAGATGCCCAGCGTGGCCCTGTTGGGGTCAGTAGACATGCGCCTGGTGTGGAGCTATCCCTATCATCGCCTGCCATGTCAGTGGGGCCCGCACAGAGGAAAAGGAAGACCCGGCGTCATTGAAGGACTTCCTTTACCTCTGGTTTTTCTCTTTTCTCCATCTGTAATCCCTGCTCTCTCTTGGCCTATAAAAGGGAAAGTAGGGCACCCAACTAAAGGGATCAATTCACTGCATCACAACAGAACCATTAACCTCGAACACATAGCTGAGTAGCAACCAAGCTCTCAGCACCCATTTGACCTTTCCATCAGAGACTTGGGACCTGTCCCTCTCTCGCCCATTTGTAACCCCTACTATGAACTTTTTAGTGCTAATAACATAAGTAACAGCCACGAACTGGAAGTAGGGACATTCTGCCCGAACCAGTATAAACCTAGTGTCTTTTTAGCATACCATTCGGGTCAGATGCGTAATAACATAAATTCACTCGTTGGTGTTAACTCGAAACACCGACAAACATACATCTAAAATGCATGAAACATATGGTTGCAATATGTGCTCATCTACTTGCTGCCGCCCGATGAAGGCTCGTTGACGCATGTGCGGAGGAGCGAGGCGTGAGCGGCGCGCGATGCGAGGCATGGGCGGGGTGCATGGCACGATGCGGGCCTGGCGTGAGGCGTGAGGCATAGGGGGCACGGCGTGAAGCAGGTCCAGCGTGAGGCGCATGGGCGCACAGCATGAGGCGGTTACGTCCCAGTGGAAGCATCTAGTTTTTTTTTAATAATGGGCCAGTCGGACCTAGTCTGTAGGCCAAGTGAAGACGCGGCAGAGAGCATTACCGATATAGAAAAGCCAAAACGTCTTATATAATTTAAAATGAAAGGAGTATATATGATTATGAAATAGTACTTGCCTAGTCCGAAACTCTAAATACACAACTTTAAGCCGGATCCGGCCAATCAATTGATCTATGCAAAATACTTCCCTGGTTTCTCTCTTCCTTCTTTGCTTTGTTTCTCTTCATCATGACATAAGTGAACTCTTGCGTGCATCATATCCCATGGAAATCTTATATGAGCTGCTATTTTTGCCACTGCCGCCCTTCATGGATTCGTAATTCTGAATCCATACTCACTTTTGCAAACTCCCGCACAAATATGAATGTTTGGCTTGGTGAAGTAAACATGCAGCACACCTGACCTTCTCTGATCGTGATTGCATTCCTGCCAAAACAATTTCCCCAAAAAACACCTTCCATTTGTCCATGTTGCAGCTCTAAGATCATGCCCACCAATTACCTTAACTACTACATAGTTTTTGTTATGCACTTAGATGTATACTATATCTATAAAGTATCTTTGGGAAGAGTAGTAGCAAATAAGCTAATTTGGCCAAACCAATAGTTCAAATAGCAAAAGTACGTACACTGCAGAGTCAAATCAAAGTTAGAAAAGTACAACTTAGGATACAACTAAAATGACCTACTTGCATTTTAATAAAATGGAGAGAGTATCGAGTTTCAAAAAAAGAATGGAGAGAGTATCGTGGATGGAAGGGCACAAAGTGCACCATGGTCCGGGGGTCTAATAAGCTGCTAAGTTGCTAGCTTATTCAAAATAAAATCCGCACCAAACTTGATGAGGACATCACTCCTTCGGATGTACCCACCGATCCTCCAACCGTCATGCAAGGTCCAATGACCCGAGCTCGAATGCGTCAACTCAATTTAGAGGTGAGCTCGTTCTTAAGCGATCATTTTCATATTTTTGAGAATAGACTACTACCTAATGATGTTATCTTGCTAAGGAACATAGGAGAGGGTCACGAGGAAATTGGAGAAAGGCATAGAGGTGGAGAAGACCAGCAAGGATGACCAACACAAGCTGGAGGCTCAGTCCAACTGAAGTTGGAGTCCATCTCGGGTTCCAGGACCAGTCTGTCATAAAACTGGTCACACGAGCACGTTCGGGCTCCGTTTTCGACAATCCACATATGGATGGAAAGCTAATTAGATAAGGAAGCCAATGCAAGTGGTCTCACATCAAAAGCCCTTTGGAATCAACAGGAATCATCGAAACAAGTCAGCGTCCAGAATCTGCCAGGGTGCTGTGACACTGTCTTTTGGTCCGTTGGACTGTGTATCATGTTTGGGCCCATTAGGGGGCGTGTCTAGGGGTCCTTGCATGACCCTAGAATCTTCATAAACAGCCATCACCCCTCCATTAGGGTTGGGTTTTGCTTAGATTAATCTGTCAAGAACAATTTCGTCATTCATCGGTTTGTGAGACCCCAACATCGTGAGATTAATCATTCATCTGCAATTTGGTTGTTTTCTTTCTTGTTCTTGCTTGTGTTCTTCATTGCGTAGGCAGGGATTAGCCTTCTTGTCGAGGTCAATTGGATCCGTGTCTCGGTTGATAACCAGAGGAGTTGTGGTGCTAAGATTGTAAGGTTCGATCTTTCGATCTGAAGTCGGATTGGTGTGTCATTCTCCGCCACAATGATAGTTACCACTACCTAACAGAAGATCGGGATTCCCATCCCCATTAAGTGGTATTTAGAGCTAAGGTATACCATCTGGTTCATATTCATTCCCTAGTTTTGAGTGTTTCGCATTTGTCCCATAGTCCAGTGCCATACTCATTTTTTCCTTTCCTACAACCTTCCGCGCCATAGCCTTTGCATATTTCAATTTCAGAGTCCGTTGTGTTGAGTTTATGTCCTGGTTGAGGTCTTGTTGCTGGTTAGGTCGTGTTAGAGTTCAGTTTATGTGTTTTTCCCCATGTTTCCATCAAATCCTTGCTGTCGTGACCAATTTTGCGCGCATTATTCCCGTTTTGTCCTCTAATTTGGAGTCAATTCTCAAAACTGGTCTAGTTTTCGCATACAAACTCGGATTTTGACGTTCCATATATCAAAATCGATCAGAATTTTTTTGGATCCACTCGTCCCTAGCCTCGCCGAGTTTGGAAAATTTTATTTTGGCCAAAAACTGGTCACAAGATCCTCTTTTCGTGGTCACAAGTTTTTTGTTAATTTTGAGCCCGTCTTTTGAATTTTCCACAGGCCACGCCTTTCACTTGTTTAAGTTCATACTTTCTGTGGTTACTTCTTTTATGCTCCTAAGTGAAAAAATATCAAAAAAATAAAAAGAAAAAGTCAAAGAATCCCAAAAAAACAACAACCCAAAAATAGAGAAAAAAGAGAGGGACAAAAGTGGAACAATATCTAGAGGAGCACATAGAGAAGGCCAAAGTGAGCTGTGTTAGCGTGTGCTATTTGATTCCTTGTTCGTGTTGCTCTTGCTATCCACCATACTTGTTTGTCACACACCTAGCACCTTGTGATCCACCATACTTGTTTGTCACACACCTGGCACTTGGAACATTTTAGACCAGCAACGAGAATAAGTACTTTGAACTATAATTCAACATTACTTTCTATTACTGACTTATGTGCCAAATATATATATTATTCTTTATGTGCCTTCCAAGCTCCACAAACTCTTCAGATCAGTACAAAAAAATGCCCTTGCAATCTCGGTACCACTGCCTCACAGGTATCATGAACCAGCCACCGGTTGTACCGCCCACTGCTTGTGTTGGTAAGAACTTTGTAAGAGCTTGGTAAGACGCTTCCACTTGCTGTAAAAAGTGACACCACTAAAACCACGTAGTCATTTGGTAGGGATAACTTTCACCGTTTGTTCCTGATTTTTGTGTTTACAATGGTAGAAGGTGATCAGACTAGAGATAACAGTCCTAAGGATTTCAACGAGTGTGTCAGCCAAGAACAACTGCAAGCTGTTGTAGAGAATGCCCAAAAAAGGATGAATGAGGCCATTAGGAAGGCCGTCACTGATGCACTCATTGAACTCAACATTGGCAACAACATGGAGAGATTGGACAAATGAATTTCCACGCTAACTGATAAGGTTACAGAGTTGGAAACCTTGGTGGCGGTTAACAACGACGTCTCTGGCAGCAACACCGATGGTCTCTTACCAGAAGACACGGTGCATGATGCCACTAGGAACATATATCGAGCAGCCTTCCGACAAGCAAGATTACGATGATGTCTTCGTCGCAACACGACAGGTATGGGTGGTCTCCACCACCATCAAGGTAATAATCATCGTGTGCCCGATGATCCTTATGCTAAGATTAAGTTCACAATACCATCTTTTTTGGGTCATTATGATGCTGAGGGATATCTTGATTGGGAGATGACGGTAGAACAAATGTTTAGTGCCCACCTTGTGCCTAAGCAACATAGAGTTCAACAAGCTACTAGTGAGTTTAAGGACTTTGCCATTATTTGGTGGAATAGGCTAGCTGCACAGGATGCTTTACCTGGTACGTGGGAAGAACTTAAGATAGCTATGCGTGCTTATTTGTTCCTCCTTATCATAGAGACTTGCGTAAGAAATTGATGCGTTTAGAACAACGAGAGAAATCTGTACAAAATTACTATGGTGAGCTCCAAAAGGGATTGATGCATTGTAGTGTTATGGAGTGGAACAAAGATTCCAATTGTTGTTTTTATTCGGGTTTGAGGTGCGAGATTCAGGACATTGTTGATTATAAAGAATTTAACACTGTCAACCAATTGTTTCAGTTTGCTATGCTTGCAGAAAAGGAATTGCAGGGGCGTGAACAGCAGAGCAAGAGCAAGGTCAGCACCACATACACGCCACGCTCGGCACCATCTTCGGGGCTGACCAAGCCAACCACTTTTTGGGCACCTCCACCAGTGAGGAAGCGACTAGTAGCCTCTGGAGTTACCGCTACACCTAAGGCACCTCCCGCACGACCTTTAGATTTAGGTAAAAATTCTTTGTAGGCGCCTACCAAGAGTGCCTCATCCGTTGCATCGATGGGACGCACTTCGGGCATCCAGTGCCACTGCTGCCATGGAATTGGCCATGTGCAGAAGGACTGCCCAAGTCAGCGGGCATACATTGCTATAGAAGATGGTTACATCAGTACCTCTGACATTGAAGATGAAGAAGACGAAGATACAGATAAGGAGGGCGGCGAAGTCCTGGGTGACGAGGCCATGGCGGCCTATAGGAGCATCGTTGTACAACGGGTGCTCAGCTCACAAGTACAGCAACCTGAGAAGCTACAACGCCATAACTTGTTCTAGATTTTCTTCATCATCAGCAACCGTCGAGCACATGTCATTATTGATGGAGGTAGCTGCAATAATTTAGTGAGTTTTGATTTGGTCAAGAAGCTTGTCTTGACCACATGCCCACACCCACATCCATACCATATTCAGTGGCTAAATGATTCTAGAAAAGCAAAGGTAACATAAACCTGCAGAGTTTCATTTTCCATTGGTTCTTATGTTGATTCTATTGATTGTGATGTGGTACCTATGTAAGCCTGTTCACTCTTATTGGGTCATCCTTGGGAACATGACAATGATGCTACACACCATGGTAGAAGTAATAAATACACTTTTGTGCATAAAGGAAAGAAAATTACTTTGGTACCTTTGACCCCTGCTCAAATTGTACAAGCTGATAGAGAACAGCGCTGCTAGTTTGAATGATGTTCAATCTGAAAAATGAGCAAGTTGCTAATTCTATTCTCCCACCTAAAAAGGATAAGTCTACAACTATTTCTAAGGCCGAGGAGATTAAATTGAAGGGTGGTGCTATGCTTGCAATAAAATGTGACTTTGCTAAAATTTCTGATGATGGTATTTGCTATGCTTTGGTATGCAAACGAGCTATGTTTTCACTTGATGATATTGTTAGCTCGGTGCCTCCTGCTGTCACTATCCTTTTGTAGGAGTATGAGGAAATTTTTCCAGCTGAGATACCCCCGGGGCTGCCACCTATGAGAGGGATAGAGCATCAAATCGATTTGATTCCGGGAGCAACCTTGCCCAACCGTGCTGCCTATCGAACCAATCCTAAGGAGACTAAGGAAATTTAGCGGCAAGTCCAAGACCTTTTGGACCATGAGTATGTATGTGAAAGCCTTAGTCCTTGTGCCGTTCCTGTACTTTTGGTTCCTAAGAAAGATCGAACTTGGCGTATATGTGTTGATTGTAGAGCCATCAATAATATTACTATTCGGTATCGTCATCCTATTCCTAGGCTAGACGACATGCTTGATGAGTTGTGTGGTTCTATAGTTTTCACCAAGATTGACTTGTGAAGTGGCTACCACCAAATTAGAATGAAACTTGGAGATGAATAGAAAACCATGTTTAAAACCAAATTCGAGTTGTATGAGTGGTTAGTAATGCCTTTTGGTTTGACAAATGCACCTAGCACTTTCATGCGCTTAATGAATGAGGTTTTAAGAGCTTTTATTGGTCATTTTGTGGTAGTCTACTTTGATGATATATTGATTTACAACAAGTCTTTTGATGAACATATGGATCACTTACGTGCTATTTTTAATGCTTTACGTGATGCACGATTATTTGGTAACCTTGAGAAGTGCATCTTTTGCATGGATCGAGTTTCTTTTCTTGGCTATGTTGTAACTCCACAGGGAATTGAGGTGGACGAGATGAAAATTGAAGCCATAAAGAGCTAGCCGGTTCCCCAAACCATCACACAGGTGAGGAGTTTTCTTGGTCTTGCAGGATTCTACTGCCGTTTCGTCAAAGATTTCAGCACCATTGCTGCCCCATTGCATGAGTTGACGAAGAAAGGGGTGATGTTTCATTGGGGAAAGGCACACGAGGAGTCCTTTGACACTTTGAAGGACAAGCTAACACACGCACCATTGCTGCAACTTCCAAACTTTGGTATGACTTTTGAGTTAAAATGTGATGCTAGTGGAGTTGGCATTGGGGGTGTTTTGATGCAAGATGGTAAACACATTGCTTACTTTAGTGAAAAATTGCATGGCCCTGTTCTGAATTATTCCACGTATGATAAGGAATTGTATGCACTTGTCCATTCTTTAGAGACGTGGCGTCATTATTTGTGGCCTAAAGAATTTGTTATTCATTCTGATCATGAATCACTTAAGTATCTTCGCTCTCAACATAATCTGAATCGTAGGCATGGTAAATGGGTTGAATGAATCTTTTCCTTATATTATCAAACACAAGAAAGGGAAGGATAATGTGATTGCTGATGCTTTGTCTAGACGATATACCTTGCCGTCCCAACTTGATTGTCGGATTTTTAGGCTTGAATCAATAAAAGAACAATATACGCTTGATCCTAATTTTAAGGATGTGTTGCTGAATTATAGAGAGGGACATACATAGAATAAGTTTATGATCAATGATGGGTTTTTGTTTAGAGCTAACCGCCTATGCATTCTAGTTGGTTCTGTTCGTCTTTTGTTGTTGCAGGAGGCACATGAGGCGGATTGATGGGACATTTTGGTGCCAAGAAGACGGAGGAGGTGTTGTCCACATATTTCTTTTGGCCAAGGATGAGGCAGAATGTAGAACGGTACATGGCTCGGTGCGCCACATGTCAAAAAGCTAAGTCACAGTTGAACCCACATGGTTTGTATATGCATCTTCCTGTTCCTTCTACTCCTTGGGCTGATATATCTATGGATTTTGTGTTGGGTTTGCCAAGGACTAAGAGGGGGAGGGGATAGTATTTTTGTGGTGGTTGATCATTTTTCTAAGATGGCACATTTTATTCCTTATCATAAGAGCGACGATGCTTGTTCATATTGCTGACCTTTTCTTTCAAGAAATCATTCGCTTGCATGGTATGCCTTCTACTATTGTTTCAGATCACGATGCAAAATTCTTGAGTCATTTTTGGTGCACTTTGTGGAATAAATTGGGGACCAAGCTGTTGTTTTCTACAACCTGTCATCCCCAAACTGATGGGCAAACTGAGGTAGTGAATCGAACATTGTCCACCATGTTGAGAGCAATTTTGAAGCGCAATTTGAAGATGTGGGAAGAGTGTTTGCCGCATGTGGAGTTTGCATATAACAGGGCGGAACATTCCACCACCAAGGTAAGTCCTTTTCAGGTAGTGTATGGTTTTAACCCCCGTGCTCCTATTGATCTTTTGTCTTTACCGTACCACTAAGAGAACACATAGTGATGCTAGAGAGCGTGCTGATTTCATTCGTAAGTTGCACGAAACAACTAAAGCAAATATTGAAAGAATGAATGAAAAGTATAGAATTGCTAGTAGTAAAGGTAGAAAAGAAATTAAACTTGAACCGGGTGATTTGGTTTGGTTACATTTGAGAAAAGATAGATTTCCTGAGCTACGTAAGTCTAAATTAATGCCAAGAGCAGCTGGTCCTTATAAGATAATTGAGAAAATAAATGATAATGCCTACAAACTTGAGTTGCCACCTGAGTTTGGGATTAGTCCCACCTTTAACATTGCAGATTTGAAGCCTTATTTGGGAGAAGAAGATGAGCTTGAGTCGAGGATGACTCAGTTTCAAGAGAGGGAGGATGATGAGGACATCACTCCTTCAGATGTACCTGCTGATCCTCCAACCGTCATGCAAGGTCTAATGACCCGAGCTCGAATGCGTTAACTCAATTTAGAGGTAAGCTCGTTCTTAAGCGATCCTTTTCATATTTTTGAGAATAGACTACTACCTATTGATGTTATCTTGCTTAGGAACATAGGAGAGGGTCATGAGGATCTTGGAGAAAGGCATAGAGGCAGAGAAGACCAGCAAGGACGACCAACACAAGCTGGAGGCCCAGTCCAACTGAAGTTGGAGCCCATCTCGGGTTCCAGGACCAGTCTGTCATAAAACTAGTCACACAGGTGCGTTCGGGCTCTGTTTTCGACGATCCACATATGGATGGAAATATAATTAGATAAGGAAGCCAATGCAAGTGGTCTCACATCAAAAGCCCTTCGGAATCAACGGGAATCATCAAAACAAGTCAGCATCCAGAATCTGCCAGGGTGCTGCGACACCATCTTTTGGTCCGTTGGACCGTGTATCGTGTTTGGGCCCATTAGGGGGCGCATCTAGGGGTCTTTGCACGATCCTAGAGTCTTCATAAACAACAGCCGCACCTCCATTATGGTTGGGTTTTGCTTAGATTAATCTGTCAAGAACAGTTTCACCGTTCATCGGTTTGTGAGACCCTAACATCGTGAGATTAATCATTCATCTGCAATTTGGTTGTTTTCTTTCTTGTTCTTGCTTGTGTTCTTCGTTGCGCAGGCAGGGATTAGCCTTCTTGGTGAGGTCAACTGGATCCGTGTCTCGGTTGATAACCAGAGGAGTTGTGGTGCTAAGATTGCAGTGTTCGATCTTTCGATTTGAAGCCGGATCGGTGTGTCATTCTATGCCACAATGATAGTTACCACTACCTGATAGAAGATCGGGATCCCCGTCCCCATTAAAACTTATCAACTACGGTGGCGGTTGACATATAGGCCCAATTTCCTTTCTTTCCTCACCTCTCTCTCCTTCCCTTTCTCATTTGCTTCTTCCCGACCGTCAGCCGCCATGCCGCACCGTGCCTGCCCGCCAGCCTCTGGGGAGGTGCCTCCTCCTCGCACGGCCGTGCCACCCCACCCGCTCACCCACCCCACCCTGCCCCACTAGGCCTATGCTACCCTGACCATCCTGCTCGTCCGTCTCCTCTTCGCCGACCCACCCCGCCGGCCGGTGCCGCCCTTCCTGGTGGCCTTGAGGTTGGGCCAGGGCATGTGGCGCCGTGGCCGGGGGCGGCCTACCGCCGCACCGGTGCCTGTGAGTCCACTGCACTAGCTGCTTCTCCTCTCCACTCAAGCAAGGTACACTTAGTTGGATAATTTTGTTAGTAGTTACCAATAGTTAGTTCAATGGTGTGTTAGTTCTTGATTTAGATAGGTAGGTACATATTTAGATAGGCAGATGTTCACCGAGGGGATCGACGGAGGTCATCGCTTCTTCAAATGCCCACTGGCATGGGTAATTGCTATTACATTTCGTTTGTTAAATATGTTTCTCGAATACCCTTACAACTCACAGGACATACTTATTGTAGTCTTCCGAGTCCGAAGAAAACTGTGGGTTCACTAGGTGGGTCGATCCTCGACCAATTTATCCGCATCAGTAGTACATTTACTACCTGCAGGACCATATCTTCGATCCAGAAAGGGAATTTAGCAGTGGTTACAAGGAAGACAAAGACGACGACAAAAACAATGGTGCAGGTTCATAGGAGGCACTCTGCAATAATCCATATTACACCTGCCCCTAATCACAAGAATAAGGGGCTTCCACCGTCACCCCCCGCCACCACCACCAATAATGGGAGGCTATTGTGGAGAAGGTGCAACACAATTTGCTATGTGGCCACACTACTAGGACGACCCTATCTTATTCACATGGTACATCCATGTGTTTGTTGTTTGGTTTAATTACTTAAGGCATGTTAGGTTCAGTCGAAGGAACTATGTACCCTTGTTTGGTACATGTTCTCATATGTCATTTCGTGTGCTTGTTGTTCGCATCAATTACCTAAGGCATGTTAGGTTTAGTTTAGGACCTCTATACCCTAGTTTGGTATAGGTTCTCACATGCCATTTCATGTGTTGTGCGTGTTGAATTATATAATGCCCTACTTCGTTAGGTTTTATTCGCAGTACGTGATCTCATTTTACTACGTATGTCCATACTTAAAGTGCATGACATGACAACACAGGGCATATGGAATAAACCATAAAACTAACAAGTCATGGATAAACCATAAAACTAACAAGTCATGGAGACTACTGAGTGCAACGAGGCCACTTTCCCTTCCTCGGGGCATCAGGATTCTCCTCCATCGCTGCTTTCGCTCGGCATGCATGCTCAAGCTTCTTCTCTCTCTCCTCCCTATACGTAGCAACACGTCTCCTTTCCTCCTCTTCCTTGTGCTCCTTTTCTGCAGCCTCCTCTCTGTGTCTCTTCTCCATCATCTTCTTGTCCTCTGCCTCCCACCACAATAGTTCTGCATCCATTCCTTGTCTTCAGGCTTGATCTCAGTGTTGATCCACTGCTCAAAATCACAGAGCGATGGAGGGGTCTGCAACAAATACAATTGTTACAAAACAAAAAAAATCATGCAAGATTTCATATGACACAAAATAATTATTACAAAACCTCAATTCCTCACCATCTTGTTAATGCGACGCTGATGAAGTGTAGGCTCAAACACAAAATTGGAACACATCTGTCAGTGTTTTGGACCGGCGAGCCCTCAACCGACTAGTGAAAGTATACTACATGCCTCTAATCCTGGATGGTGATGCAAAGAGACACAAGGTTTATACTAGTTCAGGCAATAGGTGCCCTACATCTAGTCTGAGAGAGCGATCTTGTATTCCTTGCACCGAGGTGCTTGTAGTAGAGGCTTACAAGCTAGGCGAGAGAGGGAGCTAGTCCTAGGTCTCGGCGTAGAGTGGCATGGGTTGCTTGACATGTTGATCTCTTGCAACGAGGGAGCGTGTGTACTATAGAGCGTTGTGCGTAGCCTGCACAAGTGTGTGCTCGTGTGTCTGTGTGTCCCTAGAAGCAGCCCTGGTCACTCCCTTTTATAGTCAAAGGGAGGCATAGGGGTGGTACATGGATTTGCTACGTGACATTTTGTGAGCAGAGGTGGCATGTCCGAGCCCTATAGCTCATCACTGTGGCAGCATGGTCGGTGCAGCGGCCTTGTCCTCGGTGCACTGGAGCGACACGCTGGTCACGCCTGATCCTGTGCAACGTGGGAGCTCCTACGGCTTGACACAGGGTATGGTGCGTACTGCGGACGACGTGCCGATCGCTGTATGTTGACAATGTAGACAGCCAAGGCCTAGTCGATGCAGAGGCTGAACCATTGTGGGGGGCTTGGCGGGCGCGAGTCCTGAGGCTACCGAGACCTCAAAGCGGATAGCCGAGGCTCAGAGGGAGCAGTTGGTCTTTGTACATCGATTCCGAGGCTATAGGGACCCGAACATGACTCTCCACGTCGCGCTGTCCTCGGAGCAGGGGTTAGGAAGCACAGTGCAGCACAGGTGTCAGTCGTGGGCACAATGCCAAGCACAATGGCCGATAACCCCTGCCTCGTCCTGTCCCAGACGGCATGGCGTCGATGTGACTCACGTCTCATCGGCCACTCCGCTGTATCGAGCCATCGTTCGGCTGATGTCGTGGGAGTGGTTGAATGCGTTAGTTGGACGTGACATCCTGTCAGAGAAGTCGGTCAAGGTGGAGGCGACGGGGTTGTTGCCGAGCCGGCCTTGAGCAAGGCGGAGAATCGGTACCTCGTCCGAGGCCTTATGGGTGGGGCCTCGGGCGAGTCGGAGAATCGATACGTCTTTCGAGGCCTTACGGGCGGGGCCTCGGGCGAGTCGGAGAATCGGTACCTCGTCCGAGGCCTTACGGCGGGGCCTCAGGCGAGGTAGAGAATCGATACCTCGTCCGAGGCCTTACGTGCGGGGCCTAGGGTGAGGTGGAGAATTGGTACCTCGTCTGAGGCCTTACGGGCGGGGCCTCGAGCGAGTCAGAGAATTGGTACCTCGTCCGAGGCCTTACGAGCAGGGCCTTGGGTGAGGCGGAGAATCGGTACCTCGTCCGAGGCCTTACGGGCGGGGCCTCGGGCGAGGCGGAGAATCGGTACCTCGTCTGAGGCCTTACGGGTGGGGCCTCGGGCAAGGCGGAGAATCAATACCTCGTCCGAGGCCTTACTGCGGGGCCTCGGGCAAGGCGGAGAATCGGTACCTTGTCCGAGGCCTTACGGGTAGGGCCTTGGGCGAGTTGGAGAATCGGTACCTCGCCCGAGGCCTTACGTGCGGGTCCTCGAGCGAGTTGGAGAATTGGTACCTCGTCCGAGGCCTTACGGGCGGGGCCTCGAGCGAGTCGGAGAATCAGTACCTTGTCCGAGGCCTCGTGGTTTCATTTTGGGCCGAGCTCGCTTCGAGTGAGTCGGGATACTGTACGAGGTGGGCCGGGTGATCCAGCCGAGCCTCGGATAAGGTGGGGGTTTGCCGGTGGTTGTCTCTTGGCTTCAATATTTACAATGTCTAAGCAATTTTTTCGGTCCTTGCTTAGGGGACCCCTTTTTATGGTACCCGACAGTAGCCCCCGGAGCCTCAGGGAGAGTGTGAGCGCTCTTCCTGAAGTTTTGATGAGACTTGGCTCGCGGCAGCTCCTGGCGGGATGGTATTTCGTACTCGAGGCCTCAGTGGGTGTGCACGAGCACACCCGCTGGGTGTAGCCCCCGAGGCCATGGAGTGGATTTATTCCTCTAGGGGCTTTTCTCATGTTGAGCGAGGGGTTTTATCGCGTTTGCGGAGCCCACGAGTGCGAGTTTGGGTCGCTGGGCCTCGGCTTGGTTGTAGGAAGAGCCCCCAAGCCTCTACGCGGAGCAAGAGGGCGATCAGGAGTTTTCCTGTCTTTTTTGTGCGGCCCTCGCGCATCCTTTTCGTTCAGAAGGAGGGGTGGAGTATGCCAGGCTACCCTCGGTGGGCGCGAGCGGTGACACCTCCGATGAGCTATTATCGGGTAAGTCCGAGTGGAGGCCCATGCCCCATTCGATAGGGGTCGGCAAGCGGTCCAAAGACGCACTCCAAAAGTACTAGAGGGCTTCTCTAGTGGGTCCCAGGGCCGTTTGATCGGCCTCAGGGGCTCGGTGCCCCCCTACGGTGGGATCCCACTCAGAGACCTCCCTGCCGGTCTTGGACATGACTTAGGGCATCCCAAGCAATTGCTTGCTTGGGCCTCGGCCATGTACGGGCTCGCCCATAGTCATCCCTAACTCTGTTTGTCCTAGGGCAGCTGTCGAGACCCTCGGGGGCCCAGCCTTCGAACCCCTGGACCATAACGGGCTCGGTGCCTTTTATCGCTTTTGCTGAGCCCCCGAGTGCGAGTTTGGGTTGCTGGGCCTTGGCTTGTTTGCAGGAAGAGCCCCTGAGCCTCTGCGCAGAGCAAGAGGGTAATCAGGAGTTTCCCTGTCTTTTTTGTGTGGCCCTTATGCATTCTTTTCGTTTGGAAGGAGGGGTGGAGTATGCCAGGCTACCCTCGGTGGGCGCGAGCAGTGACACCTCCAGTGAGCTGTTATCGGGTAAGTCCGAGTGGAGGCCCATGCCCCATTCGATAGGGGTCAGCTAGCAGTCTAGAGACGCACTCCAAAAGTACCAGAGGGCTTCTCTAGTGGGTCCCAGGGCTGTTCGATTGGCCCCAGGGGCTCGATGCCTCCCTATGGTGGGATCCCATTCAGAGACCTCCCTACTGGTCTCGGACACGACTTAGGGCATCCCAAGTAATTGCTTGCTTAGGCCTCGGCCATGTACAGGCTCGCCCATAGTCATCCCTGACTCTATTTGTCCTGGGGTGGCTGTCGAGACCCTCGGAGGCCCAGCCTTCGAACCCCTAGACCATAACGGGCTCGGTGCCTAGTTCCTTAGTCTGAAAGGAATCGGGTGGGGGATATTCCCTTCCCATCGTCTGACAACGATGGTTGCGCCTTTTGAGGCGGTTCCTCGGGAAGATAGAACAGTGCCTGCCGTCGCTATGGTTAGATGCGACGCGACGTCTACGGATGGGACGTTACTGTGTGCACGTGGTTAATAAGGAAAAAGTAGACGCGTGGGCGGTTTAGTCGGATCTGGATTAACTGCGCTAGATCTGAGGGAAACTTCCTTGGTTTCGTCACCCATCCGTTTCACCCCCTTCCCTCCCTCATAAATATGTGACGAGCCTCGCCCCGCCCCTCCTTACCTTACCTGCCTGCATTCGCCCTTTCTGCCCTCGAGCGGTTGCTAAGAACAGAGAGCGCCGAGGAGAAGAAGGGAGAAGGGGGAGGAAAGGAGAGGGAGAGAGAGGGATAGCGAGAGCATGCCTTACCGCCATAGCCGCATTCTCCACCACACCCATGACCGGCGGTGCTATTGTCATCTAGGCGGATCCTTGGGGTTCGTCCAACGTGTCTGCGGCGATGCTTGTAGTCGCTCATCGACAACGGCCTCCTCCGCTTGGTTACCGACCCCAACAGACTAGAGTGGATTGCTCCGGGGGGTGAGCCAGAGCCGAGGCCACGCGAAGGCTACATCATGAGCTTCATGGCCTAAAACGAGCACGGTCTTGGCTTGCCGGCGGACCGGTTCATGCGGGCGCTCCCGCATTACTATGACGTGGAGCTCCACAATTTCAACCCCAACTCCATCGCGTAGGCGGCCATCTTTGTCGCCATCTATGAGGGGTACCTGGGCATCGCCCCCCACTGGGAGCTGTGGCTCCACTTCTTTTGGGTGGGTCTCAACACCGAGCCGACGGGCACGACGGGCATGCGGAAGGCGTTGAGGGCCAGCGGCTGCACTCTCCAAGTGCGCCAAGACAGATAGACCTTCTACATCCTGGCCTAGCTCGTGTCATCCAACCGCCACTGGTACAACAGCTGGTTCTACCTCTGCAACAATGACGGTGGGCTTCCCCCCTATACCGAGCGGGTTGTGGAGAGCTAGCCGGAGAGGTAGAGGTACGACGTCCCGGTGGTTGATCAACCCAAGCTGCAGCCGCTCCTGAAGGCGCTGGAGAGGCCACGCAGCTGCGGCCTTATGGTAGCCATGGTCATGGCAGCGTTCCACCGCCAGAGGGTGCTGCCGCTGATGGCTCGGCGGCAATGCTTGTTTGAGATGACACCGGGTGAGCCGATCGATGGCATCTGGTTGTCCGCTGCCACCCTTTCCGATGAGGAGGTTCTGCGTCGGGTGAGAGAGACGGTGGAGGGGCGGTAGAGGAGTAGTGAGCTGACCCTATTCCTGATGCACCCGTTGCGGGGGTACATCTCTCTGGTAAGTCATGCGCCGCTGCGGCCCCTGAGGCCTCCTCGCTCCTTACATTTTCAATCTGTCCCCTTATTTGCGTTTGCCGTTCCTGCAGGGGATGAGGGATGTGCGAGCCTCCCCACCACCTATTCCCGAGGACGTAGAGCGGCGGGTGGCGAATAGGGCGCATGCCGAGGCGTACAAGGAGCGAAAGGATGCCGAGGAGGCAAGGCGCAAGAGGAAGAGCCTCGAGCGCGATGAGCTAGAGAAACGTCGTCGGCAGTAGAGGCACGATGGTCTCCCGATGGAGCCGTCTCCGTCACCGTCGTCGACGGATTCTTCAAGCGATGACGATGAGAGCGAGGCGGGGCGGGGTCCTCTGGACCATCTCCCTGACGTCAGGGGGACTGCACCCGGGGCATCGGCGAGTGGCCCAGCGTTTCCAAGAGGAGGAGGAGAGGATGCCTCGGGGCTAGCGATCGCCTGCCCTGGGGCCGAGGCTGACATGTCCGAGGCACGGACGTTGGGGAAGCGTGCCGTTAGCCTGATGGGCTCGACAGCGGAGGTGGAACGGGCGACAGCGGGGGCAACCCAACAGCCTCCACAGAGGGTTGAGGGGGCATCGAAGTCCAGCGAGGGCCGGCCGACACCGGTGGACATGGGGGCCGTGCCGCCGCCGCCGCCACCACCGTTGCGGAGGATGAGGGACGCAGTGCGGAAGCTATTATGTCCCCATTCGAGGTAAGTGTTTTGTCAATGGAGTTTGCAGCATCTCCCACTCGTTCTTTGGTCGTTGGCTAACCTTGTGAGTGTTTTGTCTTCAGCCAAAAGCATCAGGCAAAAGCGCCCACCCTGGTGCCATGTAAGGCGCTCAAGGTGAGCACCAGCTCCACCGCCCGATGGGTGGTGGAGGTGCAGGCCGCCATACAGCGTGGCACGACGTTGGCCAGGGTCGACCCGAAGGAGCCGGTCGCCCAAGGAGAGGCTACCGAGGCGGCCACGAAGCAAGCGGGGCAGGAGGCGCCTATGCCCCGTGAGGCCGAGGCCCACGAGTCAGATGAAGCCGAGGCGCCCTTAGTTGCTGAGGCCACCAAGGGCAAGGTCGAGGCCCCTAGGACCTCCGAGGCCGAAGTGGCGGAGGCCGGGGCTCCCTAGACCACCGAGGCTGAGGTGGTAGAGGCCGGGGCTCTCGAGACCACTGAGGCTGAGGTAGCGGAGGTCAGAGCTCTCGGGACCACTTAGGCCGAGGCGGCGGAGGCCAATGTGGGCGTGGCAAAGCCGGCGGCCTAGGATACGGAGACGGAGGCGGGGCAAGCTTTGGTACTGCCCCTGGTCCAAGACCCGCCGCCATCACAGGAGAGCGCCCGGGAGGTGGAGGTTCATTCAATCTCCTCCAATGATACTTCCTGGGGGAAGGAGGTGGTGGACGCCGAGGCGGCCAGCACCGCGGAGCAGCCGGCTCTGACTTCCGGCGAGGGGAGCTCGGCCCTCATCTGGGTACGACCCGAGCCCGTGGGTGGGATAGCCCGTGTGTCTTGTGGCAGAGCCAGGACAACCCTAAGGGGGAGCCTCTATTCGCCCTCGAGGATGCAGCTGAGGGGGGTGCTAGGACTCCTTCGAGCAATTCCGCCGTCTAGCAGAGCAGTTGCTGCGGACAGCACTGTCCGTCGTGGCTAACGACCTGCCCGGTGTTGCCCACGTACGTGCTTTCTTTTCTTGTGTTGTGTCATTTTTTCCCGAGTTTTCTCGCAGTGCTTGATGTCTGTTCTGCCCATCCAGGAGCTCAAGGCTCGGTCCCTCGGGAAGTTGATGTTCCTCTGGTGGGAGAGGGACATCTGGGACCAGCTCCAGCAGCAGAAGGACCTGCTCGCCAATGCCAATGAGCTTCTGTCGGCGCAGAGTGCGGAGGTGGAGGACCTTCGCCTTCGCTATGCTGATATGAAGGCCGAGGTGGCCACGGCTCGAGAGCAGGCCACCCCTTTGGCGGCGCGGATCAAGGAGCTGGAGGAGGAGTTGACCCGGGTGGCCGGCGAGCGGGACACCTTCAGGTCTTGGGCCGAACAAGTGGAGGCCTCTGTCAAGGCCGTCGCCGGGCAGCTGGGGCGGAGCAGTGCGTGCACCTGCTGATGAAAGGTGCCCTGGCGGAGGCCCTCAAGGTGTCCAAGGTCTTCTGGGTCGAGGCCTTAGCCTGGAAGGAAAAGGCCGAGGGTGAGTCCCGTTGAGCCATGCCCCTTGTTTTATTTGTTTTTCTTGCGTTTGACCCCTGACTCCCCGATGCGACGCAGAGCTGGAGAGGGAGGCTTCCAAGGCGGCCGAGGCCTCTCGGGTTGAGGTCCAAAACTAGAGGGAGAAAGCCGAGGGTGAGTCACGTAGGCTTGCGCCCCTGTTCGGCTTGTTTTCTTTTGTGCTTAACCCCGTCCCGCTTGTCTTTGCGTAGGGTTGGAGAAGGAGGTCACCCGGGTAGCTGAGGCCTCCGTCGCAGTGCAGGCGGTGCTCGAGGCCAAGATCCGGGAGCACAACGTGCTGTAGAGCATCGCCCGTACCACCTGCAAGGCCCTGGAGGTCGGGGGGTCGAGTCAGGTAGCTCCCTCAGGAGCCGCCTGATCGCGTTGAGCGGTCGAGTCCACGAGAGGCTCTGGGGGGCACTGCATATGGGCGTCAAGCGTGCCCTGACCGTCGTCTCCTCGCACTACACTGGCATCGACCTTGAGGCCGTCAGCGATGGTTATGTCATGGCTGAGGATGACGAGAAGGCCAAGGAAGAGGTAATGAAGCTGGTGGAGGCGGCTGAGGTCCCTGACACGGCACTAGCAAGGTTGTTCAAAGAGGAAGTGGTTCCTCCTACGCCGACCGTCGACGCTGGCGACCCTGAGTTTTAACTTGGGCCAAAGGGGCCATGTAAATAGATTAGGACTTACATTATTGTACCATAACACTTGTGGCAGTCGAGGTCTTTTTAAAGTACTTATGCGTATACGCTTTTTAATCATTTTTTATTGTATTTTCGAGCCTCTGCCCTCTGTCTCGTCTTTGAACATATCACTTGCAAAAAACTTCCTCAGAGCCTAAGCTGCCCCTCGGGCAAAAGGTGGTGAGGGAGTTGCCGTAGCCCAGAGGCGTAGGCCATCTCGTGGCTCGGCCAGCCTTTTGGCCCTGAGACAGACTTTCTGTCCTTAGGTTTTTTACAATCGATTTGCCAGAGTACGCGAGAGAGTTTGGCGTAGAATTTTTTTTCAAAAAACGACTAAAAACGGTTACTGGGACTAAGGGGGGTCCCCCCTTCTAGCCCCTAAGGGAGGCTCGGTTCTGTAGAGGCAGAGCCGAGTCTTGTTCGAGCCCCGTGGTGGGCACCTCTGTAGAGGCAGAGCCAAGTCTCCCTTATAGCGTTATCATAACGCTGAGCCCTGTGATGGGCTCAGGGGTTTCTCGAAAAATTAGAACAACTAAAGAACGCGTCTTTACTGTATTTCGGGAAACAATGTATACAATGCTTGGAAATTTAAGGGTAGAAGCGACGTAGTTGCTCTATGTTCCAAGCGTTGGTGAGGATTTTGCCCTTCTTGTTGGCTAGCTTGTAGGTCCCGGGCTTTAGCACTTGGGTGACGATGTACGGTCCTTCCCATGGCGGGGTCAGCTTGTGGTGGCCCTTATTGCTTTGCCTCAGTCTCAGCACCAGGTCGCCCACATTCAGGTCTCAGCTTCGAATGCGATAGGCTTGATAGCGTCGTAGGGCTTGCTGGTACTTGGCCGAGTGTAGCAGCGCAACATCTTGGGCTTCCTCCAGTTCGTCGAGGGCGTCCTCGTGGGCAGTGCGGTTGCTCTGCTCGTTGTAGGCCTGAAGCCTTGGGGAACCGTACTCCAAGTCAGTGGGGAGGATGGCCTCGACTCCATAGACCAGGAAGAACAGTGTGAACCCCGTGGCTCGGCTCGGAGTGTTCCTCAGGCTCTAGATGACCGACGGGAGTTCGGCAAGCCATTTCTTGCCAAATTTCTTCAACCGGTTGTATATTCTTAGCTTGAGGCCTTGTAGGATCATGCCGTTGGCACGTTCTACTTGGTCGTTTGTCCTAGAGTGTCCTACGGCCGACCAGGCTACACGGATGTGGTGGTCGTCGTAGAATGTCAGGAACTTGTGGCTGGTGAATTGTGTCCCATTGTCAGTGATGATGGTGTTTGGAACCCCGAACCTGTGGATGATATCAGTGAAGAATAGCACCACTTGCTCGGATTTGATTCGAGTGATCGGATAAGCCTCGATCCACTTGGAGAACTTATCGATCGCTACCAACAAATGGGTATAGCCCCCGGGGGCCTTCTACAGAGGCCCAACCATGTCCACCCCCCACATGGCGAATGGCCATGTAATGGGGATGGTTTGGAGGGCTTGGGCTGGGAGGTGCGTCTGCCGCGCATAGTACTGGCATCCCTAGCAGGAGCGTACTAGCTTGGTGGCGTCAGCAACCGCCGTCGGCCAGTAGAACCCTTGGCGGAAAGCATTTCCGACGAGCGTCCAAGGCACTGCATGGTGCCCGTAGGCCCCCATGTGCAAGTCCCAAAGTAGGGCCTGGCCTGCCTCGGTGGTGATGCACCATTGGAGGACGCCAGATGGGCTTCGCCTGTACAACTCGCCATTGTTGAGGACGTAAGTTTTGGCTCGTCGTGCAAGCCATCGGGCTTCGGTTCTGTCTGTAGGAAGCTCTCCTCAAACGAGGCAATCAAGGAACAGGACTCGCCAGTCCATGCCCTGGTTGGCCTCGGGAGGCTCCGCGTTGATTTCCATGGCCTTAGGCTCGGCCGTAGGGGTCTCGGTGACAGAGGGGGCCTCAGGCCCTACGGCGGGCTCGACCGGTGGGCCCTCCTCTGCCGCCGAGGCATAGTCGATGGAAGGCTTGTGGAGGTCTCCGGCGAAGATGTTCGAGGGGACCGGGGCCCGTGCCGACGCCATCTTTGCCAGTTCGTCCGCGGCCTCATTGAACTTTCGCACAATGTGGTTGAGTTCAAGGCCGTCGAAATTGTCTTCTAGGCAACATACCAACTTGCAGTATGCCTCCATTTTGGGGTCATGGCAGTTCGATTCCTTCATCACTTGATCGACGACGAGTTGCGAATCACCCCGTATGTCGAGACACCGTACTCCAAGTTTGATGGCGATCTGCAAGCCATTGACGAGGGCCTCGTACTCGGCTGTGTTGTTGGAGGCGGCGAAGTGGAGCCGGATCATGTAGCGCATATGCACTCCGAGGGTTGAGACGAAGAGCAGACCCACACCTGCCCCGGTTTTCATCAGAGACCCGTCAAAGTACATGGTCCAGCATTCCGCCTGGATTTGAGCAGGTGGTAGTTGGATGTCGGTCCACTCCACCACAAAATCGGCCAAGACCTGGGATTTAATTGCTTTCCGAGGCACAAAAGACAGGGCTTCCCCCATGAGTTCCACGGCCCACTTGGCTATTCTACCCGAGGCCTCCCGGTTCTAGATTATCTCTCCTAGAGGGAAAGACGACACCACGGTCATCGGGTGGGACTCGAAGTGGTGACGCAGCTTGCGTCGAGCCAAGACTATGGCATAGATCAGCTTCTGGATGTGGGGGTAGCGTGTCTTAGTCTCGGAGAGCACCTCGCTGATGAAGTAAACAGGTCGTTGAACAGGTAGAGCATGCCCCTCTTCCTGCCTCTTGACCACTACGGCCGCGCTGACCACTTGGGTCGTTGCGGCGACGTAGAGTAAGAGGGCCTCGCCCTTGGTCAGCGGTATCAGGACGGGAGGATTGGTGAGCAGTGCCTTGAGCTTGGTGAGGGCTTCTTCGGCCTCGGGGGTCCAAGAAAAGCGTTCGGATTTTCTCAAGAGGCGGTACAGGGGCAAGCCTTTTTCGCCAAGGCGCGAGATGAAGCGGCTCAGGGCCGCAAGGCATCCCATAACCCTCTGCACTCCCTTGAGGTCTTGGATTGGTCCCATGTTGGTCACGGCCGAGACCTTCTCTGGATTGGCCTCGATGCCGTGCTCTGAGACTATGAATCCCAAGAGCATACCTCGGGGGACCCCAAAGACACACTTCTCGGGGTTGAGCTTGATGCCCTTCTCTCTGAGGCATTTGAAGGCTATCTCTAGGTCATCGACGAGATCACTAGCCTTTCTGGACTTGACCACGATGTCGTCCACGTAGGCCTCGATGGTTCGCCCGATGTGCTCACCAAAGACCTGGGTCATGCATCACTGGTATGTGGCCCCTACGTTTCTGAGGCCGAACGGCATAGTCACATAGCAGTACATGCCGAATGGGGTGATGAAAGAAGTCGTGAGCTAGTCGGATTCTTTCATCTTGATTTGATGGTAACCGGAATACGCATCAAGGAAAGATAGGGTTTCACATCCCGTAGTGGAGTCAATGATTTGGTCGATTCGAGGTAATGGGAAAGGGACTGTTGGACATGCTTTATTCAAACCGGTGTAGTCTACACACATCCTCCACTTCCCATTTTTCTTCTTAACTAATATAGGATTAGCTAACCACTCTGTATGGGACACTTCCTTGATGAATCCGGCTGCCAAAAGCTTCTGCACCTCCTCGCCAATGGCCCTGCGCTTTTCCTCGTTGAATCGGCGCAGGCGCTGCTTCATCGGTCTGGAGCCGGCCCAGATGTCCAAGGCATGCTCGGCGACCTCCCTTGGTATGCCCGGCATGTCCGAGGGACTCCATGCGAATATATCGACATTTGCACGAAGAAAGTCGATGAGCACGACTTCCTATTTGCTGTCGAGGGTGGCACTAATCCTCAGCGCTCAGTCATTGGAGCAGGTGAGGTCGACCGGGACGAGCTTGACGGCCTCTATGGGCTCGAAAGTCCTGACACGGCGTTTGGAATCGGGCGCCTCGCTACCAAGTCGGTCGAGGTTGATGATGAGGGTCTCAGCCTCCATGAGAGCCTCGGCATACTCGATGCATTCGACGTCGCAGTCGTATGCATGCTCGTACGTGGACTCGATAGTGATGACGTCGTTGGGGCCCGACATCTTGAGCTTGAGGTAGGTGTAGTTGGGGATCGCCATGAACTTGGCGTAGCATGGGCACCCCAAGATGGCGTGATAGGTCCCCTTGAACCCAACCACCTCGAAGGTGAGGACCTCCTTGCGGTAGTTGGAGGGAGTGCCGAAGCAGACGGGCAAGTCGATGCGCCCGAGGGGTCACGTGTGTTTCCCTGGCATGATGCCGTGGAAGGGCGCGGCATCGCCTCAGAGCCGTGACTGGTCGAGCTCCAGGAGCTCTAGGGTGTTGGTGTAGAGGATGTTGAGACCGCTGCCTCCGTCCATCAACACCTTGGTCAGCCGGGTGTTACCGATGATTGGGTCAACGATGAGTGGGTACTACCCGGGGTTTGGGACATAACTGGGGTGGTCATCCTGATCAAAGGTGATCGCCTCCCGAGACCAGTCGAGGTACCGGGGAGTGGCCACCTTAACCGAGAAGACCTCCCGACGCTCCTTCTTTCGCTGACGCACCGTGAGGCACGCCGAAGGCCGGCCAAAGATCATGAAGGCGTTGTGCACCTCGGGGAACCCGTCGTCCGTGTCGTTGTCCCTATCGCCGGCGTCCCTCTTCTTGGCATCGTCATTAGGGAGCCTGAGCTTGGCGTAGTAACGCCGGAGCATGGTGCACTCTTCGAGGGTGTGCTTCACCGAGCCCTGGTGGTAAGGGCAGGGTTTCTTAAGCATGTCATCGAAGAGCCCAGGGCCTCGAGGATTCTTGTGATCTGCAGCTATGATTAGACTAGCCTCGAGGACCTCCTGCTTCCCCTAGCGACCCTTTTTCTTTTTCTTGGGGAGGTGGGGGGCCGAGGTCCTGGGGGCCTCGTCCCTCCGCTTCCCCTTGGCGTCGTTGCTGAGGAAGATGGCCCCGACAGCCTCTTTGCCCGAGGCAAAGTTGGTGGCGATGTCGAGGAGCGCGGCCACCGAGGTCGGCACGTTCCGGCCTAACTCTCGGACCAGGTCTTGGCAGGAGGTGCCAAAGAGGAATGCTTGGATGATTTTTGAGTCGCCGACGCTGGGCAACTCGGTGCATTGCTTGGAGAAGTGTCGGATGAAGTCTCAAAGAGACTCGTCCGGCCTCTGGCGACAACTCTTGAGGTCCCAGGAGTTCCCGGGGCACACGTATGTGCCCTGGAAATTCCCGATGAAGACTCGTCTGGCCTCTGGCGACAACTCGGTGCATTGCTAGTTGTGGATCTACAAGGGAGGGAGGTGTACGAGCCAGGCTCGCGCCGAGTCTGACAGGAACAAGGGGAGGTTGCGGATGATGAGCAGGTCATCGTCCACGCTGCCTAGCTAACAAGCCAGGCGATAATCGGCCAGCCATAGCTCGGGATTGGTCTCGCCGCTGTACTTTGTGAGGTTGGCCGGTTGCCGAAACCGGGCCAAGAAGTGAGCGCCGCGGATGGCCTTGCTGAAGACTCGAGGGCCAGGTGGCCTAGGAGAAGGACGGCGGTCCTCCCCACTGTCGTAGCGACCGCCCCAGTGCGGGTGGTAGCCTCGGGCGGGCCCATCGTTGTCGTGGCGCCGTCGCCTGCTAACCACATCATGGTCGCCTTGCACCTCGCGTCGGTCGCCGAGTCGGTCATGCACTGAGGGGGCCTTGTTGGTTGTCGGTGCCCGAGCAGGCTCAGGATGAACCGAGGCCTCTCTATCTTGCCAAGGCGATGCCACGGGTAGTTCCGAGGCGCCCCCGTGCCATCGAGAGGTGGAACTTTTGGCCTGCTGTACCACAGCGGTCTCGAGGAGGTCTCGGAGCTCGCCGTGGACCCGTCGCCCTTCCAAGGTAGAGGGCTCGGGCATTGTTTGGAGTAGCATCGCTACTGCTGCGATGTTCTGGCTAGCGCGATTGAAGATAGGGGGTTGCTCGCCCCCTCCGTTGTTGTTGATGCGGTGGTTGACATCGCGAGCCCTCCACCGAGCTGCTCCGCCATCATCGCGACCCCGCTGCTCTTGCTCGAGAGTGTCTCGGAGCTGCTGCAGAAGGAGTCGGTCTTGTTCGACCTTGGCCTGAAGCTCATAGAGCTGCTCCAGGTCTAGGCGTTGAAGTTCCTCAGGGGCAGGGTTCCCGTTCCGCGCTGCCAGAGGCTCGACGCATGGAGGTGTGGCATCGTCTGCCCCCTCGTTCTCATCGCTCGTGTTCGGCATCTCGAGCTCGACGTTGAAGCACTCATGAGTGGGATTGTAAGTGTCTTCATCATCGGAGTCAGAGTAGCCAAAGCAGTAGTCGCTCGCGGCCATGAAGCGGCGCATGGCTTCAGGGTCGCGAAGCCCGGAGAAGTCTGCTCCGGCCCACGCCTCGTCTTCCTCTGAGGAGTCAGCATGGGTGTGGGTCGAGGTTGTGGCGATGAGGTCAAGGGCAAAATGTTGGTGGTGTCCTGGGGGCTCTACGTGAGAGGAAGCATAGGCGGCGGCATTGCTCAACTCGAAGGGGTACGGAGATGGTGTCGTCGCCGAGCTCCGCTCCGCTGGAGTCGACTCCTCAGGAGGTAGCGGGGTAGAGCTTGATGACGGGGCATCGCTGCGCGCCACCGGCGTCTTTCCCTTGCCCAGGCTTAAGCTAGACAGGTCCCCAGCCAAGGACTCTGTACCAACAGCCGGGTATAGGATACTGGCGAAGCGCGGTGCGTCGCCCTGAGCTCATGCGGTGTCAGGGTGGTCCCGTCCGCACCGTTCCTGGCGAGCGCGACGAGAGCGGCGGCTCGGGCGCTGCCTACGCCTAGGCTACTGGTGCATGATGTCGTCGTCGGTCGATGGGGCTCTAGGTGGGAGGAGTAGCATATCGTACTCATATCCTAGAGACATGAACTCTAGGCTCCCGAACCAGATCACCGTGCTGAGACGCAGTGGTCGCACGGGGTCTGCCATCCGAAACTTGTTGGGATGACTAAGCTGACACGTAGTAGATCCCCTACTTGGCGTGCCAACTGTCGGTGTTTTGGACCGGCGAGCCCTCAACCGACTAGTGAAAGTGTACTGCGTGCCCCTAATCCCAGATGGTGATGCAAAGAGACACAAGGTTTATACTAGTTCAGGCAATAGGTGCCCTACGTCTAGTCTGAGAGAGCGATCTTGTATTCCTTGCACCGAGGTGCTTGTAGTAGGGGCTTACAAGCTAGGCGAGAGAGGGAGCTAGTCCCAGGTCTCGGCGTAGAGTGGCGTGGGTTGCTTGAGATGTTGATCTCTTGCAATGAGGGAGCGTGTGTACTACAGAGCGTTGTGCGTAGCCTACATGTGTGTGTGCTCGTGTGTCTGTGTGTCCCTAGAAGCGGCCCCGGTCACTCCCTTTTATAGTCAAAGGGAGGCACGGGGCGGTACATAGATTTGCTACGTGGCGTTTTGTGAGCGGAGGCGGCATGTCCGAGCCCTGTAGCTCGTCACTGTGGTGGCATGGTCGGTGGAGCAGCCTTGTCCTCGGTGCACTGGAGCGACGCGCCGGTCATGCCTGATCCTGTGCGACGTGGGAGCTCCTGCGGCTTGACGCAGGGTATGGTGCGTACTGCGGACAACGTGCCGGTCGCTGTATGTTGACAACATAGAGAGCTGAGGCCTAGTCGGTGCAGAGGCTGAACCATTGTGGGGGGCTCAGCGGGCGCGAGTCCCGAGGCTACCGAGACCCCAAAGCGGATAGCCAAGTTTGTACGTCGATTCTGAGGCTATAGGGACCCGGACATGACTCTCCATGCCGCGCTGTCCTCGGAGCAGGGGTTAGGCAGCACAGTGCAGCACGGGTGTCAGTCGTGGGCACAGTGCCGAGCACAGCGGCCGGTAACCCCTGCCCTGTCCTGTCCCGGACGGCATGGTGTCAATGTGACTCACGTCTTGTCGGCCACTCCGCTGTATCGAGCCATCGTTCGGCTGGTGTCGCGGGAGTGGTTGAAGGCGTTAGTTGGACGTGACGTCCTGTTAGAGAAGTCGGTCAAGGCGGAGGCGACAGGGTTGTTGCCGAGCCAGCCTCGAGCGAGGCGGAGAATCGATACCTCGTCCGAGGCCTTACGGGCGGGTCCTCGGGCGAGTCGGAGAATCGGTACCTCGTTCGAGGCCTTACGGGCGGGGCCTCGGGCGAGTCGGAGAATCGGTACCTCATCCGAGGCCTTACGGGCGGGGCCTCGGGTGAGGCGGAGAATCGATACCTCGTCCGAGGCCTTACGTGCGGGGCCTAGGGCGAGGCGGAGAATCGGTACCTCGTCCGAGGCCTTACGGGCAGGGCCTCGAGCGAGTCAGAGAATCGGTACCTCGTCCGAGGCCTTACGGGCGGGGCCTCGGGCGAGTCGGAGAATCGGTACCTCGTCCGAGGCCTTACGTGCGGGGCCTCGAGCGAGTCGGAGAATCGGTACCTCGTCCGAGGCCTTACCGGCAGGGCCTCGAGCGAGTCGGAGAATCGGTACCTCGTCCGAGGCCTCACGGTTTCATTTTGGGCCAAGCCCGCTTCGGGTGAGTCGGGATACTGTCCGAGGTGGGCCGGGTGATCTAGCCGGGCCTCGGATAAGGTGGGGGTTTGCCGGTGGTTGTCTCTTGGCTTCGATATTTACAAGGTCTAAGCGATTTTTTCGGTCCTTGCTTAGGGGACCCCTTTTTATGGTACCCGACAACATCGAATACCTCTGCCTATACGTGTCCTCTTTATCGGACTTGGCTATCGCCGCAAAAGCACATGAGCACTGGAACACCACTAGGCAGAGGCAATGGGTCGAAGGCATTTCCGGCCATCCGGCCATAACTACAATTTAACCAATTTCGTTCTAAAAACCGAAAGCAATTAACATTAAACCCTAAACCTAGGGTTTCCCGTTTGATCCACAACAATGAACCCATATTATAACAACATGCGTTGAGGTTACCTTTCTCTGCTAGCTTTTCCACGCCTTGGCATGCTACGGTTGTATAATACAAATATTAAAAATTGCATGAAACCCTAAGTAATGACGATTCTTAGGTTAAAAAATCTGACTAATATATACCGAATCGATGCGAAAAAAAACTAGGAGGAGAGTGAGGATACCTTGCTCTCAAAGATCTACGGATCAAATCAAAGTTTTCAAGGTCCAATATGCCGATTCGTGAGGTAGGGCGAAGTGGGGAGAGCAAAAATCCGAGAGGGAGGAGAAAGAAGAGGAAGAAGCCTTGGCCAAGAAGGTGGGGCGACGGATTAAAACACCACCTCGACGCCATAGATCTTGGCGTCAAGCTCGGCGTCAATGACTCTGGCGTCGAGGTGCCAAGTTTGCGTCGATGCCGACGTGGCCGAGAAAGCTCGACGCCAATTACTGTGGCGCCGAGACGTGTAATCTCGGCGCCAATTACTATGGCGCCGAGCTGAGGGTCCAGATTTTGAAAGCATATCTCTAAGGGCATATTTGTGAAAATCTTTCAAAAAAAAAGAGTCATAAAACAAAAAAAATTCAGTCTCAAGACGAACGGATAAATAATGGTCGGTGTGACTAACGATTCAAAATCCGGTTGCATCCCGTTTTCTGTCATCTCAGACCTAATCGATCGATCGTCCCTGCCACTGTCCTGATGCCATACATGCAGATACCTAATTAAGTTGCAGCCAGCCGTGTAAGATCCACTAGTCTACAGGAGTGACCTATATCTTTTGCTGATTGTACATGCGAGTATACTAGCTTAGTGTTCTTTTTGCCGACCTGGCGGTACAAGTCGCCGCCAACACGATCGATCTAGATGTTGGAATCGTTGGCGTGTCAGGTTAATAGGTTGCTGTCTGCCCGCCCATGCATGCATGTGGTGGACGAGCTCACTTTGATTTGATTTTTTGGATCACGTACTCGAGTGTTAGCGTTGGGCTGTTCGTAGGCTACTTGTTATTATTGTTATCTTCGTTCCGGCCGGTGTGGCGGTGCTTGTCTTGCTTATCTGCTCGATCGCCTGGCTGCCTGATTTCTGAGTGTACTGCACCGACCTTACTATAGTGCATGCATGATATATCGTTCGAAGAAAGGAGCTAGTTATATCAAACGTAAAAGCTGCTATGGCCAAATGTTACACGGTCCCATGCTACTCCAGAACATGCTATCTCTACGGGTCTATCACTGTTGGATGACAACAAGCCGCCTTCACTGCCTTCACTGCCGGGTTATAAACCTAGAACCTGGACAATGATTTGAAACCTATTGACCCGATAGAGAACGAAATCTCTTTTAACTACCGGGTCAGACCGCAACACGACAATAATATGCCGATGCGGGTCATGGTTTGACCCGGTAGCGGCAACACACGATATCACTACCTAGTTATGGATTGACCCGACAGGTCCTATTCATCCTCTGGATTCACCTACACTTGATTACTCGGTTCTTCATTGTCCGATCCAGCTACCTATTGCTTCTAGTTAAAATAGGCCCCAGGGTTCTTCCTTCCAAGGCTAGCGTTAGGCAGCAATCGATAGGTTCCTCTAGATGCGCTCTTGTAGTCTCACATGGGTCTGCCATGTTTAGTCCTAGTTTCATCCCAAGTTTTTCCTTCAAGCTTCTTCTGGGAGGAACCTTCCTTTTGTGATAAAGCTAGCTCTCCACATACAACTCTTTGTAGTCAAGATAGTACATGAGAGGTACCAGAAAAAGATTTGTGAAGACAGAGCCACACCAGATCTAAGAAGTGCTACAAGCAATGCTAAAATGATCCGGTTGGTTCTTAGATTCCAAAAAGTTTTGGGTGGCTTTGGCCCACTTCCTTCTCCTAGCCTCACTGACCCATGTGCCAAGCTTGGCACCTGTGAGACCCAAGGTACCCGAAGAAGGTTCATGAGATGGTTATTTAAATATCGCTTCAATGGTACACTACCTAGCTCAGAGTATATGAGAATATCTACCTACAGTGGGGTTATAATGTGTTTGTAGACTTCGATGTTAACATTAGCCTAGTCAGGAAAATGTTGTACCTCTTTATTGAAAAGGTCTTTGTCACTGTATATGTAACTTTCTTTAAAGGTGTGTTATTCTATATTGCATTGTATAAAACTTTTGTCTTATCTACTATAAAACTTTCTTCACATGTTGTATAGATGACATATTATGTTATTGTTTGGGAGTTTCAGAAATTTTTGAAAGAATTCACTATTTTATATAGTTTCAGAATTTTTGTATAAAACTTTTGTCTTATCTACTATTTTATATAGAAAGGAATTCCAAGTTAAACTATGTGTGCTCCAACAATATTTAAAAAGAATACATAAATTTATGTTTGAGCTAATATGGTCCATTCAAGCCCTTGTCGTGAAGATAGATGAAAATTTTAGTTATTTCAAAGATAATTTAAACTTCTAGCTCTAGAATACTACTCCCTCTATTCCAAATTCAGTCTCAAGAGACGAACGGATAAATAATGGTCGGTGTGACTAACGATTCAAAATCCGGTTGCATCCCGTTTTCTGTCATCTCAGACCTAATCGATCGATCGTCCCTGCCACTGTCCTGATGCCATACATGCAGATAGCTAATTAAGTTGCAGCCAGCCGTGTAAGATCCACTAGTCTACAGGAGTGACCTATACCTTTTGCTGATTGTACATGCGAGTATACTAGCTTAGTGTTCTTTTTGCCGACCGGTACAAGTCGCCGCCAACACGATCGATCTAGATGTTGGAATCGTTGGCGTGTCAGGTTAATAGGTTGCTGTCTGCCCGCCCATGCATGCATGTGGTGGACGAGCTCACTTTGATTTGATTTTTTGGATCACGTACTCGAGTTAGCGTTGGGCTGTTCGTAGGCTACTTGTTATTATTGTTATCTTCGTTCCGGCCGGTGTGGCGGTGCTTGTCTTGCTTATCTGCTCGATCGCCTGGCTGCCTGATTTCTGAGTGTACTGCACCGACCACTACGTAAAAAATGATTTTTAGTAACGGGTTGAATTTTTTTTTAGGGGCAGCTGGTGATGAAGCTACCCCTACAGTGCCGTGCTCGGGTGCCCAGACATCAGTCGCCCCTACAAATAGAACAGCATGGGCGACTGGTGATACGAGCCGCCCCTACAAATGGGTCTGATTTGTAGGGGCGGCTCACTCACCAGCCGTCCCCGGCGTTTCTATTTGTAAGGGCGGCTAGTGATTGAGCCGTCCCTACAAATGGCCTCCGTATAAATAGCTCCGATTTGTAGGGGCGGCTCAATCATCAGCCGCCCCTACAAATGACCCACATATAAAACAACTGCCGCACATTCTTCCTTCTCGGTTCACTCACTCCAATCCGTGAAAGAAAGGTGTGGAGGCTTTGGGCACCACCCAAAAAATGCTTTACTAGAGGATGAATGTTTTGGTCTCAAATCCTTTGGTGGAGAGGTTGTAGAAGGTAAGAAAATGCTATTCCACACTTTTTTTTTGTAGTTTTAATGGTTGGTTAGTGAGTAATTAAAGTTTTGTTTTTCCCTCTTTTCTATGGTGCTTGAGCTACTTATGAAACAAATTAGACCCAAGTTTCAAATGTACTAGGGTAAATTAGGGAGGGGAACAAGATCATACCCTTATTTAGTCTATGTTTCTTGATTTTAGTTTTATGCATGTTACATGTGCATGTAGATCTAGATCTAGGGTTTGGTTTTTTTATTAATTTCGTTTTTGTAATTTTGGACTAAGGTTTGTATAAAAGATATTGGATAAAGTATAATTGTTGCTAATTGTTGTCTTTAAAATTGTTTATTGTAATCAATAAATATGTATTTTAATTAATTATGGATAAATGGGCCATTAATTAATTTTCCTCTACCATGGTGTGTTTGTATGCTTCATGTAATTATATTAGATTTATATTCATATATATCTGAAGTATATACAATTATTCTCAAGTAATTATTAATTTGATTTATTTTTATATATATCTGAAAAAGTAGTCCTTTAATGTTTGTTTTGTTGTTGTTGTAAAAGATGGAGTACAGGAACTCTTGGATGTATGGTTCGTTAAGGTTCAAAGCAGGTTTTCGTGAAGAGGTGGATAAATTTATTGAAGCCGCAAAGAAGCATGCAACGACATTGAAAGAGAATAAGGATACAATTATTTGTCCCTGTAAAGATTGCAAGAACCATATGGCATGGACAGATGTGACTATCATCAGATCATATTTGATTATACGAGGATTTGTTGAGGACTACACAGTGTGGATTCATCATGGTGAAACGGTTATTGTTAACGACGAGGATGAGGAGGAATACGATGACGAAACCATAGAATCCCTATCCCAATATTCAGCAGAGCTTGATGCACGAATGGATTTTGAGTTTGACAATGAACAAGGTGGAAATGCTAGTGGTTGGGATGGTAACGATGAAGGTGGTGCCAATAATGATGGTGGAGCACGTGTCGGGGATGAAGATAATTTGGAGGACATGATTCGAGCCCTTGGACCAGAGATTTTACTAAATAGCCTGAAAGGTCTAGAAAATTTGGAAAGGGTGACAAAAGCATCGAAGGAGACTGTGTATGGTGTTGAAAAGGGTTGTCCGACACATTGGACATTGCTACGTTTTGTGCTTGAGCTGCTCATCCTGAAGGCTAAGTACGGCTGGTCAGACTGTAGTTTCAATGATCTATTGCATCTCCTGTCATGGGTGCTGCCACAACCAAACTCAGTTCCCGCCAACACATACCAAGCGAAGAAGGTCATAAGTCCATTGACAATGGGGGTTGAAAAAACCTATGCATGCCCCAACCACTGTATACTTTTTCGTGGCGAAACGTTCAAGTCACTGGATAAATGTCCCTGGTGTGGGGCCAGCCGGTACAAGAACAATGACCTTTACGGTGGGGACGAAGCCTCCACGGAAAAAAAGAGGAATAAGAAGGGTACAAAAAAGGTGGTACAAGAATCTCAGCCCCCAGAGGACACTCCATTAGGCAACGGTGCAAAGCAGAGAAGAATTCCTGCCTTGGTAATGTGGTACCTGCCAGTGACCGACCGCTTGAGAAGTATCTTCCTAAAACCTAAAGAAGCCGCACTCATGACATGGTGGGATGATGAGCGCAAGGTGGATGATGATAAGATTGCACACCCGGCTGATTGTAGTCAGTGGCAAAGGTTTGATGAGAAGCACAAAGAATTCAGCGATGACCCAAGGAATGTACGGTTTGGCTTGAGCACCGATGGAATGAATCCCTTCAATGAGAGGATGAGCGACCACAGCACATGGCCAGTGATCTTGACCATGTACAACATCCCAACATGGTTGTGTCAGAAGAGAAAGTACCTTTTCCTCACTATTCTTATTTCTGGCCCTAAACAACCAGGCATTGATATAGACGTGTTCCTCGAGCCTTTGATGCAAGAAATGGAGAGGCTATGGAGGCATGGGGAGCAGATGTACGATGCATTCCAAAAGGAGGACTTCATATGTAGAGCAATAATATTTGTTACTACCAATGATTACCTCATCCTGTTTGCTTTGTCTGGACAGATCAAAGGGAAGACGGGATGCTTGGTTTGCTTGGATGGTACTACTTGGGTGTACCTGGATGCATCCAAGAAGATAGTTTACCTAAGGAACTGACGCTTCTTAAAGACAAGTCACAAGTACCGTAGCAAATTGTTCTTTAGATTTTATGACAACGCTCTAGAGATTGAACCCCCTCCGGAGAGATGTCATAACGGAGAACACGTGTACAGAATGGTGAAAAACATACGCGTCATCTATGGAAAGAAGAATCTGGATGGGACAAACAGAGATAGAAGCACACCTCCTGTCGAAGGCGTACCTTTCAAGAAACAATCGATCTTCTTTCAGTATCTGCCTTATTGGCCAGACTTGGAGGTCCCCCATGCCATTGATGCTATGCAAGTGCAGAAGAATGTCTTTGAGAGTCTCATTGCTACCTTGATGGACACAGCCAAGTCAAAGGATGGTCTGAAAGCACGGAAAGACATGGTGCAGCTAAACGTGATGCCACAGCTTCACCTGGTACTTGAGGCTAATGGAAAATACACTCTGCCCACGGCGTGCTTCAACCTAACACCAGACGAGAAGAGAGCTATATGCACTTTCCTAAGGGGGGTCAAAGTCTTGACTGGGTTTTCAGCAAATGTGAAGAAGCTAGTGTCGATGAAGGACTTGTCAATAACACACTGCAAGGCTCACGATTGCCATGTGATGCTAATAGTGTTTCTACCTATTGCAATCAGGGCTATAAAGCCAGAGTTCTTGAAAATGTCCATCACCCGCATGTGCTACTTCTTTTCGAAGATCTCATAGAAGATGATTGACAAGCAAGAGCTGAGTGACCTACATGAATTTATGGTGGAGACACAAAATCAACTAGAGATGTGTTTACCTCATGCTTTTTTTATATAATGCCACATCTCATGATTCACATGGTTCATCAGATACAGGCACTAGGCCCTTGCTACTTGCATGAAATGTGGTCCTACGAGCGATTCATGTCGGTTCTAAGTCGATACGTACATAATCGAGCATACCCAGAGGGCTCCATGATAGAGGGTTACAGTACTGAAGAAGTCATTGAGTGTTGTCGAGAGTACCTAAAAGTACAGAAAGGGATTGGTAAACCCGATTCTCATCACAAGGGTAGGCTGGCTGGGAAGGGCACCAGTGGTAGAATAGTGTTCATCGACCATGATTACAAAGAGGTGAGTCGGGTGCATTACAGTGTCTTGTAGGGTACACAACTGATGCAACCATACATTGATGAACACTTGGCTATCATTATGGCGGAGAGAAATAACCGTTCAGATGATTGGGTCATGAAACAACACAAGCAACGACTAACTACATGGTTGAAGGACCAAAACATATCGCCTGGAGAAACCATAGACTCTATTACCATCAGTAGGTTAGCGGAGGGGCCATCGAGACAAGTGACATCTTGGAATGCTTATGACATCAATGTGTATACGTACTATACCCACGCAAAGGATAGTAAATATGTAAACCAAAACAACGGCGTTCGAATAGAGGCTCTCGATGGATTGGGGCGAAAGATCTAATACTTTGGCATCATTGAAGAGATATGAGAACTTGACTATGGAAGGGATATAACGGTGGCCCTATTTCGATGCCGCTGGATCAAACAACACCAACTGAACGAGATCGGATTAAGAGTCCTGGACCTCGAGAACCTAGGCTACCAAGATGACCCTTGGGTGCTCGCTTCACGTGTCGCACAAGTTTTCTATATGTCTGACCCACAAAGTAACCTCCCCCTGAAGAAGAAGACAAAGTACGTGGTTGCCTCCGGGAAACAGCACATTATTGGAGTTGATGGCGTGGACGATGTTGAAGCTCACAATAACTACGATGAGATGCCGCTATTCACAGACTTTTCTAAGAAGATTAGTGTTGTGGAAAAGAACCTCCCTAAAGACATATTGCCATGGGAACGAAAAGGTGTCAAGGGGAAAGTCGTTACAGCGGGCTAGCTAGTTGTTGAACGTGGAGTGTTTATGTAAATGTGTGTTTGTAAGACTTCATTTATGGATGCGTGTGAGACTATAAATTTATGTATGTGTGTAAGACTACATATTTTTGTATGTGTGTGAGACTACATTTATGCATGTGTGTGAGACTACCCTTTGCAACATCCAGATGACTCTATTTGAACATCCACTCTATTACTATTAAAACTTTATGAAATCACTTAACACTTTATGAAATGAAAGAAATGACCAAAATAAAAGTAGGAGATCTTGATGAGTTATAGATAGTGATGAGTTCAACAACTTTTATGTTCACGACTTTTATTGTTGAAATCATTTAAGGTTTCAAAATCTTGTTTGAAGTTGCCAATTATTAAAATTCAAAATTTCAACTGTTCAAATCTGGTCAAATGAAAATATGATCAAAATAAAAGTTGTACATATTGATGAGTTCTACAGCTTTGGTATTCATGAGTTTTTCATCTGAAATCATTTACTCTTTCAAAATATTGTTTCAAGTTGAAATTGTTTCAATTTCAAAATTTGAATCGTTCAAACAAAGTCACATGACAAGATGACCAAAATAAAAGTTGTACATGTTGATGAGTTATACAACTTTTATATTTACAATATTTTCATTTTATTTCATTTAATGTCATAAAATTGTAGTCGAAGTTTTAAAATTCAAATTTTTAATTTTTGTTTTTTTTTGTTTTCTATATTGTTTTGAGTACAATTGTTTATATATATATTTCTTCATATATAGAATAATACAAAATATTATATTTGTGCATATACACAATTTTTTTTATATTACTTTTATTTTGGTCACAATTGTTTTATATATACACAATTGTTTTTATAATACAGAATTAACAATTTAAAAAAATTAAACTATATTTCTAGGGGCGGTTGGATCAGGAACCGCCCCTACAAATGCATTTGTAGGGGCGGCTGGATCAGGAACCGCCCCTACAAATCATCCCGTCTATAAAACCGAGGGCGCACGGGTGTCGTCTTCATTTGGACGCTCTCTTCTCCTCCGACGCCGTCAGGCTGCCCCGCCGACGCCGGCCCGCGCCCCTTCCCCGCACACGCGCACCCCGTCTCCGCGCCACCTCC
Source organism: Miscanthus floridulus (assembly GCF_019320115.1). Lineage (NCBI taxonomy): Eukaryota > Viridiplantae > Streptophyta > Magnoliopsida > Poales > Poaceae > Miscanthus > Miscanthus floridulus. The sequence continues at coordinate 118,369,280 of NC_089584.1, forward strand.
CGCACCCGCGCCCCCTCACCCCCTCTCACGCCCCCTCCCACGCACCCACCCTAGGGTTTCCAGAGGAGCGGTGACGCCGCTGGCGAGCGAGGAACCTTCAGCCTCCAGCGGTCCCGCACCCGGCCCCCAGTGCCCGCCCCCGCGCGCCGACGACGTAGGCTCCCGGTGCCCCGCGCCCGGCCCCCCGGCGTCCCGCCCCCGCACGCCGACGATGCATCGGTGGTTGACGGCCGTCTTCAACCTGTGCGCGTTGCCGGCACCTCGTCACCAGCCTCCATAAGTCCCCGCCACATCTCGATCTGCTGGAGGAGCTGAGCCCACCGGTGACGAACTCCCCGCCAGGTGCTCACACTACTACAGAATGGACTTGTTGTCCCGGGCGGTAACGGTCTTTAGTCCCGGTTACCGCGCCGGGACAACGATCCCGGGACTAAAGGTGCCACCTTTAGTCCCGGGTCATCGAGCCGGGACTAAAGAGGAACCTTTAGTCCCGGTTGGTGTTACCAACCGGGACTAAAGGCCCTCCAGCCGAGCAAACGTGGCCGCACCCTTTAGTCCCGGTTGGTAACCCCAACCGGGACTAAAGGTTCCTCTTCTTTTTCTTTTTTTTTGTTTAATTTGTTTTCAGTTCAGTTATACGTATTTGTTTAATATATAATATGTTTTATGTACGTATTCTTCGCTGCTAATATAAATACACGCACGCATATAATTACATCTAATTCTCATCTCGAGCATTATTATATTCGAATAAAGTATGAACCTATATATATTATAGATATATATATGTATATATACAACACTTTCATAATCTTGTTCTCCAAAATAACGATATCAATAAACATTTAATTTACATCATTTATTCCTTAGGATCAAAGTAGAACTCGCCGTTGGGATTTAGCACTTTTTCTAGAAGATATCCTGCTATTGACTCTTGAACTGCTTTCAGATGGTCTTTTTGCATGACCCTTCGTTTCAACCATTCAGTCTTGCATTTGAAATAAAAGGAAAAGTATTAATACATATATATATATATTCATTTAAAAATAAAAAAATTTGATATATACGTACTCTGAGGACATCTTTAGGAGTTCTTCTTATGTGAACAGTGATAAATTCACAAACATAGTATCCACACAAGTTATTACCTGGTTCCTGCCGCAAACACCACTGTACGAGAAGAAGATTATTCTCATCATCTCACACGTAAATTGAAGTACGATATAGTAATTAAACACGTGGGGAAGTGTATATAGTACAACTTACTGGTATTTCAACTACATTAAGTGGTGCCTTGCAATCCTTGCGATGTTGCCGAATAAACTCTTTCCAAACCCTGTGCGACCAATAATGTACGATCGTTAATAAATTATGGCAAAGTCTATTCAATAATAGTTGTGCGCGAGAGATCGAAATTACCCCTGGATAATGTCTATCATATCTTGGTATAGTGCCTGCTCTTTTCTCAACGAGTCAAAGATTACTAACCGACTTGAGTTTAACTCAGTGACAATGAGTATCCAGTGAAACCTGCATTGGTTTATACACACACGTACATGCATATAAGTTGTATTGATATTACATAAAATGTGTAGACTACATTATTATTAACACTTACTCAAAGTTGTACGGGAAAAGTATTGTTGTCTTGTCATGCTGCTTCACGAAGAACATCATGATATTCTCCTGTGCTTCAGATACCCACCGCTCCTTGACAATAATATCGGTTTTGAATACGATATAAGGATCAATGAAGCCAACACTGGTGTCTTGTATTCTTTGGAGCTCTGACATCTAGAATCTGTATATAAATATAAGTTACATGTGAGGATAATTATATACACATACGCATGGAAGTGAGTTTATTAAATAAAAGTAAGAATCACTTACAAACAAAAGGAGCTAATGATTGATTTGTCCAGAGCGTCCATGTGATATAGTTGATGCAATTCTTCGAAACTAATATGTAAGATGTCATCGCCACGGAAGTAATAATGGTCTCTAAATCTGACAAAGATCCACTGCTCACCCCTACCACACGCCTGCATGTACCACTTGTTGAGCAAGTACATTTGCGTACCCAATTCATTCAGAGCCGTAGGGTTGTACAGACTTTTGCCATATTTATAAGTCTTCCAGGTATCAACTTCTAGGTTCTGGATTGGAGCTTTGCCCGTCAATTGATCCAAGGTTAAACCAGTATCTTGAAAAAAAGCATTAAGGGCTTGAACCGACACTTCTCCAGAGTTGTCTGGTCGATAGACTTCTATGTTGGAATCATATTCATTAGCAACAACAAGATTTTACATTGGTTGCTTCTGTTGTCCGAGCTGTGGGACATCCTTCCCTGATGCTTTTTTCCTTTTCTTATCTGCATCATGTGACTTCACGAGGGAGCGGTCATAGTCTGATAGTGGCGAAGGCTTACGAAGTTCAATCATCTTTTTCTTGTGTGCATCGACCTTCTGCCTCAGCACATCTCGTGGTATGTAAAAGTATGGCTTCTCCTTAAGCTTTGCTTGACTCTTGTTTTTGATATCTATAAAAAAATCTTTCACTTTTTTGTCTTCTTCAGCTGCTATTTGCTCATCAGTTTTTTCAGGAAGTATTTCTTGAGAAATAACTCTTTTTCTCGGGGTCTTCTTTGCCGCCGGGACCTTAGACGTCTTTGTAGTGCGTCGCTGCGGAGGGGGTGGGGGCGGTGTTGGAGACCGGCGTGGAGGCGATGAGGCCGGTGTTGGTGGAGACCGGCGTGGAGGCGTTGGAGATCGTTGTGGAGGCAGTGGGGCCGGTGTAGGAGTTGGAGATCATTGTGGAGGCGATGGGGCCGGTGTAGGAGTTGGTGATCGCCGTGGGGATGAAGTCATCTCGCCCCCCGCGACGCTGTGATGAGATGGGGAATGAATGATTAGGCTAGGCTGGGGGAGACCCTGCTACAAAAACAAGTTGTGTGTCAATTATTTTTGAAGCCAATAGAAAATTAATGGAAAATAATATTTCATTCACTTTCATTCGTACCTAGGGTGAGGTAGGGGAATCGGTGGCGCCCCAGGAATGATGATGAAGCGTTTGCGCCATTGAATAAATGTCTTCTCTGCTTCTCCTAGTGTTTTCTCCCCATCACTGCCTTCAATGTCAAGAGGAACATTGCTGTAACCTTTGAGCACTCTATCGACCGAGACGCTAGCATATCCAGGTTGAATAACTGACCCATGGATTCTTGGTGTCTTCGTTCGGTCTATTGGAGATACAACCCCGACAGCCACCATGATTGATGCATTATTACCATCTAGAATGTGCAGCTCACATGTTGTTAGAGGCTCGGTAATGTCATCAACAGGGAAGCGCAACCCAGCGTCGTCTTGAATAACTAGCAGCTCTGTAGAAGCACAACTGCTTTTCATCTGACCAACGGGGCTAATGGTGACTCCCGGTGTTGATTGCGATTGCATTTGACTCATTGCTAGCTGCACTTACCTCTTGATCTCCTCCTGCATTCTTGCCTCAAGAGATTTTTCTCGTTCATGTGATTTAAGCAATGCTTGTCGTGACTCATCAACAAATTGCTCCAATGCACGGATTTGTTCTGCCTCCTCATCCTTCTTTCTCTGGCGGCTTCTGTAGGTATCCTTGTCTGCTGGGAATGCGTGTAGCCACAGAACCGCCCCATAGCCTCTTGTTCCACCACCGTGTTCGGGATTCTCTAGGGCATATGTCAATTCATCCTTCTCTCTGTTGGGCTTGAAAAGACCACTATCAGCTTCTTCCCTAGCACGAGCTAGTCTCTGTGTTGCTCTCTCAATTTTTTCACTGAAAATTAGCTTGCCAGTGTCTGGGTCTAGGCTTCCCCCATGAGCATAGAACCAATTCTTCGTGCGTTGAGGCCAGTTCTTCTCTATTATTTCAGGTATGATTCCCTTGGCAGTAATCTCTGCTTCTAGGTTCTGCCACTTGGGAATAGCACTCCTATAACCACCTGATCCCATGCGATGATGGTATTGCTTCTGTCGGGCATTCTGCCGATTCCTCATCACACGTTCCTCACTGTCTTGAGATGTCTTGTATTCTACGAAGGCATCCCAATGGGACTCCAACTTGACAAATGCCTTAGCATTGAAATTCGGCGTAGCATTCTTCAAGATAAACTTTTTATATAATGTCTTCTTCCAACTCTGGAACAATGTTGCCATCTTCTTCATTGTCCAATCCCTCACTAGCTCCTTCAAAGCATCATCTGCTTGTAATGTGAAATGCTGAGTGATATCTCTCTAAGCTAGGTTCTTGTCACGATCAGATACAAAACTAACATTAGGAGCGGATATCTTCTGCTTCCATTCACGAGCACTAACTGGGATCATATCCCTTACAATAAACCCACATTGATTGACATATGTCTGAGCATGTGGTCCCAATGGTTTGCCGGTGTCGGTGTCGAATTCTGATATTATGAAACGGCCCTCTAATGGCTTTTTTGGCCCTCGGACTTTCCTACTTTTATCGGTGGTTGATGTAGATCCAGAGACCGGCTACATGAGTAGAAACACAACGATTAACAACAAATATACGTACGCATGCATCTATAAGAGATGATAGATAATCGAATATACCTCGCCAGTATTTTCTTGCGCGATAATTTGTTGATCTTCAACCACCGGCATATTCAGGATATCCTCATAATCAGCAAAGTACTGACTCGTGTCATCTACATCCACATTGGTGCCGGCGTTGATAATATCCGCCATTATGTCATCACCCAAGTTATCATCCGGAGCGGCCATTTGTATCTTCAAGATAACACATAGATAGAATTACTATGGTACATAAGTACATGTGATAACACATATAGAATTACTAAATCCAATTAAATATAATAACACATAATATTTCATAAGGATAAACAATAATAAGGTATAGGCTTTGGAATCGAATCAAAAACATTTTCGATCAAAAAACATGGAAATAAGTACATGTATATATATACACATAGAATGATACAATATATTTTCTCTCTCTCTCAACACATAGAAATAAGTGCATATGTCTATATCTCTAGATATGCATGTGATAACACATAGAATGTCTCTCTAGATACAATTTTCTCTCTCTCTCAACACATGAAAATAAGTACATGTATATATACATATAGAAATAATTAAGTACATATGTATACATATATAGAATATATAATTACTAAATCCAATTAAATAAATCTAACATGAAATCAGATAAACTAGTAATAGATAATATATTTTAATCTAACATATATCAAAAACTATAATAAAAAACTATCTAAAAAAACTATCTAAAAAAAATACTAATTAAATTTTAATACATTTAAATCTAACATATATCAAAAACTATCTAAAAAATAACTAAAAACTAACAATAAACTACTAATTAAAATTTAATATATTTTAATCTAACATACAGCCGAGACTTTGTAAAAAAAATCTAAAAAACATGGCCGATCGAGAGCAGCAGATCAAGAGTTTGACGGAGGTACGGTGGGCGCGCGGGAAGCGTCGGCAACGGAGGGTGGGGTCGGGTGCGGCGGCGGAGACGGGATGCGGCGCGCGATGCGGGCCGGGAGAATGGCGCGGCCGGGCGGGGGTAGACGACGATGGCAGCACGGCAGAGACGAGCTCGATGACGGCGGATGGCGCGGCCGGGCGGGGCTGAACGACGGAGGCGAGATCGAAGATGAACAGAACAGACGTTCGATATATATAGGCCGGGACCCTTTAGTCCCGGCTGGTAACACTAGCCGGGACTAAAGGACATTTAGTCCCGGCTGGTAAGACCAACCGGGACTAAAGGTCCGACCCTTTACCAGCCGAGACTAAATGTCCTTTAGTCCCGGTTGGTGTTATCAGCCGGGACTAAAGATATTTTTGGGCGGGCACCGAAATTGCCGCCCACCCTTTAGTCTCGGTTCTTGGCCTGGGCCGAGACTGAAGACCTCAAATTTTGGCAACCCGCCAGCGTAATTGGAAAGGCCTGGGATTTTGATTTTGTTTAATACTAGGTTAATCAATTAATTCCATAGCAACTTCAATACTTTACAATATTTATTTTAAAAATACTATTGATTAACTAATTATTTATTGTAAATAGGAAAATTTTGTAACCTAAAGTTTTTAATTTCTTTTATGAATATAGAATATAAATGTTACTAATACTAAGTATTTTGTTAATGCAAAAATATATTTGTAACTTAAAATTAATAAAACTAATATTATTCGATAGGAAATTTATTATCACATTATTGTAACGTCAATGTTTCAATTTTTTCTCGGTTTTTGACCAAAATTGACAGAAAATTTTTGTTGAACCTATAAAAATAAAGAAAATGTATTATTTTTTGTTCTACAACTTTTTCAAATGAAAAAATGGCCTATATAAGGATTGTATATATTGATGAGCTTAACAAACTTGGTATTAAAAAATTTTCAATTCGAGACAATTTAGGGTTCCGAAAACTAGTTTGTAGGCATCGAAATTTAAAAATCATAAATTTAAAAGACCAACCGGGACTAAAGGTCCAACCCTTTACCAGCCGGGACTAAATGTCCTTTAGTCCTGGCTGGTGTTATCAGCCGGGACTAAAGGTATTTTTGGGCGGACACCGAAATTGCCGCCCACCCTTTAGTCCCGGTTCTTGGCCTGGGCCGAGACTGAAGGCCTCAAATTTTGGCAACCCGCCAGCGTAATTAGAAAGGCCTGGGATTTTGATTTTGTTTAATACTAGGTTAATCAATTAATTCCATAGCAACTTCAATACTTTGCAATATTTATTTTAAAAATACTATTGATTAACTAATTATTTATTGTAAATAGAAAAATTTTGTAACCTAAAGTTTTTAATTTCTTTTATGAATATAGAATATAAATGTTACTAATACTAAGTATTTTGTTAATGCAAAAATATATTTGTAACTTAAAATTAATAAAACTAATATTATTCGATAGGAAATTTATTATCACATTATTGTAACGTCAATGTTTCAATTTTTTCTCGGTTTTTGACCAAAATTGACAGGAAATTTTTGTTGAACCTATAAAAATAAAGAAAATGTATTATTTTTTGTTCTACAACTTTTTCAAATGAAAAAATGGCCTATATAAGGATTGTATATATTGATGAGCTTAAAAAACTTGGTATTCAAAAATTTTCAATTTGAGACAATCTAGGGTTCCGAAAACTAGTTTGTAGACGTCGAAATTTAAAAATCACAAATTTAAAAGACCAACCGGGACTAAAGGTCCAACCCTTTACCAGCCGGGACTAAATGTCCTTTAGTCCCGGCTGGTGTTATCAGCCGGGACTAAAGGTATTTTTGGGCGAGCACCGAAATTGCCGCCCACCCTTTAGTCCCGGTTCTTGGCCTGGGCCGAGACTGAAGGCCTCAAATTTTGGCAACCCGCCAGCGTAATTGGAAAGGCCTGGGATTTTGATTTTGTTTAATACTAGGTTAATCAATTAATTCCATAGCAACTTCAATACTTTGCAATATTTATTTTAAAAATACTATTGATTAACTAATTATTTATTGTAAATAGAAAAATTTTGTAACCTAAAGTTTTTAATTTCTTTTATGAATATAGAATATAAATGTTACTAATACTAAGTATTTTGTTAATGCAAAAATATATTTGTAACTTAAAATTAATAAAACTAATATTATTCGATAGGAAATTTATTATCACATTATTGTAACGTCAATGTTTCAATTTTTTCTCGGTTTTTTACCAAAATTAACAGGAAATTTTTATTGAACCTATAAAAATAAAGAAAATGTATTATTTTTTGTTCTACAACTTTTTCAAATGAAAAAATGACCTATATAAGGATTGTATATATTGATGAGCTTAACAAACTTGGTATTCAAAAATTTTCAATTTGAGACAATCTAGGGTTCCAAAAACTAGTTTGTAGGCGTCGAAATTTAAAAATCACAAATTTAAAAGACCAACCGGGACTAAAGGTCCAACCCTTTACCAGCCGGGACTAAATGTCCTTTAGTCCCGGCTGGTGTTATCAGCCGGGACTAAAGGTATTTTTGGGCGGGCACCAAAATTGCCGCCCACCCTTTAGTCCTGGTTCTTCAAACTTTCTCAAATAGAAAGTTGACCAAAACAACAATTGTAGATCTTTTTGAGTTTAACAAATTTGGCATTCAAAACTTTTCAATTAGAAGTAATTTAGAGTTCATAATACTAGAGTCAAAGTGTTGTTTTTTTATTTGACCAAATTTAACTTGGTCAAACTTACTCAAATGAGACACTAAATGACCTCAGATGAAAAAACTCTGAATACCAAGTTTGATCATCTCAGCAAGATCTACAATTGTTACATAGCTCATTTTCCCATTTGAGAAATTTTTATCAAACACTAGTCACAACTTCTTGAATCTCATATAGACTTTCTAAAACTATGTCACACACTTGTGAAATTTGAACTACATTTTGTTCAAGCTTTCTCAAATGAAAAAATAGCCTATATAAGGATTGTAGATATTGATGAGCTTAACAAACTTGGTATTCAAAAATTTCAATTTGAGACAATCTAGGGTCCCGAAAACTAGTTTGTAGGTGTCGAAATTTAAAAACACAAATTTGAACCGTCCAAACTTTCTCAAATGGAAAGTTGACCAAAACAACAATTGTAGATCTTTTTGAGTTCAATAAACTTGGTATTCAAAACTTTTCAATTTGAAGTAATTTAGAGTTCATAATACTAGAGTCAAAGTGTTGTTTTTTCATTTGACCAAATTTGACTTGGTCAAACTTGCTCAAATGAGACACTAAATGACCTCAGATGAAAAAACTCTGAATACCAAGTTTGATCATCTCAGCAAGATCTACAATTGTTATATAGCTCATTTTCCCATTTGAGAAATTTTTATTAAACACTAGTCACAACTTCTTGAATCTCATAGACTTTCTAAAACTATGTCACACACTTGTGAAATTTGAACTATATTTTGTTCAAGCTTTCTCAAATGAAAAAATGGCCTATATAAGGATTGTAGATATTGATGAGCTTAACAAACTTGGTATTAAAAACTTTTCAATTTGAGATAATCTAGGGTCCCGAAAACTAGTTTGTAGGCGTCGAAATTTAAAAACACAAATTTGAACCATCCAAACTTTCTCAAATGGAAAGTTGACCAAAACAACAATTGTAGATCTTTTTGAGTTTAATAAACTTGGTATTCAAAACTTTTCAATTTGACGTAATTTATAGTTCATAATACTAGAGTCAAAGTGTTGTTTTTTCATTTGACCAAATTTGACTTGGTCAAACTTGCTCAAATGAGACACTAAATGACCTCAGATGAAAAACCTCTGAATACCAAGTTTGATCATCTCAGCAAGATCTACAATTGTTACATAGCTCATTTTCCCATTTGAGAAATTTTTATCAAACACTAGTCACAACTTCTTGAATCTCATATAGACTTTCTAAAACTATGTCACACACTTGTGAAATTTGAACTATATTTTGTTCAAGCTTTCTCAAATGAAAAAATGACCTATATAAGGATTGTAGATATTGATGAGCTTAACAAACTTGGTATTCAAAACTTTTCAATTTGAGACAATCTAGGGTCCCAAAAACTAGTCTGTAGGCGTCGAAATTTAAAAATCACAAATTTGAACCATCAAAACTTTCTCAAATGGAAAGTTGACCAAAACAACAATTGTAGATCTTTTTGAGTTTAACAAACTTGGTATTCAAAACTTTTTAATTAGAAGTAATTTAGAGTTTATAATACTAGAGTCAAAGTATTGTTTTTTAATTTGACCAAATTTGACTTGGTCAAACTTGCTCAAATGGGACACTAAATGACCTCAGATGAAAAAACTCTGAATACCAAGTTTGATCATCTCAGCAAGATCTACAATTATTACATAGCTCATTTTCCCATTTGAGAAATTTTTATCAAACACTAGTCACAACTTCTTGAATCTCATATAGACTTTCTAAAACTATGTCACACACTTGTGAAATTTGAACTACATTTTGTTCAAGCTTTCTCAAATGAAAAAATGACCTATATAAAGATTGTAGATATTGATGAGCTTAACAAACTTGGTATTCAAAACTTTTCAATTTGAGACAATCTAGGGTCCCGAAAACTAGTCTGTAGGCGTCGAAATTTAAAAATCACAAATTTGAACCATCCAAACTTTCTCAAATGGAAAGTTGACCAAAACAACAATTGTAGATCTTTTTGAGTTTAACAAACTTGGTATTCAAAACTTTTCAATTAGAAGTAATTTAGAGTTCATAATACTAGAGTCAAAGTGTTATTTTTTTATTTGACCAAATTTGACTTGGTCAAACTTGCTCAAATGAGACACTAAATGACCTCAGATGAAAAAACTCTGAATACCAAGTTTGATCATCTCAGCAAGATCTACAATTGTTACATACCTCATTTTCTCATTTGAGAAATTTTTATCAAACACTAGTCACAACTTCTTGAATCTCATATAGACTTTCTAAAACTATATCACACACTTGTGAAATTTGAACTATATTTTGTTCAAGCTTTCTTAAATGAAAAAATGACCTATATAAGGATTGTAGATATTGATAAGTGAAGGGTCGAGATGGCGACTAGAGGGGGGGTGAATAGTCTTTTCTAAAACTTAATCGCGTCGGCTAACCGATACAAATGCGGAATTAAAACTATCGGTCTAGCCAAGACTATACCCCACTATATATGTTCACTAGCACCTTGTAAAGATAACAATTATGCAACAAAGGTGCCGGGCTAGTTAGAGCTCTCCTAACCAATTCTAGAAGCAAGGTCACACAAACCTATGTCACTAGTACTTTAAGCTACAAGGGAGCTCCTACACATGCTAGTAAGCAAAAGCACAAAGCTAACTAAGCTCACTAGCAATGCTCAATAACAAGGCAACCAATGCCTAATTAGAGAGCGCAAAGACTTAGCTACACAAACTAAGTAATGTGACTAACAAGGTTACACAAACCAAATTAGCCACGCAAGGGAGCTACTTCTATGCTACACAAGCAAGAAAGTAATTAGCAAGCTACACAAGCTATCTAATTACAAGAGCAACTACACAAGCGTAATATGTATAAAAGTAATTTCCAAGCTTGTGTAATGGGGATGCAAACCAACGGGAAGAACAAGGTTGACACGATGATTTTTCTTCCGAGGTTCACGTGTTTGCCAACACGCTAGTCCCCGTTGTGTCGACCGCTCACTTGGTGGTTCGGCGGCTAATTAGCATCACCCGCTAAGCCCGCACATCGGGCGCCGCAAGAACCTACCCCTTGAGTGAGGGTAGCTCAATGACATGCTTTACTAGAGTTGCTCTTCGCGGCTCCCGCGGGGCGAGCACAATGCCCCTCACAAGCACTTCTCCAGAGCGCCGCACAAGCTTCTTGCGCGCTTCGACGGAGACTACCACCAAGCCGTCTAGGAGGTGGCAACCTCCAAGAGTAACAAGCACCACCAGCTTGCAACTCGATCACCTAGTGCCACTCGATGCAACCTCATGATGCAATCGCACTAGAATCGCTCATTCACACAATCGAATGATCACTATCAAGTATATGTGTGATGGAGGGCTCCCAAGCACTCACAAGCATGGACACTAAGTCCCTTGAGGTGCTCCACCTAGCCATGGCCGAGGGCCACTTCTATTTATAGCCCCAAGGGCTAAACTAGCCGTTACCCCTTCACTAGGCAACGGTCGGGCCGACCGGACGCTCCGGTCGTGTTGACCGGACGCTGGACCTCAGCATCTGGTCGCCCACAGACGGCCATGTGTCCCGGTTCCAACGGTCACTTGACTTGACCGGACGCAGCAGCTTTCAACTGACCGGAAGCTGAACCACCAGCGTCCGGTCATTTCCAGTAAGGTACCGACCTCGACCGGACGCGTCCGGTCACACTAGATCGGACGCAGCCAGCGTCCGGTCACACTCTAGCTTCTACGTCATCATACGTCAGCCTGACCGGACACAGCCTGCCAGCGTCTGGTGCATTCAGATCCAGCATCCGATCAGTTGACCGACGCCAGCATCTTCGCGACTAACTCGTTCTCACTTCTAACTTCTTCATCCTTGCTCCAAAGAGCCAACCACCAAGAATTTGCATCCGGCGCAATAGAAAATAGGCATACCATTTTCCCGAAAGCGCCGAATCCCAAAACCCATCTCACCCCTGCAAACACCACCTCCTTTGTAAATGTGCCAACACCACCAAGTGTACACCATCATGTGTATGTGTGTTAGCATTTTCACAATCATTTCCCAAAGGATGTTAGCCACTCAACTTGCCACGCCACTCGATCCTAGCGACAATGCAAAGTTAGATCACTCGAGTGGCACTAGATGACCGATATGCAAACAAGTTTGCTCCTCTTGATAGTACGGCCATCTATCCTAAACCCGGTCATAAACTTCTCTACACACCTATGACCGGTGAAATGAAATGCCCTAGGTTATACCTTTGCCTTGCGCATTCCATTCCATCTCCTCCAATGTCGATGCAACACATGCACCAACACGATCAACAATGATATGATCCACTTCATATCATCACATGATCATATTGGTTCATCGATCTTGACTCTACTTGCTCTTCACCATTGCCATCGTCCATCGGCGCCAAGTCTTGCTCAAGCTTCACCGCCACGCGGTCCATCACTCCAAAGCCTTCGACTTGCCCTTCACGCTTGCAACCGGTCCATCAAGCCAAGTCTTGTCTTGATCTTCTCCACCTTGATCACATGACTCAATGTCATGTCTCATGTGCATTTAAGCTCCTTCATCATCACATGTGTGAGCTTTGCAACATCTCCAAGCCATTTTCACCTTCATGGCATATGTTGCTCATACACATGTACCTGTGGACTAATCACCTGTGTATCTCACATAAACACAATTAGTCCACCTAGGTTGTCACTCAATTACCAAAACCAACAAGGACCTTTCAATGAGCTTAACAAACTTGGTATTCAAAACTTTTCAATTTGAGACAATCTAGGTCCCGAAAACTAGTTTGTAGGCGTCGAAATTTAAAAATCACAAATTTGAACCATCCAAACTTTCTCAAATGGAAAGTTGACCAAAACAACAATTGTAGATCTTTTTGAGTTTAACAAACTTGGTATTCAAAACTTTTCAATTTGACGTAATTTATAGTTCATAATACTAGAGTCAAAGTGTTGTTTTTTATTTGACCAAATTTGACTTGGTCAAACTTGCTCAAATGAGACACTAAATGACCTCAGATGAAAAAACTCTGAATACCAAGTTTGATCATCTCAGCAAGATCTACAATTGTTACATAGCTCATTTTCCCATTTGAGAAATTTTTATCAAACACTAGTCACAACTTCTTGAATCTCATATAGACTTTCTAAAACTATGTCACACACTTGTGAAATTTGAACTATATTTTGTCCAAGCTTTCTCAAATGAAAAAATGGCCTATATAAGGATTGTAGATATTGATGAGTTTAACAAACTTGGTATTCAAAACTAGGTTGCCTCAGACCTTGGATGAGGATCGGCATCATAATGAACTTCCGCTTCATGCATAACCATGGAGGAAGGTTGTAGATACATAGAGTAACTGGCCAAGTGCTATGACTAGTGCTCTGCTCTCCAAAAGGATTCATACCATCTGTACTTAAGGCGAACCTTAAGTTTCTAGCCTCATTTGCAAACTCTGGAAATTCTCTGTCTATCGCTCTCCACTGGGACCCATCCGCTGGGTGTCTCAGCATATTGTCTACCTTACGGTCTTCTTTATACCACCGCAACAACTTTGCATGGTCTTTATTTCTGAACAAACGTTTTAAGCATGGTATTATAGGAGCATACCACATAACCTTGACATGGATTTTCTTTCTAGGACGTTGTTCACCCTCGATGTCACCAGGATCATCGCGCCTGATCTTATACCGCGATGCTTTACAACCGGGCATTCATCCAAATTCTCATATTCATTGCCATGGTAGAGGATGCAGTCATTAGGACATGCATGTATCTTCTAGATTTTTAATCCCAAAGGGCAGACAACCTTTTTTGCTTCGTACGTAGTGGTGGGCAATCCATTTAGCTTTGGAAGCATCTTCTTTATGAGGTTCAATAAATTCCCAAATGCCTTGTCGAATACACCATTCTTTGCCTTCCACTGTAGCAATTCCAGTGTTGTACCCAGCTTTTTTTGCCCCTCTTCGGCCGTCGGGTATAGCAACTTCCTATGATCCTCAAGCATGCGCTCGAACTTAACTTTCTCTTTCTCACTTTCCCATTCTTGTTGTGCATCACGAATGGCATCGCCAAGAGCATCACCGAGATCATCTTCTACCGCTACCACTTCTTCATCTCCCCCCATTGTAGTATCATCAAAGGCACCATACTGAGCAATAATGTCATCAATGTCTAAATCTTCTCCTTCACCTTCTTCCATCATGACCCCGCTTTCTCCATGCTTAGTCCAACATATATAGTTTGACATAAAACCTGACTTAAGCAAATGTGAATGAAGACTCATTGAGCTTGAATATTCCTTTAAATTCTTACATAGGGCACATGGACAGCACATGAAACCATCCCGCTTATTTGCCTCGGCCACACCTAAGAAATAGTGCAAGCCCTCAATAAAGTCTTGGGAGCGGCGATCGGCATTGTACATCCAATGGTGTGACATAATCTATATTACACGACAAATTATGAAAACCTTAAACATAATTAAGTATTTTATTACACAACATAAATGACACACCCACACGGTTGATTAATTAACTAAGCCTGGCTACAACGTAAGCAATCCCAACTATCACTAAACAAACTAAAACTACAATGCACTTCAGTAATATAATTATTTCGTGATCGTACGCAACTAAAACAGACAAATCATTCTTCTGTTGAATATCAATAAGCTTCTCCTGCTGGCTCATTGCCTCATCAGCAGCAGCCGCTACCTCAAGCGCACCCAAATTCTGCACGTATGTAGCATAATCTTCCTCCCAGTACCAACCATCGCATCCATTGCCCTCCCACTGAAATTAAAGCTAAAAAATATTTAGTCAAAAATATTCAAGAAAAGCAGGCCAATTAGCCATAATTATAAAATGCGTAAGAAACTCACATCGCGATCCGGGCACTTGTAGAAAACACGACCCTTGTTGGGTCCCTGTCTCTTGACTCGGTACTCCATCATAATCTTCTGCTTACACTTGCCGCAGATAATGAGAGGGAGTTCTGGCCTCAGTCGTTTCGCAACCGATCGAGAGGTCGAGGATCCGGTACCAGTTGTCATCTACTTTCTATACTTATTTTTGCAAACTAGTGTAAATTTCATATTTTCTAAAATGATATATTTAAACAAAACTAGTACGGATTTCACATGTTTCAATAAATAACCATCCGTACTAGTTGACCTTGCTTACGTGATCATCTCGGCTAGCATTTCTCCACCGGACGGCACCGTACTTAGCCAAAGAAGAGCTCCGATTCTACGAGAAAGGGTAGAATCAAAGCTCCTCCTTGACATCCGTTACCGCTCGGCAGAGAACATGTTGGCCGAGCTGAACACGGTCCGCAAGTTCAACTAGTATGGATTTTCTATAATTTTCTAACTATTTACTAAGTTTTTCATTTCATGAAAAATTTAATTCTAAAAAAAAGGCATGATTTCTAAGTAGTTCATTTCATGGAAAAAATAATTCTAAGTGACCTACTCGATATCGGCGAGCTCACGGATGTTTAGGTTACCGAGGATAGTAACATTTGTAGATGACATTTATAGGTCTGAAGTTATCAAATATCAATCAAATTATAGCTCAAAAACATGTTTCAATAAATAACCATCCGTACTAGTTGACCTTGCTTACGTGATCAACTCGGCGAGTATTTCTCCACCGGACGACACCGTACTTGGCCAAGGAAGAGCTCCGATTCTACGAGAAAGGGAACACGGTCTTCCACGACCGTTGCCGCTCTCCCTCGTAGAATCAAAGCTCCTCCTTGACGTTCGTTACCGCTCGGTAGAGAACATGCTCGCCGACCTGAACACGGTCCGCAAGTTCAACTAGTACGGATTTTCTACAATTTTCTAACTATTTTCTAAGTTTTTCATTTCACGGAAAATTTAATTCTAAAAATAAAAGGCATGATTTCTAAGTATTTCATTTCATGGAAAAAATAATTCTAAGTGACCTGCTCGATATCGGCGAGCTCGTGGGCGTTTAGGTTGCCGAGGATAGTAACATTTGTAGATGATATTTGTAGGTCTGAAGTTATCAAATATCCATCAAATTATAGCTCAAAAACATGTTTCAATAAATAACCATCCGTACTAGTTGACCTTGCTTACGTGATCATCTCGGCGAGCATTTCTCCACCGGACGGCACCGTACTTGGCCAAGGAAGAACTCCGATTCTACGAGAAAGGGAACACGGTCTTCCACGACCGTTGCCGCTCTCCCTCGTAGAATCAAAGCTCCTCCTTGACGTCCGTTACCGCTTGGCAGAGAACATGCTTGCCGAGCTGAACACGGTCCGCAAGTTCAACTAGTACGGATTTTCTACAATTTTCTAAGTTTTTCATTTCATGGAAAAATTAATTCTAAGATCACGTAAGCCACCGGGGACGAGGATGGCGCGTGCTCTAGCGAGGACGAGCGAGGCGTGATTTTGATGAACTAATTTAACTTTTGTTTATCCAAACATATATGCAAATCATCATGTCATTTTGAGCTAAAAATGACATATAAAATCATAATAAAGTCCAACATATAAAGTTACACATGCATCTACATCGCAAAATGAGATAAGCTACTGATAAAACATAAGAGGATTAAGTTTGTTACCTCCAAAATCGAAGAGCAACACCAATGGAGGGGGAGAGAGCAAGAACAACAGCAAGCTGAAGAACAGAGGCAGTGAGTTTGAATGGAATGGCTCAGGCTCGGGGAGGAAGAAATGAGCTGAATTATAGGCCGGGATAATTAGTCCCGGTTAGGGGCTCAAACCGGGACTAAAGATTAATCTTTATTCCCGGGGCATCACCCAAACCGGGACTAAAAGCTTTAGTCCCGGTTGGTAATACCAACCGAAACTAAAGATCCCTGCCCCGCGGACGACCGTTGGGTAGGGACCTTTACCAACCGGGACTAAAGGCTTTAGTCCCGAGGGCAAAAAATGCCGAGGCTAATGCTAAATTGGGATATCGTTCTAAAGTCTGTTCTCTAGTAGTGTCATTTTCCTCACCCTTTCTCTCCCTCTTCTCTGTTGGCTTACATTGTTATTGTGGTTTGCGATCTTTTTTTTTTTTTTGACAAGGTGGTTTGCAATCTATTAGTTTTAGAAAGGCAAAAGCTATCCCACGCTCTAAACAATATAAGGTGCAAGGTTAATTTTTATGGTTAGCTACTGTGCTACAGCAGTCCTTTCCTTAAATCTTCTGTGCAAAAGTAGCTAAGGTCAAACTTATTCTATGTTAGTAAGCATAGAGCTTCAGATTTGCTCGAATTTGTTGGGAAAAAAACAAAACAAGTAATACACACGTTTTGTCTTATTTTGTGATTCAATGCTTGCACTGCTATCCAGTACACCATATAAACAAAAATGCTTAGCTACTACAATGCCAATGCGATGTCAACTAATGGATCAGCCCTTTACTAGAAAACAAGTTTAACAGGGCTTTTTCTAATATCTATATCTTTAAATGTTATTTATCCATTTATTTATTCAAGTAAGGCAACCATGTTTTAGTAATGTGTCAGGAGTTAAGCTTTCTGTGCAAATCTGTTTCCAGCCGCCAAGCTACTGTAAAATGGTCTTGTAGCTTTCCTTTTCTAACACTATTTTTTATAGAATGCAACAACTAGAACTATTCATTCTAGCACTTGAGCCATATAACCCAACCATAAGCAGGTATACTGTCAGTACAACTCACAATGTTGGGTCCTATACTGCTTATGAACTAGGAAATGCATTTACATATTTACTCCCTGTAGAACTAGTCAGCTGCATGTTTATGCGAAAGAATCAAATCTATGCACAACTAATGACAGAAAGGTTGCACATCATGATCATATCAAATAATATACAAGTATATAGGTGGATCTTAGTTTTCTAAACACTGACTATATTCTGTCATTTAGCGAGACCTGTAACCCACTCAGTTTATCTGAAATGTTTCTGTAATTTGACATCTGCAGCACTCTGGTTTCTTACATATAGCCCTTGGTTGTTAACAATGGTTTGTGATAGCAAATGGTTGTTAACTTAGATTATTTTATAATAACATAGGTGGGGTCTGAGCCCTCTCCAGGCCCTCTATCTCTTTCTCTTTCGGCAAATTAAAGCCACACACCGTGCATGCATGCATGAGCCTGAGCCCTCTCGAGGCCCTTTCTTTTTCCCCCTCTCTTTTTGTTAATATATGTATATATGCACTTGCTGCTAAAATGCTATGCCTGTGGGCTTGTGATCGCCAGCCTTTTAAGTTTAAAGGGCATACACATACACATATGGAGAGCTAACGCGACCTTTCCCCCCTGTTCACGACCGTTGTGAGATGCACGGAGGCCCATATTAAAATTTTTCATCACAACCAATTGATCTAGCTCAGCTTTGATCTCTTGAACTTGGTTTATATATGAACCACAAGGAAAGTTTTTTCCTACTTCCTCCATAAAAACTACAAAGTCCAGCTCCACAATTTTGACTGAACAATTCAGTTCCTGAACCACAATTCAGTGTATGTGCCTGGTAGATATCACCTTTCGCTTTGTGTCATCTCCTTCCATTCTCTTGGGGGAAGAGAAGACATCCTAGAACAAAGGAAAGCACAAAGTGTGGCCACGGACTATTTCCTTGTTCTTTTCTGATATAATCAATCATACTTCTTCACACACTGTATGTGGTATAATATAGTACATCTAAAGAAGCTTTCTTTCAGCTCCAACCTCCTAGCCTTCTATATATGATGAAATAATCTTTGATTAGTTTCTACTATTACTATATTTCTCTTCTCTCTTCTCCCTTCTACTCACCTCTCTTCTCTATTCTCCTCACCTCTCTTACTACTCCTACTACTCCTCTTCTTACTACTCATACTACTACTCCTCTTACTACTCCTACTACTCCTCTTACTACTTGCTACTCCTAAGTGGCTGCTGCTCTTACTCTACTACTACCACTCTACTGCTACACTTACTCTACTCTACTACTTTCTACTTACTACTACTACTTGCTACTTCTAGCTAGTAACTGTTGGCTGCTGTTGCTTTTTTTTGCCAAATCTCCCAGGACTCGCCCTGGACTTATTGTCCTGTCTTTTGCCATCAGCTGCTGCACTATGTTTGTTAAGCAGTTGTTGCTTTTTTTTGCCAAATCTCCCCTCTCCTCTCCTCTCCTTTGTTTTGCCGATGATGAAATTGTTCAAGTCCATACATTATATGGAATATGAGCTGGTGATCAAGAACTTGTGAGGAACTTGGCATCATTAGCAGCCGCCCCTACATTACCTTCTCCTCTCTTCTCTGTTATGATGCCTTGATGCTCCAAGTTCAAGATCAGATGATGATTGACATGTTTCTGAGGCCTCTACTACTGCTACTTCTCATTTTTTGACATATTGTTGTTTTATAGGACTACTTTGTTTTATAGACCTTTTTTATTTCTTATACCTTCTCGCGTACCTAAAGCACACTTTCTTGCATCTATTAGAACAAAGCACGAAATAATGTCACAGACACTAGACAGTGCAGTCCGATGCCCTGAGCATGATGAGCAGCCAACCCTTGAGGAGCAAGCACTAGAGGACCAGCTTACTCAGGAACAGTTCGATAACGAGGTAGAAAAGGATCTAGAAGTGATGCTTACTCAGGAGCAGTGTGACGAGGAGGAAGGCCCCAAAGGAGAGGCTGCTGAAGGTGAAGAAGAAGAGGATGATGATGATGATGATGACTCGGAAGAGGGATATGAAAGTCCCGAGGATCCTTTCCCACGTGAAGCCAGAAGGAGGCCAACGGAGGAAGATTTGGACAAGGATTTTGACCCGAACGAGGAGTTAGGAAAAAAGCCATAGCTTGTAAATTTTGCTAATGCTTTGGCTGTGTTACCTCTGCTAACACTTTGACCTGTCGTATATACAGGTCCCTCCTGAAACTCGGAAAAGACGACGTTGATGTCCGTGACATCTCGCTGGACAAGACGGAGTAGAGGAAAGGATAGCAGAGGCAACAGCCACAGAGACGGATCACGATGCCTCTGCTCCACAACCTCAAGACACAACCTCGACTACCAAGCCTAAGAGGAAATGAGGGGATAGAAAAGGAAATCTATATCCAGATAAGGCATGCTATGTGATAACGGAGGTCGGGCCAGCAGGGGAGATCCTTGAGCCGAAGGAATTAAGAGGATGATTCCGTAATGCGATCGGGGCCCTAGTAAGAGATAAATTGAACCCAGCAATCCCTAACTGGAAAGAGGTACCAGAGAACAAAAAGAATGAACTATGGGATAGGCAGCTGAAGCTCAATTTTAGATTTTCGGAGGGTAAGCACGAATTGATAAAAAAAATGCTATCAGGATGATGGGAGAGTCATTCCGACGTTGGAGGTCAGAGCTCAACACAAAGTATATCCAAAAGGGGTTAACTCCCTTCAACGAGTTCGGCAAAATAACTCCTAGTCAATAGGAGGAGCTCGTGGCTCAGAAGACTTCACCGGAGGCATTGGAGCTCAGTGCCCGTAACACCGAGCTGGCAAAGAGGAACAAACACCACCATCATCTAGGCCCCGGTGGCTACTATGCCAAGTAAGAACAGTTTAGGAAGATGGACGAAGAGGCTGCAGCTGCTGGGAATATCGATGTGACGAATTTGAAGGTACGCTCAAGGAACTAGATATATGCAAGGAGTGCAGAATCATCCGACAGTAATCTTAAGTTTGATAAGCTAGGGACCCAAGAGGTGGTATCAAGGATACTAAAATATGCTAAAGACAAGGAGAATGGCTCATTCAATCCTTCCAGAGAGAGGGACGAGCTTAGCCTTGGCTTGGGAAACAAGGAGCACACAGGCCGCACCAGGGGGCTAGGGAAAAGGACGACTTGGAAGCAAGGATTCGAAGAGGATAGGCACATGTACAAGAAACATGGCCGAGACCAGGAGACTAGTCTTGAGCTCCAAGTGAAGGCTCTAGTTATGAAGGCGCTGGAGGAGCAAGGACTGTCTATGGAGCCACGGATATTAGTGACGCCGCCGGGAGAACTGGCATTAGTTGGCAGCCCTCTGAAAGTTCCTAGCAGCCAAGGTTCCACTGTAGCCACAACCCCAGTCGATCGCATACAGGAACCAACTAGTTGCACCTTGGTGTTTCTTAGTGGTCGACAGAACACTGTGATGGAGGTGGCAACGGGTGTGGCACATCCTCTCGGTGGCCTACACCACAATAATAAGATACCGCTAGACTACACTAGGGTCGAGGTGCATATAGTGAAGCCCGAGTTCATGCAGTGGAGGATAGACTACGCAACTCCCGAGGGGCTGGTGTTACTCGGAGACGTTTTGGGGCAGTTCATCCTCTGGCACAAACGGGACATTATATTGACTGCTTCTTCGCCGCCTCCCCCTCTTCCAAATTTGGAGCGAGTTATTGAGGTCAGGGAGATATTTTCACCGTCTCGTGACCCCCACATTCCTGAGATGCCACATTCTTCCCTGCCTCCTAGCGAGCATGTGCCTGATGAGATGCCACAACATTCTCCAGCTCGTACCGAACAAGTGCATCATGAGATACCACAGTCTTCTCAACAAGCACAGCCGATACATGAACAACGAGTGCCTCCTGAAGAAGCTACAGCACAAGAAGATGAGGACGTGCCTGAATGGGAACTTCAAAAGAAGCATCAATCACCATAAGGCCAGTTTATGTTCTGATCAAAGACGTCTCGTCGGTGTCCAAGTGGTATTCCCATGACCAGTTGAAGCCTGAGAACCAAGTTAAAAAAGTCCCATCATGGGGTTCTGAGGAGGCCGTCACTAGCAAACTCCACCAAATTGCAAAGCAGTATCCAAATGTTGATGCCATCAAATGGTCAAAGGATTGCCCGAAAACATATGAAAGAGGCAAGCCCTTCCTACCAAACCAGGACATCCAGCGCCTACTACTTGGAATGAGAAGGTTCCATGATTGGTACTTGTGTGTTCTCCCAACGAGCATAGATATCATACAAGCATGCTTCCCCACCGGCACATTTGGAAGCCCAGCCGGGAAAATTGTCTTTGACTTCAATGACATGCAAACATGCTTTCACCTGGGAGAAATGGAGATGAATCTAATTCGCACATGGTGCCTGTAAGTCCTTGTCCTCCTGATATGATATAAATGTAATTTTTGAATTTTGTTGTAACTAACCCACGCCGTGATTTGTAGAATGCAAGTGCACATTGTCAAACAAATGCCAAGTGTGAAAGACGGGTATGTAGACCCTCAAGCTATAGCCCAAACAAATTTTAATTAACCTAAACGGTGGACACTGGATGCCAAAGAGCTAGCTACTGCAAAGACTCTTCGGGAGAAAGAGCACATCCGTACGGCGAAACTAAGGGAAGAGTCCCTTAAGGTTACGGCATATATTGCCCTGGCTTTCAAAAATCTCCAACAACACTCTACTATATGGCTACCATACAACTTCGAGTAAGTTCAACTCTATACTTAAAGCTTTGTTTGATATATTTTATTCGATGCAAAAGTGCTTATCTAGTTCTATGATTAAATCCATGCAGCAACCACTGGATTTGTATAGCCGTCGATGTCGGGAGGAGCATGGCATGGGTCTTTGATTCATTAGATAAGGACACGGTGACATACAAAGACTTCATATAGATTCTCAAGACGTATACATATCGACAATCCTCATTAGCTTATATGTTTGTATACATACTTGTAACGTTCACTTTTGGATACTAACAAGTTGTATTTGCTAAAATAATTCGAACAGGGCATTTAGGTTCTATGTCACTAATCATCATGGAAGGCATGATCCAGCAAGGAAGGAAAAGCTGGCTATAAAAACACTATATGCGGTAAGTGTAACTTACTTCTTCAGTACTCCGTTACATGGCTGTCAAAAGCATTACTTAACATTTTCATATGCAAAACACGCAGTGCCCCAAGCAGAAGCCTGGGAGTGTACATTGTGGATATTATATATGTTCTATGATGAGTAACACCGGTGCCTACAGGAGACACCCCTTAAGGGTAAGTTTGAACATCTTCACCCGTAGTATAAAAACTTCGTTCATGGTATGAAATACTAAACCGAAACTTGTTCTCTTGTAGTGGAGAGAAGAGAAAGGAATGAAAAGAGACCCATACAAGGATGACCAACTCTTAGAGCTCGTTGGCGACCTTTGCAACTTCATATTGGATCAGATTGTACACGTCAGAGGCGCCTACCATGACCGAGAGTCTGAGTTAGGTACAAATCCTCAATACCAATACCTTCGAGAGACTGAAAGGCTAGCTCTAGGACGTTGATAACAATGTGTATGGAATTTATATATTTAATGATAGATTGTATATATTCTTGTAAATTGGACTTGTAATTGTAGTTTATAGAATACTCTTGTGCTTGTAGTCGCGGTCGCGGGGCGTTTGGCAACGCGAACGCGGCTCGGAACGTTGGTCGTGGAGCGTTCGGCAATGCGAACGTGGTTCGGAACGTTGGTCGCGGGGTGTTCGGCAACGCGAACGCGGTTCGGAATGTTGGTCGCGGGGCGTTCGGCAACGCGAACGCGGTTCGGAACGTTGGTGACCGGGCATTCGGCAATGCGATTTTGAATTGTAAATTTGAATTTTTTTTGCGGGAAAACGTACTATAGGGGCGGTTCTAGATTGAACCGCCCCTACAAATACCTGTTTGTAGGGGCGGCTGGTATGACAGCCGCCCCTACAAATGAATTTGTAGGGGCGGCTGATAATACGAGCCGCCCCTACAAATCGATTTGTAGGGGCGGCTTAGAAACCGCCCCTACAAATACATGATTTGTAGAGACCCTTGCGTAGGGGCGGCTGGGCAAACCGCCCCTACAAATAGTTACGAGCCGCCCCTAAAAATTGATTCTGTAGTAGTGGACCTTACTATAGTGCATGATATATCGTTCGAAGAAAGGAGCTAGTTATATCAAACGTAAAAGCTGCTATGGCCAAATGTTACACGGTCCCATGCTACTCCAGAACATGCTATCTCTACGGGTCTATCACTGTTGGATGCCAATAAGCCGTCTTCACTGCCTTCACTGCCGGGTTGTAAACCTAGAACCTGGACAATGATTTGAAACCTATTGACCCGATAGAGAAATTTCTCTTCACTACCGGGTCAGACCGCAACACGACAATGATATGCCGATGCGGGTCATGGTTTGACCCGGTAGCGGCAACACACGATATCACTACCTAGTTATGGATTGACCCGACAGGTCCTATTCATCCGTTGGATTCACCTACACTTGATTATTCGGTTCTTCATTGTCAGATCCAGCTACCTATTGCTTCTAGTTAAGATAGGCCCCAGGGTTCTTCCTTGCTTCCAAGGCTAGCATTAGGCAGCAATCGATAGGTTCCTCTAGATGCGCTCTTGTAGTCTCACATGGGTCTGCCATGTTCAGTCCTAGTTTTATCCCAAGTTTTTCCTTCAAGC